>NC_136631.1:10763422-10853309 GCF_933228915.1 Telmatherina bonti
GTCAACGGGTACAGAAGTCTGATTGAGAGGAACAGAAAACACCTGACTGTCGTGGAAAACATTAAAGGATTGTTCGACAAAATATTAGTTTATGAGTGATATGACCTATATTGTTTTATCATATGTGTTTGCTTTTTTTTTTTTTTTTTTTAAATTCTATTGTACCAGAACTTGAAAATAATTTCAAGATTTTCATAACATTTTAATTATTACTTCTAATTCTAATTTTTATTTTTATTCTTTAATGTGAGGGTACGAATCCATTTGAGAACGACTGTGTAGATATATAATTACTAAACTATTTATTTTTATGTAAAATAATGAGAAAAGAATAAATGTGATACTACTTATATCTGATTTCTTTCCGATACCGAGTAAAATTCAGACTGATTTTGATGATTATAACTTAATGTACGTGGAAAGTCGATACAGAAAGCGGGGGATTTCAGAGTGGTGTTTTGCTCCTTGGTAGAGCAGGTCAGAGCCCCATAAACGGAGGCTTTACCTCATCAAGCAGTGGGTCCAGGTTCAAAACCTGACCTGACCCACTTTGCTGGATGTCACTCCTTCTCCTGTGTGTCTAAAAACCCCTGCAGCTGCTAAATCTCAGACAGACCCACATTTTCTCTCTCTCTACCTGGTTAGAACTGACCTACAATACCAAAAGACTGAGATGGACGCCTGTCTTGCTTTACAGGCTACCAAAAAATGCATATGACAATGGCAAGAAGAGGAAGACTTTATTCTGACTTCTAAGTAGCAACATGTTCCCAGAAAGCAACAAGAAAAGAAGTAGCTCGAAAGACAGGTGTGGTCTGTGCGGCCTATAAATGTGCACCATCTTCTTCTTCTATCCTTTCATTTGTTGTGTGTGTTAAGCTCAACACTGTCCCCGCAGTTTCCCCGTGGTGCTGTTCCATGTGCTGTGCTGTGTGTAGACATCCCCAAGCTGTCTGAAAACAGACTGAAATCAGCAAGAAATGCTGCATATTTAACTTTAAATGAGCCTTTCATTCAGGGCTATTCACTTCAGTCCCAGCGGACAGTCGTAGACTCCATTCAGCATTTTTATGCAGTTTATTTAATTATACAAAAAAAAAGTTCTTTCTATAATTTTGCAGACCTGACATTTTAACAACTAGTGTACAAATAAACAAAGTATTAATCCATAGATTCAAAGGAGAGGAAGAATCCCAACTCAAACAAAATGATGATGACATTTAAGTTCCCGAGCTGTAGAGTCATGATGATTCAAAGTTTCTTTTATCAAATCATACACAAAACACAACATATACTAGCTATAGTTAATCATTTCTCATTTTTCAAACAAAAATGTCTCATTTAGTCTTCTTGAAGGTTTTCAAATTAGAGTACCCTCCATAGCTCTAATTTCCTCTGAACTCCTCAGAAGCATCTGTTGAATCTTAAGATCAAGCATGGGCTTAAATCAATATTTAGGATCAATATGAGCACCATATAATTGCAACAGGCTCCTATTAAGACAGTACAAATGCCTCCCCGGAGTTTTGTGGCAAACATAAAGATGTTGACGGGAAAAGAGGACGTAACATCTGCTGGCTTCTTTTTCTCTTTATTTAATTTTTAGAGAAAATTATTAACAGCAAATTAACACTTGAGATTCCAAAAGAAGGGGCATTTGGGTGCTGCGGCGGCACGCCGTTATCTGAAACTGGAAGTTTAGGAGGTAGCCACGGTGCTTCCCTCGCTGTTTGGAGCTCATTGTGCAAAGATTTTCTCCAGTTCAGTACAACCTGTGCTGCATGTGTGCTGCAGGGATGATTTTAATATGGTTGTTAGGCTTTCACACAAGCTTAGCAGTGGATAATCCCAACCCCTGCCCTCAGCTGCCGTAAGCCTAGGATGGCAACCGTACAAACCGCAGCAGCTCGGACCTAAATGATAAATCGGTTCTGATACATATTACACAGAACTAATTTGCAGGAGATGTGATTATCAAAACAGCGGCGTGAACAAACTGGTGTAACATGCTCAGACAAATCTCATTCATCTCATGGTGAATGAGGAAGGAGGAATCAGTGGTATACATATACCATGAAAAATGAATGAGATCTACCTTCCGTGACTAAAATTAGACAGAAACCGAATATGGTTAGTGTCCTTCAAGTAACACTGATCTATAAGCAACAACAGCAGACAGGGTGAGAAGGTGTGAACAGTGTGCCACTCCGACAGACACTTGGTAGGAGCTGAAATAGGTAGGAGGGGATAATGTTAGTGAACACACCGTAGAAAATCAGGTTATTTCTTTTGTAAGACGCAGCAGCATCTATTCAAACAGTCATTTCTTACGTTATGATTAAGGCTTGACTGTCCTTCAATGACAACAGCACGGAGGTGGAATATTAAGTTGTATTAAGACTGATTCATAGTGCAGTGGGCATATGGATAAAGACTTTCCAGTGGCCACAGATCTGAGCATTTTCATATTTGTCTGTTTTTCTTTCTTTTTTTTTTTTATTTAAATGGGATTTCAAGTGGATTCATTAGGGGAAGAGTGAATGAATTACCCACTTTACTGGTCGATTAGTTAATGAGGTACGGCCATGATGGACATTTTGGTCCTTTAGTGTTTTTCTAAAGGAAGGATGCAGAGGATTACCAACAAAAATCATTCTCAAATTAGCATGGAGGGAAGATTTATGACAAGCAATTAATCCTAATATAGATGAATTGTATATAATACTGTAAATTACAAAAGAAGAGATGAGTACAAAGAGGTTGGGATGGGTGGAGAAAAGTCTGAGAAGAGCATCTGCAAGAATAAAAAGTGTACAATATGTTGGTGAGAAGAGAGAGGGAAAGACAGGAAGGAGGAGGTTAATTTATGCTTCCTTTATGAAGGTAAATAAGTACATTTGTTCCAAACATCAGCGTCCTCATACTCTCTGAGTTCACCAGCTTGTTCCGACATTCAGATGACAGTAAACATGGTGACTGGGGAGGAGGTCATGGTAATGTACGTTTTCAGAAAGGGGTTGTGCTCAGCAATCTTTGCAAGCACTGAATGTGTGGCTGCTTGTTTGTCCCTTGTGCTGTTTGGACTTCAGCTGTACAGCACCACACTGCCGCGCAGGTCCTGGAGCTGCTCCTTCATTTATGATATGAGGCTACACATCTACAAGATGTCTGAGAAAATTCTGCATGTGAAGGACAGGGAAGACAGATGAAAGGGTGTATCCGTCTTAAGCAGGGGGAACTAGCTCTCGAGGGCCACAATCCTGCCGGTTTTCCATGTATCCCTGCTCCAACACACTAGATCTGGGCGATTCATCGGATTTTAATCTCAATTACGATCTGGGTTTTCAACGGTCATAAAAATAAAAGGGTGCGATTATTTTTCTCTTTGCCTTTTCCTCTCCTGCTGTCTTCAGCTGCTAATCGAGCGTCTCTGGCGTTGCAGCGCTGTGCTGTAAACTCCTCCCACAGTCATTTTGCTTTCATTCAGACACTGTTGTCAACTTGCCGACTTTCTCGCTAAATCTGGTGACTTTTTTTTTTTGTTAAAAGCGACAAATCTAGCAACTTTTACTGGAGTTATTAGAGACTTTTCTGGTGTTTTGGCGACTGACTTGAAGGCACATATTGTTCTGCAGTTACTGTAAGGAAGGAGCAGCGGGAGCCTCTCCCTTCCTAAAGCACTCCCAGGCGGCCAGTCTCAGTCGGCTCCGGCTGCAGGTCGATGTAGAATAACTGCAGTAGGTTGTGGAAGTTCACCTAAACATAGTTTATAACATTATCAGTGACAACTGGCTGCATCATTTTCCCATACATAGTTTGTCGAGTTAAACACTGTAATATCCCTTTGTTGCGGGGCGTTACCATAGCAACGTGTTAACCAGCTGGTTCAGATCAGCTGTCTTTTAACAGGTGAATGAGAGAAACGCGCTGTAGCCTGACAGCGGTTGTTTGGCATAAAACATATAAAATAGTTCCTATATAAGCGGTAAAAGTGGATTAAACAACTCGGAACCGTTCATTAGACGGTTATAATGCGCGACACGGAGTCGAGAACAACATGATGCGTGTTGTTTAAAAACACTAGATAATCGTGTTAAATAATCGAGATCTCAATTTAAGTCAAAATAATCGTGACTATAATTTTTGTCATGATCGAGTAGCCCTACAACACACCTGGCTCAAACTTATCACTCATTATGCAGAACTTTATTGGCTGTTGGATCCAGGTGTGTTGGAACAGGGATGCATTGAAAATCTGCAGGACAGCGTCCCTCGAGGACCAACTTTGGGCACCCCTGGTCTTAAGCATAGAGTATAAATGGTTTGGATAAGCTTTCTGGATGCAGTGAAAGAAGACATAAAGGCAGTTTGTGTGGGAAGAGGATGAAGAGGATGGTGTTAGATGAAGACATATGATTTGCTGTGAAGACCCCTGAAAGGAGCAGCTGAAAAGGACGTTGCTTTTTGTCAGCTGTCAGGTTTCTGTTGCGTAAATACTCATCATACCTGTAGTTTTGTTCAGTCATGACCTGACTGGAAAATCTCACATTGCATTATTTTTCTGGTTATAGGCGTGCACCTCCATTAAAATTAATGCATATTTAAGAAAATGTATCTTAAATTTAATTTTGTTAAACAAATTTTAACTGTAGAGATGAAGCCGCTGTTATTTTTACACATTTTATTGAAGGTTGATTCTTGCTTCCCTCCTCACATGGCTCAACTATTTTGTCCAAGTTGTGCCTCCTCATCTCCTCTTTCCTTTATCCTCGTGCCTGTGACCTGGAAATCGATCTTAGGAAAATGTTTTCAAGGATGTTTCAATCCCTTAAGGCTTGTGGAGCGGGGAGGAGGCTTGCCTTTGCAGTCTAAAGGTGATGTAACACATTAGAGCCACATTTCAAATTGAATTAAAAACAAAAACTGCAAATGGGCACAAACAGCCAACGCTAATCTGACAAAAAAGTGACGAAAACACTTGTGATGTAGTTTTCACTTGTCATGTCTCGTTAACCTCAGTTCAAAATGGCATTTTCAAAGCAAACGCGTCATAATTTCAACTCCTTTTATTTTCATTGGCTTGCATCTCCGGTGGGAGGGACTAAGACAGGATGTGCAAACTGGGGAATGAGAAAAAGGGATATAAAAACCTGTCTTGTTAGTAGAAGATGTGAGGAACATCTATTATATCATTAAAAAATGACATTTTATGTCAAAACCTTGCTTTTTCTCAGGTGTTTTGTCCTGAAAGAAAAGACTCATTCCAAACAGTGAAAATACAGGTACGCTGGAACATTGAGGGACTCTGAGCTACCTGCCTGCAGCCTTTTCCCTCATGGAGGGAAGCTTGAGCCCAGCAGTAGGGATGTGATTACGCCTGCATGTGTAGAAAGGCTTTCCTGTTGTTTGTCCTGGTCTGACAGAAATAAGTCTGATCCAACAGAAGCTTAAAGTTTTGCTTATGTGAATAAATTGAGTCACTTCTCCAGTTTGTTGTTTCTTTTTGCAGACAAATTTATATTTTCAGTGTTTTTCTCATGTTTCTCATCAATATCTCTTCAGAGCCAGAACCTGTATAACTTAATAATTATTTTATGAAGTTTAAAAGTCCAAGTCTTGGCGCATCTCGTTGCCCTGGAAACTTCTAATAGACTAGTCATATCTCTCTGAATTTCCTTAGCGGTTGCTGTTTCAGGTGCACCATGCTCGTATTGGATTTGACTCTTGTTGCTTTCAAAACTACCTTAATTTTTGGTGCTATACATGCATAAAGGTGTTGGAGTTTTTCCGCATACATCATGCTACATATTGACATGGTCGATAAGAGTTGCAGCAGATTTGTTGCGTTCCACCGCATCCTATAGGTGCTGTGTTGGATTGAGATCTGATGACGGTTGGAGGCTGTTGGAGTACAGTGAACTGGTTTTCATTAGCTTTGTGACGTGTATCCTGCTGGAAGTATCCATCATTAGATGGTACTCTGTGGTCCTAAAGGGATGGATATGATCAGTCTTTTACTCAGGTGCAAGAACGTGTGAAGAAAATATCTCCCACACCATTACACCATCACCACCTTCCTGGGCCATTAATACAAGGCAGGATGGATCCATTTTTGCTTGCCATATTCTGACCCTACCATCTGATAATGACACTAAACGAACCAGACAATGTTTTTTCTTTTCTTTTATTGTCCAGTTTAAGGGATTTTGTGAATTGTAGCCTTTGTTTCCAATGTTTATGTGACTGCCATCGTACCTGGTGTGGTCTTCTGCTGCTGTAACCCATCGTATTGGTATTCTGCATACCCTGGTTGTAACTCAGGGTTCTTGGTCTTACTGTTGCCCTTCTATCATCTCCATCTCTGTCTTGCCATTCACCCTTACCTGAGATATCCACAATGCTTTTTGGTCCAGACAACTGCTGCGCCATAGATATTTTCCCTTTATCAGGTCATTCTCTGTAAACCCTACACATGACTGTGACCAGCCTGTCTATCACCAACAGTCACGACATACCAAAGTCTCTTAGATCCTCTCTCTTCCTCACTCTGATGCTCCATCTGAACATTAACAAGTCATCTTGATCATGTCTGTTTGCCTAAAAGCACCAAGTTGTTAAAAAGTTTTATGTTTCAGCTCTAATTATGCTGCGTTTATTTCCAATCCCAACCGGATGTCTGCCCAAACCCTACGAGGAACTTACAAAGCTTTTTGTGTACAAGTAACCAAGGAAACCATGAAAATGAAGATGACAGTCATGTTGTGCAACAAAAATACTGAGGAATATTCTCCTTAGATGTTTTCACCTATACTAGATTTGGGGAAAAATCCGATTCGGCCAACTGGTTTAACACAGTTGGACTGTGGTCGTAATTGATGGACAGCTGGTCCATCTGATGACCTGTCAAATGATGTTTGACAGCACCTGTCGCTTTCCAGACACCGCCATTGCCTCGCAGATGGTTTAGGTGCTTCTGGTTGTGGCTGCTGTTCCCCCAGCAGACCAAATCTCTGATGGATTTTTAATTATATTTCGCTGATGAGACCTTAATTAATCGCCATTGTTTGGGCCTTTTTCTTCTCTGTCATGGATTTTAACATGTAGCAAATGCCACGGCATGTAATTAAAAGAAAAGCTGCTCTTTTTTCTGGAACTGGAGGCAAGTGAAACAAACACACATAACCTTCTTTTGAACAGTGTTTGGTGAAGGAATGTGTCAGTCCACATGACAAATGCACTTTTGATTTTTTTTTTTTTTTTTTTTTTTAATTCCTTTGCTGCCATAATTAGACCAAAAGATTTGCTTTGTTTGCTTCCCATTTATCCATGTGAGACCTGAAAGATTTCTTTACAATGATCTTCATCAAGCAAACAACAATTATTTACTTTCTGTGACTGTGTGTCTTCCACCTTGTACTACAGCAGTCTTTATCTTAATCTTCTGGCATTTGATGCAGACTTGTGCCGTCGTGGAAACGAAGGGAAAAAACAGAAATGTCACAAGGTCTGATGCAGTAAGAGGCGGTCAACAGGTTTTCAGAAAATTGTCTGTACATTTTTTTCCTCATTCAAACGTTAGATCAGCATGTTCATTCAATGTTAAACAAAATTCTTAACGTAAAGAGACTAAAAAATGTTTCAAGCACTTATATTGGTGTATAGTGCTGTTACCGTGGTAACTAAGCAACAATAAAAGAAGAAACAGTCTTTCATTCAATAAATATTTTAATAAAAACTGACATTTACTAATAATATAAAGATAAATAAAAAGGAATCCAAAGAAAAATTACTAATCAGTAAATACAGGCTTCATTGTAAAGAGATAAAAGAAACACTATATGAGATAGAGGATTTTCTATAGGAATTTAAATATTTAAATTAGATTAGATTAGATTAGATTAGGTTAGATAAACTTCATTCATCCCCGAGGGGAAATCAAGGTTTAAGAACAACTGATTAAGAATATCTATTTACATTAGACGCCTAATAAACAGTACAGAAAAAATGTGCTTTTTCAGTGGTAAGGAAACCATGAAGGCAGGAAAGAAAATGAAGTAACTGAAAAAACAGTGAATCAATTAACCAAATTAAATCAAAATTACATTTCAAAAACAAAGGATCTTTTCAAAAACCATTCAATTTGCTTGATTAAGATATTTCAGAAAATACACTAAAACATTCTAGTGAAAATAATTCATTTTAAGGCCATGAAAAAAACAAAAAATAAATGTTGAACTAAAAGAAACAACAAATGAATATTTTATAAAAGTAAAAAAAATAAAATGAAAATAGTTTATATTTGTATGTAGCTCTACATATTTTGTGAAGCTTTATTGATAATTGATATTATTGATTTGTGCAAACCAGTATATATTTCTGTAGTTTTTTTCCTATTTCATTTTTGTAAAGTTTTATGTGTCGGCCTGCAAGCTGGGTGGTGGTTAGCACTGTGGCCTTAGTGGTCTCTCTGTGTGGAGTTTACTTGTTCTCTCTGTGGGTTCTCTCAAGTTAATCCATCTTTATTTTTTTGGGCCCTCTGTCTTCCCGTAGTCTTGTAAACTCCCAACGTTGTATCCCCAGTACTTTTATGTTTTTTTTTCTTTACTGTAATGCTTTGTTTTAACTCTATCAGTCATTTCCTGCATCATTATACAAATATAATAAACTAACCAGACACTCTTCTATCAGTATATCTAGTTGTAAAATTTCTGACATGGAAGCTGCCATGAGGTCAAACTGTAAATAAAATTAAATACTAACATTTTAGCATTTAATGAAATAATATTATGTCGTTAATAACACTACAAATCAGCGTGATGAGCATTAAGAACAAGAAATATGTTTTATTTGCTATACTGCTGCTACATTTTGGTGCCAGTTTGTGACTGTTGGGTTTAATGTCTAATTTAACATCATTAGAGTGGGAAACAAGACATCTGTCATCAGCAGCACATCCAGCTGGTGGAGGAATGCAATGCTCATGTTATTCATGTCCACAGTGTGGAAGCTGTGTTCCAAAGCACGTCATTGTTTCTGCTAAGTTTTGATGCTGCAGACTAGAAGTGTCCCTTCCTCCAATCTCGTCCCTTCTTCTGTCAGCCTGAGCAAACACTGACTAAGTAGTCGCTGGACTTTTTTCAAAACCAAAGATTGCTGGGTGCAGCAGCATGACCTCGGGAGCCTGCAGCCCAGCAGGCATACAACAAGCCACATGGTGGAGGACTGGATACACTGGTGATGGCTCAACAAGCCACTCTTTCAGAGGAAACGTGACCAGTGGAGCAGAAAGGAGCTTTTTAATTGGCAGAGTTTGAATACACAAGCTCTAATTAGCCCCGAAGAACACGGCTCAGCTTCCGAATCCCAATAGAATCCTGAAAGCCCTGCTGACATTTTGCACTCTGCAGGGTGGTCAGTGCAGAGAGCCACACTTCCTAGAATAGAAAATGCATTTTGCTTGTTAGCATTTGTGGTGAATACACAGTGAATTATCATTAAACAGATTTCTGGCAATGCTGAAAGCAGAAGGAATGAATAATGCCTTTGTGGTAGTTTTGCACAATCCACATCTGCAAAATCTCAAGGCTTTTTAGCTTCTCTTCCTCTCCAGTCTCTTAATTGTAAAGTTTGAGTGCAAATGCAAAGAAAGTAAACTTTTCTTTTTATTCTTAAAAAGAAAAAGCCTCCCTCGTGTTTTAAATATTGAGTGTATGACAGCAGAATTAATCTTTTGCACGGACATGAAAATGGAACCCTCCCAACATGCATCTCAAGGCGCTGATGTGTTGTCGGTCAATTATCATGCAAAGCATGTTGCATGTTTTTATTTGCCAACATTACGACTGTCATGTGAAATAATAATTCCATAATCTCTGCATCATAGCTGCCAATGCAAGCAAAACAGTAAAGAAAACAATAAATAAAGAACAATAAATGTTGTTCATGTATCCACTAATCTGTTTTTTTCTAAGAAGCAAACAGGTGTAAAACCTGTTCACCTTTTTTGCAGAGGCTGTTCTGGCAGAAGCAGTGGCTTCTTTCCAAAGAGCTACATGCAAATTAGTTGCAGACAAAGTAAATTCTAAACCTCAGATCCACAAGCCAGCAAGAGGAGGAGGAGGAGGAGGAGGAGGGAAGATTTATTCTAAAGATTATTGTACACCACAACAAACACCTGTGGCTTTAAAGGTGCCCACCTTCATTAACATGTAATAACCACATGAGCTCCGACCCGCAAAACACAAAGAACTGATTTCCTTCACACCTACAGGAAATAACATTCAGACATACATACACTGGTCATTTCATTAGGTATACCTGTTTCATGGCTTCTTTCCACAAAGACCTAATCAGCCACTCGCATGGCAGCGACTCAATGCATTCAGACATGTAGACGTGGTCAAGACGACGTCTTACAATTCAAGCTGAGCATCAGAATGAGGAGGAAAAAAAGAGCATTTAAGCGTCTTGTTAATGTCAGGGGTTAGAGGAGAATGAGCAGACTGGTTAGAGGTTATAGAAAGACTGCAGTAACTCTGAATGAACGGAAATGAATGAACATGTCAAACCTTGAAGAAGATGTGCTGCAAACAGCAAAAGACCACACTGGGTGCCATTTCTGCCAACCAAAAACAGGAAACGGAGGCTACAACTCACTCAGACTCACCATTACGGACAATATAAGTCTGCAAAAATGTTGCCTGGCCTGATGAGTCTCCATTTTAGCTGCCACATTCAGGTGGTGGGAGAATTTAGAGAGAGCAACATGAAAGTACGGATTCATCCTGTTTTCTTTCAACATTTCAGACTGGTTTTGGTGGTGTAATGGTGTAGGAGATCTTGGTACACTTTAGACCTTTTCATACCAATTCTACATAATTTGAACACAACGGTGTTGCGGTCAACACAGTGTGTTGCTGTCCCTTTATGACCTTAATGTACCCATCTTCTGGTGGCTAATCCCAGCGTAAACTGGTTTGTTGAACATGACAAGTGACTTACTGAACTCCAATGGCCTGATAACCTTTGGGATTCTCATCATGGATGTGCAGCTGCTAAATCTGCAGCAACAGTGTGATGCTGCCATGTCAATGTGCAGCGAAATCGCTGAGGAATGTTTCCAACACCTCGTTGAATCGATGCCATAAGAAACCTAGGCTGTTCTGAAGCCAAAAGAGGGTCCAATTTGGCACAAGCAAGGTTCATGTGATGAGGTAACCAACGAGCTAGTGCGTGTTGCCAGTAATATTCAGGACCATCTCTGACGTACTGCTGTGGTCATCAATGATGCAAGACGGTGACGCTCAGAAATCCAGCTGAAAAATCAATCAGCTTTGAGGTCACAAACGCGCTCTGTGGTGTGATAATGAAGAGGGGTTTTGTTTTCATCTTCTCAGATTAAAATCAACATATGCACCAATCATTGCTGGAAAATTACTCGGATCTCGTGGATGAGCTCTAATCAGGTTTCCAAGCTTTGCTCTGTGAAGATCGCATTAGAAATTACAGTCCACTCAGGAAAACAAGGATTTTATCTTATCTCGGGAGCGTTGCTCTCATCAGTTCCTCATGCATTTCTGCTTTATCCTCTCCTTCTCTCTGTGACTCATGTATCACCCTACAGCTGCTTTTCAGCTGTCAGGGTTTTATTTTATTTATTTATTTATTTTCTTATTGTGATTTGAATAAAAAAGTGACAAATATAAAAAGCTGAAGCTTTGGGTTGCCCTTTTTTTAATGATCCCCCCCCCTCCACATTTTACCCAGAATCCAGTGAGTGCTTGAATGTTGTCAAACTTTCCAACATAACCATTGGCTCTGTGTGTCTCTAAAAATAAAGCTAAGCTGAAAGAGAGCGATGAGATGGTCAGTACGTTTCTATGTGTGCACCACTGAAGTCAGTCTGGGGTCAGGCATGCAGGGCCTCAGCCCCGATGAGGTCACCCAAATGTCAGTGACAGGCAGATTGCGTCATGTCACAAAGTGTTGTCCGTAACACTCTTGTAGACGATGAGATGTTGGTAATGATGGTTGAAATGTGTGGAGAATCGCATGTTGACTTTGAGGGAATTGCAGCTGAGATTTCACAGAAAATGCCCAGTAAGACTAGTGTTTACTGATTGTAAGTCTGAGTGGTTTGGATGTTCAGCACACTGGTGAAAAATGGACCTTAGTTCTCTATTTGGCTTGTCTTTTCCTTCCCTATATCTCCTCTCTATTTGTACTCTGTTAAGTAGAAACATTAAAAAAAAAAAAAAGGAATAAAAAACTCTAACCTCTTTTTTTTTTTTCTTAAGTTTGTACATTTTAGTCATTGGAGCTTTGCCTGTTTGATTATTTTAGGTATTAAATTTTAATGCATCACCTCATCCTTAATAATTAGCTTTAATGTTAAAGTCTTTTGCATTATGCTGTTTTTCTATCTGACCCACTGCTGACTGCAAAATTTTCTTATGACTCATATCGTGATGGTCCCGGGGGGGTTAGAAGGCCATCGCAGTGGTGGGTGGTGTCTGTTTAAGCCAATCAGAGCAGAGTGGGAATTTTCTTCTTATTAAATCGGCTTTCCTGACTAAAAAATGTCGTCATTAATATTCAAGGCATTTCATGATCATTTTAGAACATTCATATCAAATTTGTGCTTACAGTTTTAGTAAACTTTCAATGTAAAGGCTTCTTCTTGAAGTGGTCACTTCATCTGTGTTTGTTGCACGTCCCTCAGATTGTTGGGTTTAATTTGACAACTCATCTCTTGTTTTTTTTGGTTTTTTTGTTTGTTTTTCTGAACTTCTTTTTAGTTTTTAATCACCACTTGCTTTATTAAAAACTTTCTTTACTTGTGTATTGCAATTAAATAATGTCATAATGAGCATTTAAAATTATTTTTGCAACTTTTAAATGATAATGAATGGAATAAAAGTACAAACTAGATGTTTTCAGAAATCTAATTTCTGAGACTTTTCTTCGACATAAAACATTATTACAACCTATATTAACCTATATTATGGGTCATGGGAACAAGTGTTGAATAGCTTGTGAAAACCTCGGGAAACATGAAAAAATATGTCTTGTAGTGTGATAAGAATGTCGTGAAATAATGCTTTTTAGTCAAACCACTGATCTTTTTCCTAATCCTGACCAAGTAGTTTTTGTGTCACGAAACGTAGAGAATAAAATTTTGAAACAACAAACAACAGTAATGCACAAGGAAAAAAAGCACTGCCTCGGCAGGAAATCCACATGAACTGAAACTGTGTTCCTACTGCAGAAAAATCTGACTTTTTTTTTCACTTTCATGTGACACTAGATCTGATCCAGATGCGATGTTTTTCAAAGCGACCTAGCACGTTTTATCCAACACGTATGTCATTGAAATGAGATGTAAATCTCACTGTGAAGTGGAGGAGGTGGATAATTAACACTGATTGTGAAAAAATGGAAAATACAACATTTTATCATCATGATGTCATGTGCATTTGCAGCTCAATTTAAATATTGATGCACATATTCTAACACATGCAACAGGAGTATGAAGGATTCATGAGTATGATGACCTGATAAATCTAAAATATAATAATAAAACATGACATCAGTCCCAGAAACCAAACGCTAATTCCAACCCAAACGCAACCAAACTGCACACCATGACGTTAAGTCCCTGAATTCAACCGAGCTCAGTCCTCAACCTAGCCAAGATGTCATGCCTAAACATATTGGTTTAGGTTTAGTGTTACTGCTGCCGGGACGTAACATTTAGTCAAATTATAGCTGCTATCCTGATAAATCGTTTTGTAAAACTTTAGCAACAACAATAAAGCGGCTGTGAGTTTTGTAAACTGCTATATTTGTCTTATTTGAAATTACAGGAAAAAAAACTGAATAGTTTTGACTGGAGAATGATTTAAACTTTCACTTGAACTTGGTTGTTTTCTCTCAACATCTCTCCCTTTCACTTCCTCCGCCTGTCACTGCCAGAATGCCTGAAAAGCTCCATGCTGGCAAAACACAGAAAACAAGCTGGTTAAGCTCTGAACAAACTGCAGATGGAGCCAATGTTTCAACAAGACTGCTTAAATCTAATTGTGGAACAGTATGAAGAAGTGGTTTGCGAAAGTTAAGGGACTTATTGTCTTTTTCTTGGGCAATTATCTGTGCCCAAAGTTTCCTGGAAACATATTGGAAGGATCCCATGCTGTTATTTTATCTTAGAGACCATCAGTTATCCATTCAGCAGCTCTCTGGAGATAGCGAGAAAGTGAAAATGCAAAGCCAGACACCAGTAGGAGGAGTGGAGACTCTGTGTCAGTTATGGATTGGGACATCAAACAGACCACTGCTCTTCAGTAGAATCAAAGCTGGATCATTTTTCAAGGTTATGCTTAGTACAAGCGCTGAAATACAATTTCAACCCAAGGACACGATTTAAGCTCTTTGTAGAATCCCTGTATGTCACTCGCATCTGCATTGTAAATTTCAGTCCGCTTCAGACTGGTATTATGACTAATTGGGGAAATTTCACATGACTTTTGCAGCTTTTGAACTTCTGAGGAAACTCTTTTAGGCTAAAATGACCAAATATTTTTTTCACACACTTTTCTCTGATAAAAGCTTCAACAGCTTCCAAGTGTGTCTACATTCCAAGTGTGTTTACATTCACACCAACTCTCTGAGCCTAAGACAGAACCTTCTAACACATCACCAGACCTGTACAACACTGCAGCAACAGACAACTGGACTGTAATTATTAAGCAGGGAGGAAGAGGAGCTGACGTGTGAAGGCAGACTGATAAATACACAAAGACAGAGGCAGGCTAGTGGATGGATAATAAGGTAGAGAGACACAGATAGTTACTCGGGAATCAGATGGATGGGCAACAAGACAGGTCGACAAATAGCAAGGCTGTCAGAATGACAGCTTGGAAACACCTTAAACTCGACTCTGCTGCACCAATAAAACCGCATTTCTTGCAGTCTATTGAATTTATAAGTTGTCTCGATGCAACAGCACTAAATAAATATAGGAAAATGCCATCCTACTTACTCTATTCCTTCTTTTTCCATTAATTTGATTGGCACACTACACAGAGCGGATGGGAGTCAGGGTTTGTAGTTGCTGTGGCAACGGCCTGCTCTTTGTTAAAGGCTACATTCCTGGCATCTGATGTGTCTGTGCTGCGATCGATAAAAACCCCAGCCTGCAGGGACTGATGAACGGACCGGGGCGTTCGCCAGGCCAGGCAGGAGAAGCGGGGAAGGCAGAAGGAGTGAGGTAGAAGATGTGCGAACAGGAGGACGGAGAGATAAAAAAAAAGAAGAAAGCAATAGCAAAGAGGAGACAAAAGACAGGGATAGATATGGAGATGCGAGCCGTGCGTCTGATGAGCCGGGCGGAGGGGTGAGTGCTGTGGGAAGAGAGGAAGAGTGAGCGCTCACGGCTCCTTCTGCCTCATCTCAGCTATTTTCTGAATGTCACTCACTTCACTATCAAAGTAAGGTATGTGTCTCTGTATGTGTGTGTGTGTGCTCATCCTCTGCTTACCTTCGCTTTTCATGCTCTGCAAGCAGTCAAAAAGCAGTCAGAGGCACCTTTTTGTATTTCCAACCTTTTTCTTTTTCTTTATGATCGTGCATTCAAATTTCCACAGCTCACACATGTGTCTTCAGTTTCACACGCTTAATTGGCAAAGATAACCATGAGCAGAATGCAGAATCTATCGGTAATGAGGCAATTATGGTCAGCCTCTCTGTCTACACTGCCATCTGTCAATTCAACAACCTGTGGCTGCTGGAAGATGTTTATATATTAAGGTCCGTGTCTTTCTGTGCTGTGAAAAGACTTTGCTCTCAGAGACCGTGATGTTTTACGGTTGAACTCTGCATTTATTTCCTCATTACCCCACGGTTCTTGCATCTTCCTTTGTAAATCCTGCACAAAAGAAATGCAAAAACAATGATTGGAAAGCAAGGAAAAACAGCAATAAGTAGAATAGTTATTGCACATTAGGCTTGTTGATCACCTCGTACTCATATGTGAAATGTTTGACTGTCATGAAAATCACAAATTGCTGTGACACACTTGTGCTGAAGTGTTACTCTATTATGCTGCACATGAAGCAATTTAGCCTGCAAGTAATTGGCAGTCGGAATCAAATGGATTTTGCATGAGATAAAATTGTTTGCAGACTCGATTCTGGAACAAAAGCTACACAGATGACTTGTTCAGGCAGAATTATGCCATAAGAAGTATGCTTAAACAGTCAGTGATAAATATAGAAACCTGAAATATTTGCTGCAATGAGCGAAATTAGATGACTCAGGATGATGACTACATGTTATGGAGTCGTATATATTTATTTCCATTCCCCCTGGAGGGCTTTTATTTGCTTGCAGACAAACTGCAAACTATATGGGTTAAATTATAGAAACAAACACAAACTGTCATTTTATATGTTTCTTTTTTTTTTCCTGGTTTTTGTCTAAACACCTGCCACATTTCCCATGCCTTCCCACCACCAGCACACACACAGACACACCGCACCAGCAAATCCACATGGGCATTTAGCGTCGCCGCAGTCTAAAAGAGGGTCATTTCTCGCCATCAGGCTGAAACATCTTCCATCCTCGTAAAACATCTCCACTTAGCCTGCAACCTTTTGTTCTAACGTGGCGACGAACAATCACATTTTTCTGCAGCATATATTTCTATTTCTTGCATGTCTCTCCCTTGCTGTGAGTTTAATTCCATTATATCCTTTTGGTGAGGGAAAGAGACAGCTCATTAAAAGGAGAAAAAGACCTGGCAGTTTAAGTAGATATAAAGAAGAGGCTGGAAATGTAAGAAGGT
This sequence comes from Telmatherina bonti, assembly GCF_933228915.1. Taxonomy (NCBI): domain Eukaryota; kingdom Metazoa; phylum Chordata; class Actinopteri; order Atheriniformes; family Telmatherinidae; genus Telmatherina; species Telmatherina bonti. The sequence continues at coordinate 10,780,266 of NC_136631.1, forward strand.
GTAAGGAGGAGGTGCAGGCCGGCTGATTTAAAGGCATTTCAACAAATTTTTTGTTGGTGTATTTTGTCTTGCAGGGCTTGTTCGGGATGATGCTGTGTATGGGAAAGAAGCCGTGCCATGACAGAGGGCAACGTGGGTAGAAGAGACATGCGACACCCAGCCCCGCACCACTGCCACCTCTTCCTGGGCGGGGCCTTGCTGCTTCTCCTGATCAGCACAGCTCTGAGCTGCCCCGCCCGATGCGAGTGCTCTGCCCAAAGCAAGTCAGTCAGCTGCCACCGTAAACGTCTGCCCAGCATCCCTGAAGGCATCCCCATCGAGACGCGAGTCTTGGACCTCAGCAAGAACAGGCTACGCACCATCACACCAGACAACTTCTCTTCCTTCCAACAGCTGGAGGACCTGGATCTGAGCGATAACCTTATCAGCGTGGTGGAGCCTGGATCGTTTCGCTCTCAGCTTGCTCTGCGCTCGCTTAACTTCCGCAGCAACTTGCTGGCGCTGGTTCCTGCCGGCGTTCTGTCAGGCCTGACCAACCTTACCCGCCTTGATTTGAGCCACAACCGACTGGTGGTGCTCCTGGATCATGCCTTTCAAGATCTGCGTAGGCTGACATCCCTGGAGGTGGGTGATAATGAATTAGTTTTTTTCTCTCAGCGGGCCTTCACGGGATTACTCGGACTTCAGAGCCTCACCCTTGAACGTTCCAATCTCACGGAGGTCCCAACTGAGGCTTTGGCACATCTGCACAGTCTGCTTGAACTGCGCATGCGCCACCTGAGCATCAGCTCGCTTAAGCCTTTCTCCTTTAAGAGGTTATCTCGTCTGCGCCATCTAGAGATCGACTTCTGGCCCTGGCTTGACACGCTGCCTCCCCTCTCACTTCATGGCCTCAACCTTACAACATTGTTCATCACCAACACCAACCTATCTGCCTTCCCCGGTGCAGCACTGCGCAATCTGCCCTACCTCACACACCTTAACCTGTCCTACTGCCAAATCCAGCACATCCAGCAAGGTGATCTGGGCCAATTCCCACACCTGCTGGAGCTCCACCTTCAGGGGGCTTGCTTGGTTTCCATTGAGCCCTTTGCTTTTGTGGGCCTTAAATCTCTACAGCTACTGGATGTGTCACAGAACCACCTGGACTCTCTAGAGAAGGGGGTGTTTGCCTCACCAGACACCCTGCAGAGGCTTTGTCTTGGTGGAAACCCGTTAGTATGCGACTGCAGATTGCTATGGCTGCTCAACAGCCACAAGCCCCACTCTCTGCAGATTCTGGACATCCAGCCTCAATGCAGTGCACCTGACCACCTCATAGGGAAAACACTCCATGACCTTAAGGAGCCTCTTGTCTCCAGGTATATGACCTGCACCAAACCACGGATTGGGCCCAACACGACGCAGCTGCTTATGGCCGATGAGGGTCAGCCTGCCCGGCTGAGCTGCATGGCAGAGGGAGCCCCTCGACCCTCTGTGGTCTGGATTACGCCACACAGACGCTACATTACAACCAAAAGCAGTGGCAGAGTGGAGGTCCAACCCGATGGCACCCTGGAGATCAAGGCAGTAGAGCTACACGACAGCGGGGTGTACTTATGTATCGCCAGTAACCCTGCTGGAAATGCTAGTCTGTCGGCATCTTTAGCTGTGAATAGCATGAGCCTAGGGGACAGATCTCACTATAGCAACAGAAGCTCAAATTATTTGACAGACTCTAACAGCACATGGGGGAATGGAACACTATTATATAACATGACAGTCCCTATCGACATAAAGACTATCATTATATCTACAGCTATGGGCTGTTTATCCTTCCTAGGTGTGGTCATCTTCTGCTTCCTGCTTCTGTTTGCCTGGAGTCGGGGGAAAGGACGCCACAGGAGCAACTTTGACATCGAGTACGTCCCACGGAAATCCAACGGGGCCGCTGCAGACGTGGCTGAGACGAGCGGCCCACGGCGCGTCAACATGAAAATGATTTAAAATGGATGCGGACTGATTGCACGCGACAGAAACGACAACATAGTGCACACATATCAGCTGACAAAAACTGGCCGCTTCTTTTCCTCCTTTTATGACAAAGTGGATTTGTGACAAAACGAAAGTGATGTACTAATATAGTGGGTGTCGATATGACGGTGATCTAGTGATAAAGTGGACATGTGAATATAAAAGTGATATATGAAACCGTGGACGTGTTTATATGACCTAATGTTCTCATACAGTACACTGAATATAAAACTATAACCAACATATCAATATGGGAGTGATATAGTGTTGCACTAGCCAAGTGATTCAGTGGTGATGTGATGAGTAATGATATTGTCGACTCACCGTGACATCAAGGTGAGGGAGGGAGCCGCTGGGAGTGACAGGGACGTCTTTGTGTTGGCGCTACAGCTGTCATCACTGCAACACACCCGGACTAAATTGTCTAATACCCCATCTTAGCTGCAGTATGAAAGGTGTGTGTGTGTGTGTGTGTGTGTGTGTGAGCGCGCGTCGGTGTGCACGTGTCGCATTTGTGTGTTTCTTTGTGCATGTGCACGCATTGCCTTTCTCGTGGGACGGAATAATTAAAGTGAATAATAGGGTCCAAAGCATTTTTCCAGGCCTTTTCGTTTGTGTTTGGTTATTGTAACAACAGTAATGTTGCTGTTGATTAAAACAGAGAATGATCTATGTTTGTATGCAAAACTGCAATTAATCTACTCTAAAGAAATGCTGCAGAAATTTTGAAGTAGATCAGTGCCCTCCCCTTCCCCCCAACCCCCTCCCCACCCAGTCGGAGTGACTTCAGCGTGAGATGGGGATTTTTATAAACTCGAGATGTAGTTAGAAAGCAAGGCGAGAGCTTTGTCTCTGCCTTGCAGGTCACTTTTTCAGCAAATCAACAAGCTTTTCCCTCCCAGATAACAGTAGCTAGTGGTGTCATTGTTCTGAAAAAGCCTCCAGCCGTAGAAGGGACATGTTAAACCCATTTTATAACATAATAAATCATGGGCAGATTTTCCTGCCAGACAAATCCCTCGATATGATATAAAAGAGTTGGTGGCCAGACACAACGGCAGAGATTTACTGGCCGGCGCCCTCTTTGGACAAGACAAAGTTGAGCTTCACAGATTTATGTGTTGAATTCCCCCTCCCCTCTCATTTTTCTTTTATTGCACCGTTTAAAGTTGCCGTGTCCGGATTCTTCCCAGGGGGGTAAAAAGAACAAAAAAGAAAAAAAAAGGGAAAAAAAAAAAGAAATGAAGAAAAAATGGGGGTTTCTGGGTATTTCATAGGTGGCAGTTTTGAAAGTCGTAGCTGATTCTTGTGTTGTTTTGATTTTCTTTTTTGTTTTCGTTGACAACTGTTTTAAATGTTAAAGAAAAAAAAAAAATTAAACAATTAAGGGCAATTCTTTGTAACGCGGGGATGTGGGGTGTTAATTTGTGTGAACCTGTTGTGATAAAATGTTCCAGGGTGTATAGTCGTTTTCATATGACAAATTTATGGGTATATTTTCAAAAGGAAATAAATCTTAATTATACCCCTAAAACTGGAGTTCTTGCAGCTGATTCTTTCACTCACTTTGCAGCTGTCCATTATGTGTTCACACTAAGCGAAAAGTGAGGGTGAGATGCACATTCCCTGAATTAGAGCGACTGAGAACTCATGCAAATGGCAACCCTTTTAAGCCTCTGTTATGAAATTGCACACCCGAAATGAAATGAGTATATTCCTTGCAACCATAACGTCTGTCTGTGTACTTTTGGAGTCATAAATGGAACACCTGTGAGATTTGCTAAAACTTAAAATTCAGAACATGTTGCTCGCAAAAAGTTTGGGATATTTGGCTTTTTGTATGAAGCCAAAATGCACCTAAAATGCACTGTAACCTTTACATATTAACTTCAATGTGGCCTCTAAATTTTAAAAGCACATACATGACTGTTTACGTACTTATTGCGCAACATGTTCTCCAACAAGGTGATTAACAATGAATAAAACAACAGAAGTGTCTGAGCTATGAACCAACTTCATTCTGGTAAAATGATAACTTGTATTTAAACTTTCATCACACGGACCAAGATGACTCCTTACACATGACATGTTAACACATTTTATGTTGTGGTCGACACCAGTGTTGTTAGCTTCTGTTGCAGTTATTAGTTTGCAGTGAAGAAACAACAGAATAATTTTACCAGTGTATCAACAATTTTTTTTTAGATTTTCTGTGAATCTCCCATAGGAATGGAACACATATCTATTTTTTTTTAGCAGTTTACATATTTCTAAAGAAGACTAAATGAAGATGACACAAAACAAAGTAATTAAAGTTTCAGGCTTGTCTTAAAAAATAATTTTTACGATAGGTATAGATATTTCTTCAGAAGGATGCAGCTATAGCTCTAAACCTTATTCAAGAAGTTTACAATACAGAACAATATCAATGCTCTAAGATTTACAGTGTTCTGGTTTTGTTTTTTGTTTTTTTGAGTCCTAAAACACTGGTGCTTTCTAGCGAACTGGCCTGCATTCACACTAGTTTAACCAGAATAAAAGCTGGAGGACTGCACGACGAAATTCATGAAAGTTTATAACTAGGTTGTCAATCTCAATTGCAACAAACGATTTCCTAAATTAAATGATAAACTCAGACAACCTGACAACGTTAATGCTTGGTTAGGATGACAACAGGAACTCGCATAAATCAAGTTCACCAAAATTTGTATTGGTTGCCAGGCAACATAATGATACAGCAACATTCAAATTTTTAATGCAAATTGAATTACGTTTTCTTTTCTTTTTTTTAATCTGAATTTGATTTACCTAAATTAACTTATCTTGGCTTCATTTTCCATGGGTGGCATCTAATCAACCAACCATCCTCATCTCTGGAAGACCCAGGGGCTTGAGAGTGGTACTTGATGGATATCTGACACCGCATCAACCTCCATTTGTGTTTAAGTCTCTCTTTGTCTTTTCTCTCTTGCTCTCTCTCTTTCTTTCTCTTTCTCTTTCTTTTCTCTCTCTCTCTCTCTCTCTCTCTCTCTCTCTCACTTTTTAGGTCTGAAACACTTTTTTCAGTCTGAATGCACCTGCACAAGCACCTGCAAGAAAACCTAGTTGCCAAGGCAAACTAAAGTTCAACGGAAGCACATTAGAGATTTTGATGCAGACTCTTTAAAGTCTCTAAAATGGCCATTTTCACACAGATTGGCGCCATCTGTTCTCACAGGTTTTAAAACTCTTAAACAAGAAAAGGCAGAAATATATAATGAGAAAATATTAATTGATAATACTGAATAATATTCCCATATAATTGAAGTTAGCTTTTTAGAACTAGCAAGAATACCTATTATCTCAATTTATTCAGTTTAAAATCAAAGGAAAATGAAGTGTTACACATGGCAAAGGCTTTATGAATGAAACAAACTGAGTGAGGTATCTGACACACAGGATGCTCAAGTTATTATTATTACTAAAACTGAAATGATGAATGATTTATGAGTTAATTATAAAATTTATCTGATATAAACCAGGCAGTCTGAGGTCAGTTGACCCAATAAACACTGACCACGCCTGACGGGAAACATATAATTAAGAGAAATGTATTTCATGCACACATTTAATTCCATCTTAATGATAATATCTGCATATAAAAAAAATTATAAAGAATATGTTACACGGGATGGGTCACTGCAGACTGTAGGAGAAATTGCTCATTAAACTGTTTTACATTTTCTATTATGCAGTTTGAATAAATGATCATGACACAGCTTTTGCACAATTCATGAAAATATCATTATTAAGAGGGACTTTATCATTATGTTATTCATGTTTAATGTTGCAGAGGGGAAGTGATTAAATATTTGTGTGTGTTTTGTATTATTGCAGATTATTTTAGCTATATTTTAGCTATTTAGTTATTCACTTTCACATCAAGAGCATCAAACATTCCCGTGTCGAAGTCTCTTCCAGCTCACAGCTTCCAGCATTTTATTAACTAGGCTATAGCATGAATGAAGAAGAAGGAATTACCCTACCGTTCATCTCAATATGGCCTCTTCTGCTTCCAAAGATTCAACACCTTATCCAGTTTGCTGCTTTGAACAAACTCAATCCCTTTACCAAAGAACCCTTTATAAACCAGGACACATCAATATGATCTGTGAAAGGTTTGAGTTAACCCACTTCTTAAAGCCTGACATAAACATAACTGGGAAGATTGGCAGAAATGTCAATTTTTTTTATTCTAGTTTTTGACCCTTTAATAAAATATGCAAAAATTTATTTATATTTTGGTATTTTATTTTATTACCATGTCATAGATCAAAATTATTGTAGCATCGTCTTCTGCTTCTGGTTTCCACCAGGGAGCGGGAGACAAGTATTGTCTGGTGAACAACAAGGTTTTGAGCAAAGTTTCGACCATTAAGTGATGCACAATGTCCCAGAAAGTGTATGTATCAAGCGCGATATATTTGGCTTTATAGGATTAATATTATTTGATCATCTTTATTGACACTGTGTAATTCACTTAATTCAGTTTATCTTTACTTGTATTTTGCCAATTTACAACACAGTCATGTTTGGACACATTTAAAGATGATGTCCAGTTTAACCCATTTCATTGCGGTCCATTTAAAATCCATTTAAATCAAACCCTTTATATAATCCACATTAGTTCAGTTATAAAAACTGTTCATACAAGCCAATTCATTGGATAGCCAATTTCCAGCTAAGAGAGAAAAGAAAGGCACAAATTAATGGCAACAATGTCAAATGTTAATATATTGAGGATTAAGAGCAACTAGAGAAAAGTGCAAGGAAGAGGTCGGTACATCAGCAGTTTAAGCCTTTTATGGTTGTGTGACTAAGGGCCAGCCTCTACTATAAGTTTTATGAAAGTCAGAGAGGGTATCTGCTTCCTGAGCCTGAACCAAGAGCTATTTCCGTCAGAGAAGGCACTAATAGCTGAAGATATAGCCCAATTAATATCAAGCTCCTCTAATTCTGATATAATGACTTGAAAGGACACACCGGTGGAGTACAGAGCTGGGTTTTAGGTTCTCTGTGACTGAACAACAACCGTTTTGATGAAATTGATCCACAAAATGCACCATTGTTTAATTGCATTACCTCAATTTAATGGACAAAAAACTTAGCTTAATATGAAGTGGAGGATTAGCATGTCATGCCCCCTTTAGATGTCATGGGTGCCAAAAATAACACTTCTGCAATGAACACGTTGGTGTGTCCTCTCTATGGGCATGTTCACATTAGCCTTTGTGATTCAAATCCTCGTCTGTCTGTTTGGAAAGTCCTCTTCATTTGGGGAAATTTAAATGCGCCAAAAAGATTCTGATTGGGATCAGAAAAGCGGACTCAGTCCGCCTACAAACGCAGGTCTCGGTTTGTCTCAAGCGGACCAAATACAGGAAGCAGACTAGAAAGTCAGAACAAAAGCCACTTGCAGGTAGCAATAGCATTAAGGGTGTTTTGCCTCATCTGTTGTTCATACTGCGTCCATTGTTGCAGTGCATTTCTGCAGGATACTTGCATAAGACCAAAAAAATAAAAAAATCAGCGATAGTTTTGTCCCCATGTTTTGCTTGCAAGTGGAGGAAACAGTTTTCTTCTTCTTCATGCGGGTCTTGTCCTCTCTTTTGCTAAATACCAGTGCTGCGCCACCTTTGGTGAGAATGGGGATATATTATTCTAATGGTTTGGATTGTTTAACCAAAGTGCAGCATGAATGCAATCTCTGTCCGCATGGGCACGCCTTCCTACTGAGCCGAGTCCCCAATCAGACCGAGTCTAGCAGACTATCCTGATGTCAACGCACCCTAAAGCTCCTTTAACAAGCCTGCTTTCTCTTTGATTTTTACACATTTTAGAACTTGATGTATTTCTTACTTCCACCAAGGAGGTTTTGTTTTTACCGGCGTTTATCTGTTTGTGTTGAAGATAAATCAAAAAGTTATTGATGGCTTTTCATGAAATTTTAGTTGTAAATGTGAAAAGGGAGAACGGATTCAATCTTGGTGGGGATCCGGATCACCGTTTGGATCTAGGAATTTTTCAAAGGATTCCTTAACATTGTGCTTGGTGGAGGTTTGTGTTCTCCAAGTGCTTTTCTAGTTTGTATATTTTATTAAAACATTAATATAAAAGAAAAAAGCTATTAGAGCAGCCTCAATTTGAAGCAGGGAAACTGATATCAAAGTAGACAGTCTGGGTTTACTGGAATAAAACACTGAGCCATTCACACTGTGTGCAAATAAGATGCAACCTGTCGCCGATGTTTGACTATTTAGTAGACTAATTTTATTTAATACATTCTCACACTGTAGTTAATTCATCAAGTTCATTTGTAAGCAAAAATTCACAACAGACGGGCCTCCCACCTCAGAGTCACAGTGTGTATTAAACAAAACTTGGCTCTGGTTTATGAGACTGGATTTGTTAAAAAAAAAAAAAAAAAAAAAAAAAAAACCTTGCTATTTTTGCCAAGCATTTTATAGTTTGCATAGCTTATGCACAAGTGTGCTGCTGAAAATAACCAGCCCTTCCGTGTCTTCTCTTCTCACATCTTTGAAATATTTAAAGAGCTCATTTGTGTGAACAGTGACCAAATGTTGTGGGGGAAAAAATCAGGCTTTTCCAATTGTTTTTGTAATCGGCTGCAGCTTGTGACTCCTTTATTGACGGATTGGTTGTTTTGTGCCAATGAAATGCCAAATTCACCAATCCTGCTTACAGTTGGAGGACATTTATCAACTACATGTGTGCTAACACGCTGACAAGCTCTGTTAGGAATGTACACGGCAGCACCATCACCTCTTAAGATATGATGACATATGTTTAAAAAACACAATAAAACCTGTTAACCCAAATGGGGCCTTCATTTATCAGCCCACGGCTGCATAAACCCCTCAAACTTTTTTTTCCTTCACGGTTCTACAAAGCATGTTTTATTGGACGTCCCCCATAGAGACATGACATTTGTTTGTATATTCATTATGGAAGATGCTGGAGGTTGCAACCTTGTGATCTCATTGTGCAGAACGCTTCATGCAGTCCAGATAGGAATTGGAAAAGTGCGACTCCATGCAGCTTTCTCCTGTTCAGAGTGAACAGAAAACATGAAAACTGGGCCACATGAGGAGGAAAAAAAAAACCATCAGAACTGGGACACTTTGAACTGCTGCATGTTTGTAGCCTAAATAGCTGGTGAGGAAGTTAAATGTGTCACATTATTTGACCGCACACCTGACTTAAAACCCACACGGCTCGTCTAAAAGGTCACGTCAGCGTACAAACCATCTGGGCCACATGTTCACTGAAAACCAGTTCCACATCACAACCTACTACCCTGCCTTGCCTGCCTGTCAGATAAAAGTGAATGCTAATTTCTCAGAGAGCTTCTTTTTTTTGCAGAAAACAGTTAATGCATCATGCTAATGGTGAAGATTTGCCACTGTGTGAAAGCTCACGGGGAATTTTCAGGCTGCCGCTGTGTCGTTACGAAGATGAGATCAAAGTCGCGCCGATGGGATTTTTTTTCCTTTTTATTTGCACTTTTCCTTTAACTTAAAGATTACTGTAAACAATGTAAAGAAAATGCAAAATTTCACAAGTCTTCAAGTTTTTCTTTTCATTGGATGATTTATGAATCAGCCTTTGATGATCTGCACTCACAGAGGAGTTAAAGAGTGTGTAGTTTATATTAAAATGTGGACAATTCGCCTGCTCAGTGAGATGTCGGCTCTTGTTAGCGTCATTTTATGGCGCTTATTAAAACTACGTCCATTGGTTACTGCAGGAAATATGAAATTTGAGCACTTAAAGCAAATAAAAACACTTAAGTGTGTTTGGCATTAAAGGACTAACACTCACGGTAATGCACCCCCTTCATAAATGAATAATGTCACACATTATAAAGGATCTTCGTGGAGAATCTGTCACCACCCCGCAGCTGCATCAAAGAGCATGAATCAAAGTGAATCCAAGTCTAAGAACCCTGCTGCTGCATCGGGGTGAGTTTAGACTGCTTGTTAAAGGAGCTTTGACACACTTGAAATCCAGATATCAAGGGCGAATGAGTCATCTTAGAGTGGGGCCCTTTGACCTGCTGACCAGCCACCAAAATGAAACACGATGTCAGTTTTTAATGAGATTATCTTCTGACTCAAAGCAGCTCACACAGAAAATTATAGTATTGGAAAATACTATTCTGTTTAGATGCTCTTTACTGCTCTTAGTCATGTAGCTGTACATGAATATGTCTACATTTCACTCCTCCAGATTCTGTTTTGATGCCTCACGGTAACAGGAATCGATATGACATATTGGAGTTTGCTGTAGTGGCTCTTCTCAGTAGCCCTCGGTTCACTGATGATGTACAGACTAAAATGAAAGGTCAGTCACTAATCGAGGCCAGCTGAGATGGCGAGTTCGTGCCACGCTGGACCCCAGAGGGCCCTCTGACAGGATCTGTAAAAGTGTAACATCATAGCCGGGTGGTTCTGATACTGCTGGTGTACTCATGCAACAGAAGCTGCTGCTCTGTGGCCACATAGCTGAACTAATTCTCCCCTATTAACTCAAAAGCCTTCTTTGCACTTCCAGTTCATAATTGCAGACATAGTGGGTACATTAATCACTCGTTTAATCACTTTTGACGAACATGAGAGATTAAATACTCCAGTTTTTGACCTTCCCATTTCCACAAAGCTTATAAGAAAAAAAAAATTAGATGAAACTTATTCTCGATGGCGTTCAGATGGCTCATATTCACAACAGGATTTCATACAGTTAAAGGTGGTAAAACAGATGAAGTCCCAGATTCATAGCTATGTTTATGGCTCCTAAAGTTGCAGCTTGGCATCATTTGCATGTGGACATGTTTCTGTCTCAAGCATCCAGATGAGGGAACCAGATTTTAGTTCATTTCAGCGGGTGCATTTAGACATATTGAGACCATTTAATCTGTGTCAGTTATTACCAGAGGCATCAAATACTGCCATTGTGTCAAACTTGCCACTGCGTTGCACTGGCCATGGAAATATTAGCGAGCAAATGTGTAACAAAGTCCAAACGAGGCGGAATTTGGTGGTGAAGGATGAGTTGGAGGACCATAGTCCATGACGGTTCACTCCATTATAATAGCTCTATTTCTTTCACATGGAGTATCAGACAAAAGTTTGGACACCATTACCCACTCAGTTCAAATGAGTGGGTGTATTAAAACACTCGACTGCCCGCTGCCTCTTGCTTGAAGCTCTGGTTCAACTACAGAGCTCACATTAGTATTGTATGCCTCCTCTGTCTTTTCCTTAACTCTTTCCCACAATGAAAACTATCATGAGGTTAAGAAAAGATTGTAGAAGGGATTTATAAAGCTTTTGGAAAAAAAACAGTGGAGTTGATCTGTTAACACTGACGCAGAGCTGAGATGTTTGCACCAGTAAAATAGCTTTCCAAAAAATTCTCCAAAGGAAAAGTATCTTTTATATGTTGCTATGGAGATGACTCTACATATGTACACACAGGCCATTTTAGTAAGTACTCCTGTTCAATTTCTTTTAAACTCAAGCAGCAAACAAGCCAATCAAATAGCAGTAACTCAGTTTATTTTTTGTTTTTGTTTGGAAGATGCTTGAGATTGAATGATCTCTTTATGAGTACGGCCTGGCCAACATGGCACACATTACCTCACTCAACGCATTTTTGTGTAGACACGGAGAACATAGCATGTTCAAAATTAATTCAAAATTATGATCAGAATGACGAAGATGGGAATTTGAGTGACTTTAAAGGTGGCGTGGTGGTCAGACCGGCTGGTCTAAAACTGCTGCTCCACTCGGATTTTCACACATAACTGTCTCTAGGTTTACAGAGAATGGTTTGATAAAGAGAAAATAATCAATGGAGCAACAGTTGTCTGGACCAAAATGTCTTGTTGATGTCAGAGGAGAATAGGCAATGGGCAATGGGCAATGGGCAACGTGCAACGCTGCAGCACGAGACCAACAAGTGCCACCCTAGCTAAGAACGAGTAACCAAAGCTCCAGTTCAAACAACTGAAATGAAACTGGACAGCAGAAGAATGGTGAGTCTACATTTCAGCAGCAAAACTGAGATGGTCAGAATTTGGTGTAAACGCCATGAAAGCAAGGATTCATGGTTTTAGCAGCAGTTCAGGCTGGTGGTGGTAGGATATATTTCCCTGGCACACCTTGGGCACCGTACCAATTGAGTTCTGTTTAACCACCACAGCTTACCTGAGTATTTCTGCGTGCCATGTCCATGTTCTGCTGGAGGTTTCCTTCCTGTTAGAAGGGAGTTTTTTCCTTCCCACTGTCGCCAGTGTGCTTGCTCAGGATGGGAGATTAAGTTGGAGCCTCCAACTCAATCTGTTGGTTTCCTTATATAGGCTATTATGAATTGGCTTTTATTATGGTTTTTTTTCCTGTCTGTAAAGTGTCTTGAAATGGCATTGCTGTGATTTGACACCATATAAATAAAGCTGAATTGTATTGAATCACGTTATGACCACAGTGTAGCAACTTCTGATAGCTACATGCAACAGGACAATGCACCATGTCACAAAGCTCAAACCATCTCCAACAGTGAACTCACTGTACAGCAATGGCGTCCATAAGTCACCAGATTTCAACCCAACAGAGGATTTTAATCATGGATGTGCAGCCAGCAAATCTTCAGCAGTTGTCTGATGCTATCACCTCAAGATGGAGGAAAATTTCGGGAATGCTTCCAACACCTTGTGAATCTATGGGGTCCAACCCAGGACTGGTAGGATGTAAATCTCATTACTTCTAATATCTAGTTTATTTAGGATCTCCATTAGCTGTAGCAAGCTACAGCTATTCTTCCTGGGGTCCAGCACAATTATAACATCAAAAAACAAAAACTAGAAGCAATTTACACATTCAAATCCATCTCTTTACATCCATTTTTACCTACTAAATGCATGCATGTCATGTCCATTATTTTATATCCAGTATAATACATCATATCACAAAAATATGCTTACTCATAATTGGAAATCAACCTATATATTTGATTATCTATAATAGAAATCTTCTAGTACACCTCTATCCACATTATCAATTACTTCATGTCCAATAGTTCATTTAAAATAAATGTCCTGACATAGCACAGTGAAATTTACCTGAGATTCATGAAATTGTAGTAAAGGTAACACAGAGAAACTCCTTCAGGCTTTTCTTATGTCTCTTTTCTTTTGTTTCAGGGACTTCCTGCTGTGCGTGGTTGTAGTGCTGATGGGAGATTTGACTCACCTGCTGCAGACCAGCTCATGCAGCCTTTATAAGCCTCAGTCTGAAGCCCACTCACCAGCAGGTCATTGCTATAACAAGTGGTACAACATCTAAAGTATCAGTTTTGGAAAGTCATGTTCTTGCTTTTTAGAAATCTTTTTATTTTTCCAGAAGAATTCCATGTCCAGGCTGGAAAAAACCACCATGAGATTGTGTTTTTACCACTGCACTGCTACATCTACCTCAGTTATTTTTATTCAGCTCACAAACGGCTCTTTCCTGAGTCTGGCCTGTCTTCAAGTTAACCCTAACCAACATTTCTTTAGCATTTTTGGGAATTCAAACCGCTCTAAAGATCCTTCCAGGTTACTTCGCAGCGTACTTTAACATCCAAAGGAGTCTTTGTTGTTCCAACATGCTAACAATTCATATTTGTCCTCAACACTTCCTGCAAAACTTTTTCACCATCTTCATTATTATGCCTTATCAGTGAGAGTTCTTTCTCTGTGTGTTGTCGGCAGTAAAATGGCTTCATTTGTAGCGTGCTCATCCAAACTCATTTTCTTATAATGATAATATCCAGGAAATCATTACAAGGAAATCTCAGTTAATTAGCTTTCCTGCCAGTGATGATGAGAATTTATCGGGTATGCTTACATTTCTCCAAGTGAGCGCAATTGTCTCTATATATAGAAATGTCCTCCAAGCGGTTTCCTCTCGCTGCGTTATCAATAATAATAATAACTTTAGCAAAGCTGCTTTGTGTCTTTGAATACTGTAACAGCAGTTGCATTAGAGCAGTTTGCAGTCTCGACTGTTTTTACATTTCCAAAGTTTGTGTAAACTAAATTGTAATTTTTAGAAACAAACAATTAAAAAAATCTCATTATGTTTAACACCGGAGAGCAGAGTGTTTTTCCTCTGGTTGTCAGGGGCAGTGAAGTTGTGTTCAGCATGGCTCCTGCTGTTTAACCCAGCTCTGGTCACCACTCCTCTCATCTCTGTGGAACTGCCCCATTAAAACACAGCTTGTGGCGAGTGTCAGCAAGGGGCCCAGTGTGAAAGATGAGCGCAATAACAGAGAAGAAGCACTTCACATTGCATCAGTAGTCAACCCTCGGGGGTGTGGACCGAAGTGATACGTCGTCCAGAAGCTCTGGGGGGTTGACAAAGCTTCAGCCTGACGTCATTTTACAGACTCTGCTCCAGGAGTTGTGCAAGCCTGGAAGCTTGTGAAGACGTTTTCCCCGCAGAACTTCACATTTATGTAGAAGATTAGAGCTGGATGCCTTGAGCTATGCTTGTCCAGAGGCCGTGGTGAAATGTAGTTACATGTGAGAAGTCCTCTGGGTTTCACTTGCAACCCATGTGAACACTGGCCCTGCAGGCAGCTAAGTGTTGGAGCAGGCAGACTCTCGGCAGCAGTGCAGTTAAAACCCGGAGCTGTAACTTTGTTTGAATGATGAAGGACTGAGAGAAACATGTCATGTACATATCAGCAAATCTTATCAGTGCATGTTAATTAGTTTTTTCGCTGTTGTGCCATCGTTTTGCGGTGAGTGAGACGAATTATTATAAACGATACACTGGAGAATTATGACTCCGTGTCCCATTTTTTTTTCCTGCAGATACTAAATCACAGAAGAAGAAAAGCAAAGCTAGGTGCTGATTAATTCAAACATTAATTCTCTTTACAACAAGCCTCCCGGTCAGCTTTAAATAGGCCCATTGTTCAACCGACATCCTTTCTCTCAAGACACAATCGTCTTTTCGTGGCAGTGTGTTTGTGTGTGAGTCACCAATTAATTTGGTGTCTTCTGCAGGGCTGGCCAATGGCAGTTAGTTTTATACCATTCACTTGTATTACAAGTCTGTCTAAACACAAAGATGTGACCCACATATACGCTTCGTGGAGATTTCATGGGGTGTAAACAACAAATGTTATAACTTCATTCTATCTAGAACAGTCTGGCAGAAAAGACCTTCCTCTGATTACAGGAAGGCTCCACATTGCTGGTTGCATGTCAGCCAGCAGTCAAAGTGATGAGGCAGAAGTCAGCGCCTGGCTGGATGAAGAGGTCAAGGCCATGCTTAGCAGGTCAGGAGAGCTAATTAGACAGCATGAATGACAGGAGGCCGGAGGGGGCAAATGCAGGACTAGCAGGATGAAAGTCATAGAGATAAATCCAGCAATGTGCACAAGTCTTGAGTCATCCCTAAATTATTTATGTATTGGCAGGAAAACGGGAAATAGGTTCGGTGATTTACTGAAACAAATGCAAAGAATATAAGCCAAAAAAGATGAAATTCTGATGAGTTTAAAAAAGAATATTTTAACCTTAATTTCTTTAAGTTATCTTTAGGAATAGTTTTCCAGCTTTTTAGCAGGACATTAAAAGGCATGTTTTATCATCTAATAAGACCTGTGGTAATATGGTATACATCACTTTATGGTTTCCAGACAGATATGCTTCCATGGAGACCATTTCTGATGAAGCATCAGCCTACATATATGAACGCAACTGAGGATCCAGACCCATTCTGTGTCATACTGGTAATTCTAGCATTGCATGTAATAGAATATATAGTGAATAGTGGATAAAACCTCATTTTAATGTGGTTCTTTGGAACATCTTAGATCAATCAGATGTATTGTGGAGAATAATGAACTGAATAAATGAATTCAATCATGCTGAATCAATGTTAATGAAAATGCAAACGTGCTGATAGCGGTGATGCACAATGCTCTACTCCTATTTAAAAGAAAAAAGTTAGAGGTCATTTGTTGTATGAAACTTGGTACTTTTAGCTTCATAATAGTTGAAATTACTGATTTTTTAAGTCTTTTGTTTTTTTTTTATCATATATGGCAGATATATGATATATGATGCACAATAACATGCCCATTTTCCAGTCAAAAAGACAAATATGTCCCTGAAAGCTTTTCTTATTAATTTTTTTATTTTTTGTCATTGTTTTTTATATTTACAAAAAGTAACTTAAGTTATTCATGAAAAGTAAAATGCGTAGCTTGTCACCTTTTATGACCTACATTTCCAACGTTGTAATTTTACAAGCAGCTTCTGCACCATAATAGAGATGTTGGTAGTATGACATTAGTTTATAACAAAGACACCCACAGTGAGTTTTTGATGTGACACAAGACCAGTGAATTACCTTGAATAATTACAATGGTGTTACATTTTGGATATCTGTAAATGCTTTCAAAACTACTAAAAAGAAAGGAATGTAATGGGTAATTAATGTAAATCTTGGAACAACTGGATGTTGTATGTGAATATTGTAAAATGGATAATAAGAATGGACATAAGATGATTATGAAATTAATTAAGGGGCAGATATCATAAGATTGCTCTTCTTTCTGCTCCTTTTCATTCAAGCCTAATTTAATTGGCAGTCTTATTTTGTATTATTTTAATGTTGTTTTGAATTAAATAAAAATAAATTAAATTAAATTAAATCAAATGAAGTAAACCATGACAGTTCTTTCCAAGGTGAGCTTGGCATGATCATGCATGTTAAAAATGAATAAAGGATTTTGTGAAATGAATTGACATTCATCTGATCACATCACATTTTTTCTGCAAACTCATGGACTTACAACATATTCAGATTTAGAGTTACTTTAAGTTCTAGAAACTCAAATTGTTTTCTTTACCTCAAGTATTTAAAATTTTGCTTGATGAAGCAAAGAGGAGTTTCTTTGTTTGTCTTTTTTTGTAAAAACCAGCTCATTCGATTTTGCAGTGTATGTCTCAGATTGTTTCCACTCTTCTTAAAGGGATCATGGAGACCCATGATGCTATTTCTAGTTTCTGAGCTTTCTACAGTGTTATCGTTATGAATACTCATCAGACATATGAGCGCCGCCATTTTTTATCACAAACTTTCTACATTCAGTTTCGAGGGCAACGGTTTTAGTCAGTTTTTTCTACTTTGAAATTTCAGTGACGTCCCAGGGAGAAAGCCACGCCCACCTTCACTGCTCAGTGTAAGTATTCCTTGCAGTTGACCAATCAGATGGGACGTAGGTGGAGCTTTCTCTGTTTGCTTGTTTCTGGCAGAGGCTGATCTGAGAGGATCAATACAAAATGAATGAAGGCGTTTGTGAAAAATGCTTGGTTATTTCTTGCCCTTCTGGACCTGCATATTAAATAAATTAGACTGCTTATTAAAATAAATCAATATAAATATATAAATTTCACTACAATGTGCATAATAGAGCCACTTTAGGTAAAATCACATTTTAGACTGTTGATAACAAAAAGCCCAAGGATCAATGTTAAAAATGTAAGGTTGCTAAGGTTTCTGGCGACACAACACTGGTTCATCTCTTAGGATAGATGTCATCTTTATGCTGAAATGAGACATAGATCAGAGGGAAGTGGCTAAACAATGAACACATTCCTCTGAAAACGAGTTAAACTGTCTCAAAAACAAGCAAAAACCACATCAAGACTACTGCTTTAAAATGATTGCAAGAATTTCTTGATCCTTATAAGTTAAAAAAAAAAAAAAAAAAAAAGATATAACGGATGAGTCAAAACTTTGGCACAAGATTAAATATCCACTAAATAATATTCTTTTTTCTTTCTTTTTTTTTTTTGTTTGTTTTGGTATAAATCAGAAACTTAATTCAAATATGTACTGCTGTATGGGTGCCTAAAGCATTGAGGTTGCAGGGCACCAGCTGCACGAACAGCTTTTGGCTCATTATCATGCTGCTAGAAAAACAGTAAGGTAGAAGGATGAAAAAGACACATTTTTACCAGAGAATTCATAGGCTAAACAATGATTCCATAAAATTATAGAAAACAATAATAATCATATTTTTTTCCACATGAGGTTGCGAGTTTTAAAAGCTGCAGTGCATTGGCGTTAAAAGAATCAGCTGCACCCAAATTTATGCATCCCCATCTCAGCAGGAGCTGTGAGATGACTTTGACTGTCAGTTCAAGCACGTCTGCAGAGAGCAGCAGCCAGAATAATCATGATAGCCTGTTCAGCTCTTTTTCCCAAAAAGGAAGAAATAAGCCGACAAGGTGCCGCTGCAGCATGTTTTATGGTGTCTGTTTGATTGCTTGATGCTGGATAAAAGACGCATGGGAAACCCAGACGGCTGTCTCTGCTTGGCTTGTTTCCAAAGATGGGAGTCTTTGGAGGCGACTGGGAGTCCCTTAATGTCTTAGCATTGCATTTGAGGGATGTCTGGATGAATTTAAATCTGTGACGATGAGGACTGATACTTAGGGGTGTCTGTAGGTATGGTGATAATAAGAACTTCAGGGCATAAACAGAGCCATAAAGTAAAATATCAACATCTAAATGATCTTTGCTGAAAGACCTTTATTGACATATGTCAATATTTTCATTTCAAGGATTGTTGTTTTCATCACAGTGGAAATGGGCTTTCACAGTTTTGTGCATGTGAATACATCCGATTAGACACTGAAATGTAAATTGCACATTGGATCCATATTTACTGCTTCTTCGTCAAGACTATTAAAAAAAATTATGTTAAAGACTTGCTTGGTTAAAAAAAATGTAGTTCTGATTCTTGTGTCCAAATAATGTGATGCAAGTCAAGACCATTGTCACTATTAGTTTTTAACTGGAAAGTCTGTCATTTTTCCTCATTCATTTCATCCAGGGTCCTTCCTCGGTTTTGCTATTTTTATCTTTACTTGAAGTGCTTTCTTTTCCAACTCCCAGTTTCCACTGAAAGCTTTCCTATATCAGTGCTACACCTATAGTCTAGAGTAAAATAATAAGATAAAAAGACATGAAATACAGCAGAGCCTGAGCAAAGGAAAATAAGAAAAAAAGGATATTATTCCAAGATCCTCCTTTCAGCCACTGTCACCAGTGATACCAACTCTTTGCCACCACTGAGAGAGCCGTCCTGACCACTGTCCAACCGCTTCCTCTCCAAAACACCATAGCATTGTATAGCATAGCATATCATATCATAGCATGACATAGTAAAGCATCTCGTAGCATAGCGTAGCGTAGCATAGCTTACCACCTCACAAAGTCCTTGCAAGCAAACTTGATGACATGACATGCACACTCACACAATAAAAACAAAAAAGAAAAAATGAAAGAAAAAACAAAAACTTGGTAAACATTGGTAAAATGTTAGTCATAGATACAAGAGCTCTGAAAGTTAGCCTCTAAACACTTTAAACAAACACATTTGAACTGAGCTACAGCAAAGTTGGGCGTTTATCAAACAAGTATGGAGGAGGAATTCGATTTTCACTTTTGTATTTCCCACTGACTGTTACATCATTTCAGCTCATATCAGCAGTGGAAATGCAACCAGAAGAAAAGAAAGACTTTGAAGACATGTTGACATTCTGGGGCCATGTTCACAAAAACAAAGGTATGTTGGAAAAACGGAGGTTTTCTGTCCATCATTTCACACGAAAATCATGCGCACCATTTGTTGAACTACTCGGGGGTTCTTGGAAAAGCTGCCACTTTTCTTTTTTTGCCTACTTTTTACCATCCGAAACATCTCATTGGGATAATAGCATCCTTAAAATAACCAACCATTGAAATCATGATTGAATAAAGTTTGGAAATCTCTTTTGACAACCACAAAAAGCAGGCAGATTAAGTGGTCACTGCGTGGACAAGGTGCTGCTTTTCAAGCAAATAACAGCTCCTGTAATAACTCTGTCTCTCTGAAACAAGATAGACGACCTGCCTCCTACTTCAGAAACACAATCACACCATCATCAGTCATAAAACATACAGATATTAAAAAGGACAGTACTGTCCTGTTTATTAGCCTACACTGAGTCAGAGGCAGTCACAGCAGTCTGGTGCTGTTGAACTACTTTTATTTCCGATTTCCACAGTAAGAAACTTGTTGCTTATTCATTCAATTGCACACCACAAAGAAACCTTATGAGAAATAAAACAACACATACCCTTAAAGTCTCTGGATCGAGCCCCAGCAAGGGGAGGTTAGGGGCCTTTCTGTGTGGAGTTTCCATTATCTTCCCATGTATGCGTGGGTTCTCTGCAGGTTCTCCGGCTTCCTCCCACCTTTCCAAACACATGCATGTTAAGTAATTGGTTTCTCTAAATTCTCCCCAGGATTGAGTGTGTGCATGAATAGTTGTTTGTCTCTCTGTGTTGGCCCTGTGATGGACTGGCGACCAGTCCAGGCTGTACCCTGCCTCTCGCCCACTGATCATTGGGATAGGTTCCAGCTTCCCCGCGACCCTGAATTGGACTGAGCAGTTAAGAAAATGGATGGATGGATACTCTTAAAGTGAAGGTCTTAGGTGAGTGTTTTCTGCCGTGCCAAGCTCCCCTGAACCTCTTCCCCCAAAAAAACTCTTTACTTCAAACCATGATGTCCACAGTAAAAAATAAAAAAAGCCAATCTGAAGTGGAAAGATGGCTTCTGCCTCTGAAGCCACATTGTCTAATCAGAATGCTGACATAAACAAATCACCCATTTCAGCAAATCCCCACAAATTGACTTGTTGTATGTAGCCGTATCCTTAGCACTGCATTATAATGACTTTGTTCTTCAGTATAGTTGACAACTAAATGTGCACGTTTTTATGCAAACACGTAAAAAGTCTTTAATGCCAGTACAGTCTTGACTACATCTCTTATTGCCATGTAAAACAAGGGTGATAATGGCTCATTTTGTGAAGGGGCGGGAGCAGAATGGTCACAAGTCCACATATACAGATAACTTATTAAACTTTTGGTTGCTACATGTAATTTTAGGAAAAAAGCAGAATAAGTTCCACATCGCCTGCAACCTTCTTAAGATACTGCAGTATTTTCATCGTGTTCGTCGCTAGTGTGTGGGCTAAAGATGGTAAGACAGCAAGAACCGCTGACAAAACAGTTATATTTGACACCCTGTGATGACAATGGCCTTTTGCTATATTAGTCACAAAAAGGACAAGCCATTGGAGTTTAAATGACTGTTTGGCGAAAGGCTTTTTCACATTGTGGTATGTTTTGTCAAACCGCAACAGTTAGCTACGTGCGCACACTTTTAGCATGTTCATGTTTACAATTGTCACAATCAAATATTTTTAAAAACCTGGCAGAAGGATGGTTCTTTCGGATGTTAAAACCTTCTCAATCAGCCACAGAAAGTTGAAGTAAAATTTTTATAACTGCTCAGGTTTGATCTCTTGAGTTAAGCAGGCCCACCCAATACCACTGCTGCTTGAGTGAAGGAAATTGGAAAACAGGTTCAAAGGAATCTGGGAAGCTTTGGTCTTGACCCATGAAAATCTGCAGGGTACAAGGTAGAAAACTAAGAACACAGCAGGCTGTTTCTAGATGGAGTGAAGTGCTAGATGGGTGCAGCTAACTGTAACTAATAGATTCCCATGCAGAAGCATGCTAGTCTGGGAAAGTGCATAGCTGTGTGTTACACATTCAGACATACCAAATGACATGAAGAGGTGATGCAAGATGCAGAATGGAGAGGTACTGTTGCTGGAAGGCATCGTACATAATTCCTGTAAGTATGGCTCCATGAAATTTTTTTAAGGATTTTAAGGCCTCATTCATTCCCAGTTCCTTTTTTTTTTTTTTTTTTTAGCTTTTTTTCTCCATTTGGATTTAGGAATAGAGAGCATCCACAAAAACAACTGAAAATATTGTTTGCATATCTATTTTATTGTGTTTCATCACAGCCTGTTAAAGATAACTAGCTGAACATAAATGCAAATTTATCAGGTTTATACTTTACAACACTGGAAGTCAAATGTGTTTCGTTTCTGGGGAATGTTTTTGGAGTGAAACAGGAACTGATGGGTAGTTAAGCCAGTACTTACTTGTGACCACTAAGACAAAGCTTGTTCCAGAACCACTGGTTAGTTATTAGGGGAAAAGAAGTGGAATGATTCTGCAACTAATGGATACTTAACCAGTACTTACTGGTGGCTATAGTGACCAGTTGTTGCCTGATAGGCCTGGTCTTTGCCAAAGAAACAAGGTCATTTTGCCATTAACAGGGGAAAAAAGAAACTAGAATGCAGGACTAAATAATTGGAGCACAAAAAAGATGTTAATTCTTACTTTAGGGGTTTTTCTGGGATAGCCTTGGACTTCAAATTTATTGTTTCCACTTAGAGGAGCATTCTTTGTGTCTTTTCTGACACAGTTTCTGAAATACCAACCAGTTTCTTCTGATTCAGTCCAAAGTTTTGAAAGTTCTGACAGATTTCAGGAATTTCAGGGAAACTGGATGAAGGTAGCTCTTTATTTGCACTGTTTGTATAATGCAACATGCTTTTTGGCCCAGTGTTTCCACGGAGACATGAGCAGGTAAATAGAACTGTACCATGTTTTCAGCATTAATGCCTCCACTGACATTTCAGCAGCTTTTTTCAACATTCAAAACAACCTTTGTCAGTTCGACTGATAATGTACCTACCACCTCAGCAAACAGCTCTCACCACTAATATGCCATCTGATATTCCTGCAGCATCTATATCTTTCTCTCTAGACTCTTCATGTCAGGTTGACATGAAGAACCAGCGGCGATGAAGGGCCCCTGCTGTGTCTCCTCACTGGCGAAAAACACTTGTCTGCTGGCGATAACCTACAAACTATGCCTGCACAAAAGGATTTAACTTTCTGCTGCAGAAGACAGCAGTAGTCTTCACATCATGGTTACTCATTTCAGTCCTATGAGGGCAGCAGTCCTGCAGGTTTTCAATGTTTCCCCGCTGCAACATACCTGACACACATCAAACTTCAGCGTGTTACATCCTCCACAAGAAGTGTGAACTTTGTTCTTGCTCTCGAGGCTGCAAGAACAAGTAAAAAAGTCTTTTTCTTCTGAATCATTCCTACTCCACAAGAAGCTTTGTCTGCAACAAGGTGGGGACCGCTGTGGGCCATGATGCCTACTTTTATGCGCAGTGAACCCCGTTATTTCATATTTAATGAGAAACTTCATCTGCAGCAGTGCCAGTTTTGCACTGGGTCTGCTGGGTCTGTGTGTTTAAATGCCACATGTAAAAATATTTCTTACTTTCTTACCACCTTGATCAGCTGTTTAATGAACACAAGCTGTTTTACCTTCATCAGCAAAAATGCAGAAGCAGCAGTTGTCCACTTCATGCTTTCCGTGTTAACCCCGCCCACCTCAACTCTCCGACCAATCACACAATACTTCTCGGAATGACACAAAAAAAAGGTGGGCCAACCAAATGTGTCGAAAACGGTCTGTTTGTGACAAAAAAATGATGTCTTTTTGTTTTTTTGTGGCCTTGAGAACAGAAACAAAATTAAAATGTGTTGCAGCAGGGAAACTCCCACCACTTGCAGGACTGCAGCTATCGAGAACTGGAGATGCCCACCCCTAATTTGAAGAGTATAATATCATCAAAATATGCACAAAATAAGGAGGAATGTGTTCAAAACGAAAGGTCATAACTGGATACTCCTCTTCAAGGCCTCAGGAAGTTGAAACAAGTCATGATTTTCATCTGGGGGTCATTTTTAGGACTTCAATAAAAATGAACAAAAGGTTTTTTTTGTCCTTTAGCAACCACGTGGTCATGTTTTGACTGAATTTGCTGATTTTTAGGGCATTATTGTGGTTAATCTTGGTGCTTTGTGTTTGATGTTGAACATTTTTTCATTGCAGTTATGACCAAATTTTCACATGTTTATCTTTGTGTATATTTAGTTTAAGCACCTGTTCTGCCACCCCCCCCCCCCCCCCCACCCCCCCCCCCCCCCCACCCCCCCACCCCCCCCCCCACCCTAATTCCCCACCTCCATCCTGATGCTCAGGTTGTGGTTTTTTACATCCATCTATGATGTTTTCCTTGTATTATCATTTGATCCTGAGTGTTTTTCTTGCCTTTTGGTTTTCCCTTCAGATTTACCCTCTTTTCCTGTTTGAGGAAACAAGACTACCTATCCATTCCCTTTTGTTTCTTAAAAGATTTTTATTTTACCTATCCCATCTGACTCCATTTTTACACTTATAATGTAATAGTCACTGTATGAACGTTCATTTCTTGCTGTCTCATAGAAATTCTGTTTTTATTCTATACAGTCTCATCCCCTTTAACAGCTTCAACACATATATCAAAAGCTGTCAATTTGGAGGAAAAAGCTGCAGTATGCCACATGTTTCTCAGTACTCCATGACCACAGCATACCCATCATCTGATGGCTGCTTCAAGCCAGATAATGCACCACATCAGAACACTCAAATCATTGCTAAGTGGTTTCTTGAACACAACAATTGGTTTACTGTACTCCAGTGGCCTCCACAGTCACCACATCTTAATCCAATAGAGCAACATTTGGGATGTGATGGTACATGGGATTCTCATCAGGATGTGCAGTACACATATTCGCAGCAACCATGTGATGCTATCATGTCAGTGTGGAACAAAATCTCAGAGGAATGTTTCCAACACTTTGTTTTGTCCATGCTATCAAGAAATGAGGCAGTTCTCAGGGCTAAAGGGGATCCAACTCAGCACTTGCAAGGTGTGCCTAATAAAGAGCTGGTGAATGGACAGTCAGGTACTAAAACTAAGTTTGACGCAGTAATGTTAAAACCATTTTCAAAGGCAATATACCAACAGATAAAAACATAAAAATACTTCCACAAAAGATGTTAGACTGTATCAGCCGTTCACCCATAAAAACTACCAGGATTATTGGGGAAAAAAACATAAAAAGCCTTTTAATGTTCTTGGTTTTGATCATTATATCATCATGAGCAGTGTAAGATGTAATTGTGTACAGTAACTTGCACTGTGAGTCTCTTTAGCTGTCTATTCCCAAGTCCTTTTTTTTCCGTTAGCTCATTATAATGATTGGCCCTAGGCAGAGAGCTGCAGTGCAGCTGGGCAGGAGAAAACAAGCTTCTTTGAAGTTCCCTTCTTTGAATGGCAACACAGATCAGTTTTGTGTTGTGCATGGTTTCAAACCTGTAGCCTACTTTGAAACCATACAAAGGGATCGGGCTTATTATAGGCTGATCCATAGTTCCTCCTTGTGAACATTAAGGGAGACGTTACAACTGGCGTCGTCAGCCTTTTCTATTTGTTCGGATCTTTGGAATCATATTTATCTGATTCATCTGTGTCAGTTTTATCCTTTGTCCCACAGTATTGCAATGTCTGCTCATAACAGTGTTTTATGTTGTCTAATCTTATACTTGATTGTGACCATGTGCTCAGTATGAAATGCTTTATCATTTAAGTGAAGGGAGCTGGTTGATAAAATGAAAGAAGCTCTGATTCAAGGAGGCCTTAAGGGCTGCTCTCAGGGAAGATTTGCCCCATTTTGTCATGCCCATGTTGGTTATAAGGGAAAGGATTGATGTTAAACCACTCCTGATGGATGCTGGCGAAGCGCGTCTGGCTGCCGGCATGGACAACAACAGGAGCCTCCATGTCTGTCTAATGTCAGATGAAAAGAGATGCTGGGCTGTCGCTTCTCTCCATCACATCTCCCTCAGCAAAAACAGTAAGACTAATGAAGTGAAGCATAAATACAGACACAAAATCCATAACCTTGCACTCCACTGCTCAATCATCTAATTCAGCTCTTTGTACTTAAAATCCTCAATAAATGCACGAGCTATTCATGAGGTGTTTGCAGTGCCAAATACAATGAGGATCCATTTAAAACAACTTATTGAGATGTTATTAAGAGAGGCTATCTCACCAAAGATACAAAATTTACATTGTCACCTTAAAGCCAAGATGTGACATTAATCTTTGTTGTTACTTTTAATTCAAAGTTATGTTGAAAACAAACCAGATAGAAGTAATGCAAAGCAGAGTACATTGGTTTGTCTGTTGAAAAATATCTCTTTCTGTTGAGGAAAACTCATTCACATGAGTATAAAATTTATATTAACACATACACAACTGCTTCTAAAGGCTCTTCTGTGCCTGACACAGGAGATGGGTACTTAGACGAGTACTCAGATGGACAAACAGGTTGGCCCGTCTCCTGCATCAGCAAAATTTCGTCCATTTGCAGGGGTCTTAAAGGTGGCGTTTGTAAGATTTTCAATATTTTCCAAAATGAATTCACTAATAAAATAACTACAATCATAATTAGAAAGTTTTTTGAACATGTAGGTTCCAGTCTGTCCATATTTGATGCGTTATTAAATTACAAGTTTAATTATTGACAAATGAGAAAAAGCACTTTTTTTTTTACTGGTAGCAAATATTTAAGAAGGGTTTTTGTCATTAATTAAACTTGTAATTTACTCACACCATCAAATATGGACAGACTGGAACCTACATGTTTAAAAAGAAACTATCTAATAATGATTGTAGTTATTTTTTTTAGTTCATTTATTTTGAAAATATTGAAAATCTTACATACTCCACCTTTAAGGCCCATTTTATGGCCACTTAAATGGGGAGATCAGTTTCAAATGTTGTCTTAAGACTCTGCCCTCAACTTCCACTCATTGCCATAGTTTTTAAGTCAGCCCATCCAGTAGAAGGCAGTGCTGAGTTCAGAGTTAACATCTGCATTTTCACACCGTTTGGTGGCAGTAATTCACTGTGTGCTCATTAGAGTAACTGTTGCCTTAATATCATCTCCAACCAGTCTGTTTATTCTCCTCTAACCTCTAACATGAACCCATAACTCTGAATTTTAACATTCAGAGACAGAATCATAAATTGCATGCTCAAGTAAGTATGCTTGCATGGAAATTGAGCATGTGCCCTGATAGAATTATTAAAAATAGTTTTGTTTAGCTTACTGCACACCTGTGTGTACTGCTCACTTGTGGTGCAGCTACAGCATAATGCATTTTGTATATAAATTTATTGTAAAATTTGAGGAATATAAAAACAATATTGTTATGTTTTGATAATACCTAAGGAGAGCAGTAATGATACAACTGTCTTTGGAGCCACTGGAGTAAGTGCTTGTGATCATGCGCTTGAATAGATTAGAAGTTTATACTTTTTTCCATGTTGCCTCCTCGTGAAAGGCGGGGTACACCCTGGACAGCTCGCCATACCTTCGCAGGGCGTTGACTGTAGTCATTTTGTTTTTATCTTTCACTTTTTATATGAGGGCAGCACGGTGGCACTGTGGCCTCACAGCAAGGTTGCTGGTTCGATCCTCGGCAGGGGCGAGACTTGGACAGTGGCCTTTCGATGTGGAGTTTGCATGTTCTCCCCTTGTATGCATGGGTTCTCTCCAGGTACTATGGCTTCCTCCCACTGCCCAAAGACATGCATGTTAGGTTGATTGGTTATTCTAAATCGCCCATAGGTGTGAGTTTGAGTGGTTGTTTGTCTCTATGTGGCCCTGCGATGGACTGGTGAGCTGTCCAGGATGTACCCTGCCTTTCACTCAAAGACTGCTGGCATAGGCTCCAGCTTCCTTGCGACGCTTCAACGGATTAAGCGGTTAGGAAAATGGATGGATGGTTGGACTTTTCATATGGACTAATTTTGAGTTTTAAATTAAGATTGGAGTGGATACCACATCTGCAATGTTTTGTGCAGAAAAAATGTCATGGAACTATAATCATTATTATTATTATTATTATTATTATTATTATTATTTAATTACTTAAGTTAATGGGGATTTAATATGTACCTTCATATTTAACAGTGCTGTGAGCCCGCTCAGCCTGGTGGAGATCAGTGAGTTCCCCGAAGGATTACCTTCAGGAGCTTTTTCTGGTTGTATTTGGACTGTATGCAAGTGCAGTGAAATTATGCGATGGCCAGCTGGTGGTTGGTAGGCAAATCAAGATCACATTAACTGGATTAGCAATTCATGAGGTGTTTACAGAGTCAAATATAAAGACCTTGCTTCTTTCCACTGTGATTTGTTTGGTTTTAAGGCCAACGTTTAGAACTGCTGGTTGATGTTTTACAGATGGTGAACACAGAAATCTGAAAATGGGATTGTGATAGGTACAAAAACAAAGAGGTGCTTCCACCAGTGGTTATGAGAACTGTTAATAAGCTTTACTGGGTCACCACTTTCACAAATGGGAAAATCAAATGGAACAGATCAACGGGTTATAGAGATCATGAATAATCTAGCCACAAAGCATTGTATGTTTAGTCTGGGCCAGTTAACTGATGAACACCTGCTGGGCACTTATTTACAGTTTAAAGTACATGTTAGTGATGTGTATTGCTCTGTTTTTTAGTAAACACTGACCTAAACATCTACACACTCTAGATGTGGATGTGTAGGTCAGTATGGTGTCCATTACAAACTCCAAGCAGTGCATCATTAGTTTGTTCAGAGCGCTTTTGAATCTTTGGATGCACAAATTTCTTGCTCATAACGTGTGAAGCTGTGAATTATGGATTTGATGCAGAGATTTTTCTTTGATGACAAAGTATGTTTATTTCACTGACTGGACTTTCTCTTGACACTCATCAGACTGAACTGTGAATGTAAAAAAGGCATCAAAGACACATTTTTTGCATTTTTATTTGTTACTGAACATATGGATTACAAAAGTGCTAAAGTGCTAAATTATTGCTCTGTGAGCTGAATCACGAGCAACAATTGCAACATGTTTTGTTCTCTAGCAGACAAATAAAGCAGTCTTTTAACGCACTATATATATATATATATATATATATATATATATATATATATATATATATATTAGAGTTGGATGGAATGGAAATAAAAGGTTCAGACATGAGGTTTCTTTGAAAATCAAGCTATAGACCACAAAGTAAGGAAGTTTCAAGGTCTGATTTGAAAAAAGTCTGATTTATGCTGCTCAGACTGTTAGTGGTGACATATAAGCAAGTTTTGAACTGGTGGTCTCCAACCAGTGAAATCCTAATAATCAAGTTCATCTGTGTCATTCATCTTGAGTTCTACAAATAGCGGATCCTTACTGTGGAAAACTGGTACTAAATAAAAACTCAGTGGTAACTCCGTCTCCTTGGCAACAGGTCATGATATATATATATATATATATACATATATATATATAAATATATATATATATATATATATATATATATATATATATATATATATATATATATATATATATATATATATTTATATACATATATATATATATATATATAATATATATACATATATATATCTATAATATATATATATACATATATATATATATATATATATATATATATATATATATATATATATATATTTTTTTTTTTTTTTTTTAATGTATATACAAAGAGAAAGAGTCTACATCTTAAAAAAAAAAAAAAAAGTAATTTCAATAATTAAATACAGAGTAACATTGTATTTGTATTGTTAAGACTTAACTTTGTGAGTAATAGTCACAAGGAGAGCGTCAGGGGGAAAGTCTGGCCTGTCTCCATTCTGAACCCAGTTTTACAGTCTCTCTCTTGGCGTCTTGCAGTGTTTTTGTTTTTGTTTTTTTTTGTTTTTTTGTCTGTCTTATTATACAAACCAAACAATTATTGTTTAAACTAAAAGACTGATGAAGTCCAGGGGTTTTAGATCCTCATCTCACTCATGGCTAAACATCCGCAGCTCTGTCATATTCAAAGGTAATTTAAAGCTACAGGACACTCGGTCCTCTCTCAACAGCTCTGGCATGTTTTTCGTATCCTAAATGCCCGATTCCATTAATCAACAATATAGTATGAAGAGAGAGTGGCAGCTGACTGATAAAAAATAAAAAATAAAAACAGATTAAACTAAACCTGATGATCTGCAGGTCATTGTTGATTAAGCTAAAAGTCCTAAGTCACCTATGGAGCAATTGTTACAAACCCATTTAGCTCGTTTCCATAAAAGATATTGTGAGAGCCGAGAATTTGATGCACATCTGCTCAAACATGTGATTTGTGGCTGTTGTTGAAGCAGCTGGTAGATAAGCCTTTCATTGCAGGAACACAAACATCATGGGTAGCAGTAAACATGATTGTCAAAGGTTCTGCTGAAAGAAAACCTGCAGGGAACAAAGTAATTCCATTACAGAGAGCTAACATTCTCCAGAAAAATGGTTAGTGGTCAGGTAGGTAGTTAGAGATCCCGATAGCATCACAGTGTGGTCTGCAGTCATTTAGTGCTAAAATAAAAGGTCATCTGTGAAGTCTTTTTACCAGTGTTATAGCAACACTCCTTTAGTTGCCAGCAAGAGGTGATAATGTAGGATTTGCTTTGTATTTTTTTTTTTTTTCTGAACTGAGGCCCAGGAAGCTTAAAGCACCTTTGAAGATGAAAAGATTTAAAGAACGAAGGGAAATGATCCTGAGGCACTTTTATGTAGAAGCCAGATTCTGAGGTAGAGTCTGTAAAAAAATATTTTAATTGGGCTTGATGGTCAAAAATGAGCTTTTAACCTCACAGAGGACAAATTTTAACGCCTGATCTGAGCCTAAAAATGCTAAAGTTACATTTATATTAAAACAGGCCAAATGTAATGTCTAGAATTGCCTTTTTGTCTGCTAACTTTAAAGAAGAAAGGAAGGAGCTTTTGTTTGAATCAGCCTCTGTTGCAGCATGAGGCTGCAGTGACGCTCACAGGGAGCAATCGCATCAGTACAGCGGCCAAAGGGTACACAATTTGGAGTGGCTGTTGATGCTCACTGACCTTGAAAACGTCAGCAGGATGCTTTTCTCCCCCCCCCCCCCATTTGGCTGCTGTCCACGCATTGTCCGGGTAAGCTGTTGCACAGCTGCCGAAAAAGGCGCTTTTCAGTTGCTGGTTGTTCAGATATTGTCACGGAAGGACAGGTAGGACAACCAATGCTGACAGGAGTCAGAAATGGTTGGGCAAAGAATTCATCAAGACAAGAATATTGTCAACACCTTGGTAGGGAAGTTGAAAATAAGACACAGGAAGATGTGAAAGGAAATGTCCCAGATGCCATTTTTGGAATAGATGGAGAGAAGTGGAGTCACTTAAAACCAAATTTCTACACCAGATATTTAAATCGAAAGACAAATTGTTTCAAGATGGAGTATGTAAGATTTTCAATATTTTCAAAATAAATGAACTAATAAAATAACTACAATCATGATTAGACAGTTTTTTTTAACATGTAGGTCCCAGCTCTTACATACTCCACCTTTAAGACAAAAATCTGTTGATGTTTTAAGTCATACATATAGGTTTTTTGTGCAAACAGCTGCTCTCTGAAAAAAGACTTTTCGTCTGAGTGAATCCCAGGAGAATGACCCTCATCTGCCTGCAAAAATACAAACAGACCTTTTTACACTGACTGTAGCTTTTTGTAGCGCTAAAGAAACTGGTTAAAGACCACCGACGGTACCAGTTTGATGTTGAAAAAGCTCAACTTCACTTACTGACCGCTTCTAACACACTGCAGGCAGAAAAAACTAGTTTTAAATGCAGATAAAAGCAAATTCATGACATTTTCACTGATCGGATGTAACAGAAACTTTTCAGTCAAACTCAGCCATGCAAGGCAATCTAGTGAAATATGTCTGCTTGATCATGAACTTTCTTTCCAGGCTAATGTAAGAATTTTGGTCTGGAAACTAAGGGTGAATTCCTGGCTCTGCTGTGCAGGGTTGGCACAAGCCTTAATGGTGACCTTAGCAGAATTTGATTTGCTAAAAATTTTTACACTCTCATGAGGTGTTTTTTTTCTGACATTTTGATGTAGAAACATTTTGCAAAACTGTAATGGAAACACTTGTCACATTTACATGTCCCCAGACTTGACATGGGGGGATCGTGATTGGTCCATTTCCAGTCAAGATGGCGTGGTATGGAACAAACAACAGCGAATTTCAGAGTTTTAGAAGAGAAATGAGAGCAAAAAGCTTTGAAAAGCACTAAGAAATCCTCCACAGCAAGTAGAAAACCCCAACATACCTCGGCTACCTTGCATAAGTCACAATTTCCGTAGAATCTCATCCGCCTGATGAAATTTTACAAGAACTGAGGCTTTTGCACAAAACACGCAAATCGCAGTTATTGTTTGTCAAAACTTACAAATATCGCTTTTATTTTGTGATTAAAATTTAATGGAGATGCAGCCACTGTTGATCATAGCGCTGTAGTTGACTCACTCGCCATTGTGATTTCTGATGACATTTGTTTAGAGCATATTTGCATTAAATTCTAACACTCTAGGTGTCACTTCAGCATAGTTTTTTTTACCCGAGTGATAAATTACATTCACATTTTAAGGGGAAAAAAAGCAAAAAATATTCATTAAACATTGAACTTTCAGTCTGTTACTGGAAAAGGGTCTTGAAATTTTGCTGGCAGAAAACAGATTCACTAAATTGAACGATCTTTAAGATCTTTGTATTGCCCATATTTCACATTCATTACACAGTTTTTAAACAGATTTTTAGAATAGGTTTAAGTGTGCTCTTTTGTTTACAGCTTCTTGAGGTCAAAAACAACAACAGGAACTGTCTATGAGTGTATGTGTGCTTAATAAACTGCTCTGAATCCAATAACACTTATTGTAAACACCCAGGAAAGTCATTTCCATTCATAATTCATTGATGTGTTAATCTGAGCTTGTGAAATTTAATTCATTTAATGTAGTTTCATTTATTTCAAGCAAGACAATGAATAAAATACTGAGATTTAAAGCTTTTTTATTAGTAAATCTTCTGGAAAAAAAAATATATAGCAATGTTCACAATTTAAACAAACTGAGACTTCCTGATTTTTCTCTTGTGACCTGTTTTAGTCTTTTTTTATGAGGCCAAAAACTGTCGACCACTCTGTTTATTGCAACCATGCACAAACACAGACGCCTCAAACCCTTTGATGGAAGCATGCCTCATTCCCATTTTTCCCCTCGGAAGCATTTTACAAGTTTAGAGCTCACTTGACAAGGAATCAGTTTTTTTTCTCTCTTTTGTCTTCCTTTTCTCTTGATATTCTTATTTTTTCTCTCTCTAAACTTGGACCCCAGTCTTTCACTGAACTTAGTTCTGTGCATTACAAGCATGGTGAGGTGAGATGATTGGCCACGTATGACGAAGTGCAAATATCTGCGTCAGATGAACCAATTTGAAAAAGTATCTGAATGAGCTCCTGTGTGAAAATAAAAAGAAAGAAGAAAAGAATTTGGACATTATTATGTTATAACATGATAAGTTTTATTCTAAGGACATAAAACCCTAAGTATTGCATGCAGATATTGCTGTGACCCAAAAATATTGGAGCAAAATACATTTTATGGGAATTATTTATTTATTTGTTCATTTCATTTCATGTTCAGTTTAACTTTACATTGTTATACATGAACAAATAGGCACAGATAGAGATAAAATCTTGTATAATCTGCCCCATAAAGTGCCTTTCAAATAATAATAATAAGTTTAGATGACTTAACTAAATTAGATTAACCCCCCCACCATAACCATGTCACCACACACTACTTCAACAAAAAACATAAGAAAAAAAAAATCATTCATGTCATGCAGAAACGTTTTTGTTGTTTTTGTCAAGTTTTCATTTCCACTCTGATTTATTGTTGTACACACAGGAATGTGGGACAGTTATGAGTTTTGCATCACTTGCCTGCACATAGTGAGATGGTGCGTACATGTGTCTCTGGGTGTGTGTGTAGCTTTTGGTTAACATCTATCAGTGTTTACGCCCATGGCAGGGGTGCCCAAGTTCTGTCCTCGAGCTCTACCATCCTGCAACGTTTGAATTCAACTCTTGTCTAACTTACTTGAATAAAACAGCTGAATTGCCTCTTAAGCATGCCATTCAGCTCTAAAGAGGCCTGTTAACAAACCATTCATTTCATTCAGGTGTGTGAGACACAGGTTGCATCTAAATGGTTGCAGGATGGTCAATCTCAAAGACCAAACCTGGGCACCCCTGGCCGATTGCCTTGCTCTCTTCTGCAAAACTAAAATTAAACTTATAAAGGCTCCAGGAGAATTAAGTTGCCAATAGGAAGACATATCCTCTCCGGTTTACTACAGTGTCCTGTAAGTTTTACCATCCCAGTATCTCCAGTCAAGTACAACATAACCCCATTTTGACAATTGTCTGGTATACTGCATGCACTGTCTTCTCATTCAAAGATGAATACGGTTTATATTCCATGTTTTCTCAACAAAATGTATCACACGATGAAGTAATTAGTTTCATGTTTTTACAATTACTCCTCCCTGAGCCGTCACCTTATCGTGGTGGAGGGGTTAGTGTGTCCCAAAGATCCTAGCAGCTATGTTGTCTGGGGCCATGGGTGCCCCTGGTAGGGTCACCCATGGCAAACAGGTGTTTAGGGGAGGGACCAGACCAAGTACGACTCACAAGACCCCTATGATGAACACAAACTCGGGCAGAAATGTTCCCTTGCCCGGACGCGGGTTACCGGGACCCCCCCCTGGAGCCAGGCCTGGAGGTGGGGTACGAGAGCGAGCATCTGGTAGCCTTTACCCATGGGGCCCGGTCGGGCTCAGCCCGAAAGGGTTACATGGGCCCCACCTCCCGTGGGCTCACCATCTGCGGGAGGAGCCGTAGGGGTTGGGTGCAATGTGAGCTGGGCAGCAGCAAGGGACGGGGACCCTGGCGGTCCGATCCCCGGCTGCAGAAGCTGGCTCTAGGGACATGGAACGTCACCTCTCTGGTGGGGAAGGAGTCGGAGCTTCTGCGCGAGGTTGAGTGGTTCCGGCTAGATATAGTTGGACTCACCTCGACGCATGGCTTGGGCTCTGGAACCAGTACCCTCTAAAGGGGCTGGACTTTCTTCCACTCTGGAGTTGCTCATGGTGAGAGGCGCCGAGCAGGTGTGGGCATTCTCATCAGCCCCCAGCTTGGTGCCTGCATGTTGGGGTTTACCCCAGTGGATGAAAGGGTAGTTTCCCTCCGCCTCTGGGTGGGGGGATGGGTCCTGACTGTTGTCTGTGCTTATGCACCGAACAGCAGTTCAGAGTACCCACCCTTTCTGGAGTCCTTGGAGGGAGTCCTGGAGGGTGCTCCTTCTGGGGACTCCATTGTTCTGCTGGGGGACTTCAATGCTCACGTGGGCAACGACAGTGAGTCCTGGAGGGGAGTGATTGGAAGGCATGGTCCCCCCCCTCTGTACCCAAATGGTGTTTTGTTATTGGACTTCTGTGCTCGTCATGGATTGTCCATAACAAACACCACGTTCCAACATAAGAGTGTCCATGTGTACACCTGGCATCAGGATTCCCTGAGCCGCAGTTCGATGATCGACTTTGTAGTCGTATCGTCGGACCTGCGGTCACATGCCTTGGACACTCGGGTGAAGAGGGGGGCGGAGCTGTCAACTGATCACCACCTGGTGGTGAGTTGGCTCAGATGGTGGGGGAGGAAGCCGGTCAGATCTGGCAGGCCCAAACATGTTGTGAGGGTCTGCTGGGAACGTCTGGCTGAGTCCCCTGTCAGAGCGAGCTTCAACTCCCACCTTCAGCAGAGCTTCGAACATGTCCTGAGCGAGGCGGGGGACATTGAGTCTGAATGGGCTGTGTTCCGTGCCTCTATTGCTGAGGTGGCAAGCCGGAGCTGTGGCTGTAAGGTCGTTGGTGCCTGTCGTGGCGGCTTCGGCTGTTGCCGAGGCAAAAACTCGGGCATGGGAGGAGTTCAGCAAGGCCATGAAGAAAGACTTCAGGACGGCTTCGAGGAGATTCTGATCCACCATCCGGCAGCTCAGGAGGGGGAAGCAGTGCTCCATCAACACTGTGTACAGTGGAGGTGGGGAGCTGCTGACCTCAACTTGGGACGTTGTGGGTCGGTGGAAGGAATACTTCGAAGACCTCCTCAATCCTACCAACACGTCTTCCGATGAGGAAGCAGAGCTGGGGGACTCAGGGGCGGACTCTCCTATCTCTGGGGCTGAAGTCGCTGAGGTGGTCAAAAAGCTCCTTGGCGGCAAGGCCCTGGGGGTGGATGAGATCCACCCGGAGTTCCTTAAGGCTCTGGATGCTGTGGGGCTGTCCTGGCTGACACGCCTCTGCAGCATCGCGTGGACATCGGGGGAGGTACCGCTGGATTGACAGACTGGGGTGGTGATCCCCCTTTTTAAGAAGGGGGACTGGAGGGTGTGTTCCAATTACAGGGGAATCACACTCCTCAGCCTCCCTGGGAAGGTCTATTCAGGGGTCCTGGAGAGGAGGGTCCGCCGGATAGTCGAATCCCGGATTGAGGAAGAGCAGTGTGGTTTTTGTCCTGGTCGCGGAACAGTGGACCAGCTCTTTACCCTCTTTGGGGTCCTGGAGGGGGCATGGGAGTTTGCCCAACCAGTCTACATGTGCTTTGTGGACCTGGAGAAGGCATTCGACCGTGTCCCCTGGGGGCTCCTGTGGGGGTACTCCGGGAGTATGGGGTACCAGACCCCCTTGTACGACAGGTGTCAGAGCTTGGTTCGCATTGCCGGTAGTAAGTCGGATTCATTTCCGGTGAGGGTTGGACTCCGCCGAGGCTGCCCTTTATCACCGATTCTGTTCATAACTTATATGGACAGAATTTCTAGGCGCAGCCGAGGTGTTGAGGGGATCCGACTTGGTGGCCTCAGGATTGGGTCCCTGCTTTTTGCAAATGACGTGGTCCTGTTGGCTTCATCTGGTCGTGATCTCCAGCTCTCGCTTGAGTGATTCGCGGCCAAGTGTGAAGCGGCTGGGATGAGAATCAGCACCTCCAAATCTGAGACCATGGTCCTCTGTCGGAATAGGGTGGATTGCCCTCTGGGAGTGAAGTCCTGCCTCAAGTGGAGGAGTTTAAATATCTCGGTGTCTTGTTCACGAGTGTGGGAAGGATGGAACGCGAGATCCACAGATTGGTCGGTGCGGCGTCTGCTGTAATGCGGACTCTGCACCGGTCTGTCGTGGTGAAGAAGGAGCTGAGCCAGAAGGTGAAGCTCTCGATTTACCAGTCGATCTACGTTCCTACCCTCACCTATGGTCATGAGCTGTGGGTCGTGAGTGAAAGAACGAGATCTCGTATACAGGTGGGTGAAATGAGTTTCCTCCGCAGGGTGGCCGGGCTCTCCCTTAGAGATAGGGTGAGGAACTCGGTCATCCGGGAGGAGATCAGAGTAGAGCTGCTGCTCCTCCGCATCGAGAGGAACCAGTTGAGGTGGCTCGGGCATCTGGTCAGGATGCCTCCTGGACGCCTCCCTGGTGAGGTGTTCCAGGCACGTCCCTCTGGGAGGAGACCCCGGGAAAGACCCAGGACACGCTGGAGGGATTATATCTCTCGGCTGAAGAAGAAGTTTTTACAATAAAACTATCATGCCACAATAATTTTCAACCTTTATTGAGCCAAAGTATATTTTCATTGAAAAGATCACAGGGCACAACATGAACGGAAAATGTTGAAAAACTCTGTAACCTATATTAACAATATGAAGTTGTTTTTCTCAAAATATCTTGATTAAGATTCAACAAAACACAAAGCAAAAGGCCTTTTATGTTCATATTTTAACTAAGTGTGAAACCTGGGTCTGTTTGGATGAACAGAGATGTTTTTGTCAGGGTAATTAGGTAATTCTGGATAATTTACCACGGCACGCCTGATGATCTCTCAAGACACACTACTGTGTCGCAGCACAGTGGTTGAAAAACCCTGCATTATAAAGTGAAAAGGTCCCAATTTTTTTTTTATTCTTATTTTTTTTTTACATCTCTAAGCTCCTTTAAATGTATAATAAAATCGTCCATAGTTTGCACAAAAAGTGAAAAACTTCTGCAGATTATTGTTTCACTCATATTATCACTGACTAGCTGCACTGTCCCTCTAAAAATAAATCCATACACTATAATATATCATTTGACAGCCTTTAACTTTGGTTACGGCACACATTTCCAATGGCTTTGTTTTTAGAAAGCTTTTAAAACATTCACATTTATTTCTGGCCAGAGTTGTGCAATTTTTTTTTTCCTTTTAGTGATGATGGCCCTTTTAGGCTTCTCTGGCACATCCCAAAAGATTTTCTCCGTGGTGTTCATGTCTGGACTCTGTGGTGGCCAATCCATGTGAGAAAATGATGTCTCATTCTCTTTGAACCACTCTTACGCAATTTTGACCCAATGAATCCTGGCATTGTCATCTTGGAATATGCCTGTACCATCAGGGAAGACAAAAAATGATGGAACAACCTGCTCATTTAGTATTTTCAGCTGACGTCATAATGTTGCTAAACATAGACCTGACCAGCTGCAGCAACCCCAGACCACAGACTGCTCCCACAGACTTGTACAGTAGGCACTAAGCAGGATGGCTGCATTATTTCATTTACCTTTCTTCCCACCCTGATACAACCATCTCTCCAGAACAGGGTAAAGCTGGATTCATCAAACTGCATGACCTTTTCCCATTGCTCCAGAGTCCCATCTTTAAGCTCCCTATATAACTGAAGCAGAGTATTTCAAGATGTCAAACTATTCACTCAGGACTTTGGAGTGACAGTTGCTTAGCTTTAATTGAGAAGTGTAGAATAACCCAATTGGCAAATTAGAGTAATGGAAGCTAATGATTTTCAAGCAGTGACACAAACCAGCAAAGAACTACTGATCAGTCTATTTTGGTGAATCAAAACGGTTTACTTCAGGGAGCAGGTCGTGCAATTGGGTGATAGATAGAGAGGAGGATTGGCCTCGGATATCTTCAAAGCATGAAGATGGTTGCTGCTTGATATTTGCAGGCTGTCCATTACTTGTGTCAGTGAGATTTGCAGTCTTGGATTGCAGCAGGCCACGAGAGAACTCTGAAGAAATTGAAGATGGCAGCCAAAGATTGAATAAGGAGAAGAGACACCACCTGTGACCTAATGTATGGATCACAGGTGGGCTATTACAGGGACTGGAGCTGAACAGGACCGAATATGTTTAGCAGTGCAACTAGGCATGTCATTTAGATAGATGTAATTGTTGCAGTTTGCTATTTGAGACGACTATATTGTTTGCATGAGCAGTTCAACCTCTGAGTTGCTAATGATCCATTTAAATCAAATATCACTGACCATCTCTTTAGAGCCCATTAGTAAGAACACAGTGCAGAGCACAGTTGTGAGACTGCCTGGAGAATGCTCTTCATCCAACATTATTGTGTGCATGTGAAAGAGAGGATTATTTATATTTTTTCCCACAGTGGATGAGCTTGTCATTAATATGTAGGAAGAAGAAGGACGTTTAAAATTTGAAAATGTCAAATATACCCTGATGGAAAAAGAACGCCATGAAAATATAAACAAATGTCGACATAGTTTAAGTGCTCCTTGTGGATGTCTCCACACAGGCCCTCTTGGGAGATAGCGGTGCAATTTACAACAGAATAATTTAAAGGGAGAAAAAACAAAAACAAAAAACGGGAAGCTTCTTTGCCTGAAGTAATGTGCCATTAATTTAGTCACACCACCATCGGGGGTGTGAGATTAAAAGGGATACATAATGTGTTTTGCCCGAAGATACATCCATTTGTATGACCAGGCTTCATGTAAATGAAATGAAATGGCTAATTTTCTGTTTGCGGTTGCCTGGAATAAAAAATGACATCATTGACTCGCTGCTCCGCTGACACATCCTCACCGCTAGAGGTCGCTACTCGCCAGTGTTGACGTAAACGACGTAAATGACGTACAAGGAAGTGTGAAGGTCCATAACATAACATTATCAAAATAGCAGCTCGTATCTCATCCTAATTTCAGATTTTACGGCAAAAAAAAAGGACTTATGCAAGGAATACTTAGCTGTAAGATTTGAACATCTTTGTGGAGCGCTGCACTGTGGTGAT
This sequence comes from Telmatherina bonti, assembly GCF_933228915.1. NCBI lineage: Eukaryota > Metazoa > Chordata > Actinopteri > Atheriniformes > Telmatherinidae > Telmatherina > Telmatherina bonti. Next base: position 10,820,295 of record NC_136631.1, read on the forward strand.
TCGGGGTAAAAAATACGTGATAAGTAAGTTGTAACGATGTAATTCTGTTGCTCTGACAGCTATGTAACGGGCTAGCCTGAGTTAGCACATGAGAGGGTTTATCCTACCGGTATTTCAACAACTTTCTGCCTTTTAACTTCATGTTTTTAGTGTCTAAGCAAATATATCTGGTTCTTGGAATGCTTGCGTCTTATGTTTACATGTAGTTTTATAAAAATGTTATGTCATTCAGCAGTAAAGCTCCATTATACTGTATATGTGTTCACAATCACCAAATAATAGTGTGCTTTTCTAGACTTAAAGACTCGTTATGTTGCTGAAGTGTTATGTGTTTTCTTTTTAACCACGTTTGTTTGCACTTTGGATCCACAGGGACTGATTTGTGTGTTTTTTAGATATTTGCTTGAAAAGGAGAAGTTCCTTTCAGGCCAGACCTAGAAGGTCAGCTGACTTGAACAATGTGTCTAAGAAATCACTTTCATTTCCTCTTGGGAGCTTTTTGCATTTCGATTGCTCTCAGATTTCTTTAAATTATCTTGAATAATTTTTAATCCACTGTTCGTACATTTAAAACTATTTGAGTGTAATTAATAGGAGTGGTAAAATCGAGTCAAAAAAATCGAAAATCGGGATTTTCTTTGCTTCACAATTTTAAAATCGATTTTTTTTTTAAACAAAAATTTGATTTAAAAAAAAAATCCAGTTTATTTTGTAATTTTTTGTAATTTTTATTGGTTTTATTAGGGGTAGTAAAATCAAATCGAATATTGGGATTTTTTTGCTTCACAATTTTATAATAGATTTTTTTTGTTAAAAAGTCCTTTTTTTTTCAAATAAATAAAAATAATCCATTATTAATTTTTTGTCATTTTTACTGTTTTAATTATCTTTTTACTTGTCTTCTTGGGCGTTATAGCAGCAATATGATGGTCTGGCTACTGGGTTGTTTTTTTCCTGACTGGAATCAAGAAAAAGGACATGCAAAAAAAAGTTTTGTACATTTTTTTTTTGTTTTGTTTGTTTTTAGTTTACAAAAATCAGCTATATCAACGATTTGTGAGAATCGCAATTTAAACTGAATCGGCACCCAAAATATTGGAATCGAATTGAATGGGGACAAAAGCATATTGTCACAGCCAGTGACGTAATTAGTAGTAGTAATTAAGTAAATATTAATTAGGACTGAGATTGATTTTTTTTGTGTGTGTGTGTTTGTGTTTACAATGTAGGTTTGCCATAATTCCCTGTTTGGAAGTCTTCTGTCGATTTGTCCGATGTCTTCTGGCTGTCCACCCCAGTCCCCAGCCGTGGCAAAGTCTGAGGTGGTGGTTGAGGGAGAATGCCCGCTTCTAGCTGCCACCTTCGCCTACTGGGATAACATCCTCGGTCCACGTGTGCGCCACATCTGGACACCAAAGGGTGACCAGCTGATGTTCCTCAGTGACGGGGAGGTCACGTTTTTGGCTAATCACACACTCAATGGGGAGATCCTGCGGAGTGCAGAATGTGGTGCTGTGGATGTGAAGTTCTTTGTCCTGGCGGAAAAGGGCGTGATCATTGTGTCTCTTATCTTTGATGGCGAGCTAAAGGGGGATAAGAACACATGTGCCTTGTCTATTATTCTGCCTCAGACAGAGTTGGCCTTCTACCTGCCCCTGCACACCATCTGCGTGGAGAGGCTAAAGCATGTTATTCGCAAAGGACGCATTTGGATGCAGAAGGTATGCTGCTGCAGTTACCGTCCAGGGATTTATGTGTGATTAGATGAACTTTAACACACCATTTTTAGAAAAGGAGTATAAAAAGATGCATTACATAAATTTGTTTCATTAAGCTTGCCTTCACACTTTTTTTGCTGGCGATGCAGCCAAGATCATCCTTTTATATATTTGGACATTGAGCATATATATATTTTTTTATAGTTACTGAATAAATTTTTAGCTAAAATGTCTTGTAAGTCAGAGGAATAATTTGGAATACATTCCTTATTTCTTGTCATATCCAGTGATCCAGATCTTAATTGAAATCTTGCAAATTAGGCAAAAGTTGTCGAGGCTGACTGAAAACATTCTTGTCTTTGCGGATGTCCAGAGGAATGAGTCTTTATGTTTGTTAAGCGACTTAACACTGAGCTGTGGATCATTCAGGCATTAAAAAGACCAATAACTCAAAGGATGAAGCAAAGTTTTGTCTACTCATAAAAAGAGCACATTGTAAAATTCCACCTTAAATACTTTGTTGCAAGCATTGTCCAAAGACACTTTTTTTTTTTTTTTAATTGTTTTCTTTTGAGATGCACCCAAAAAATAACTCACTTTGACTTGCAAACATTTTTATTTTTGTTCCCAAAGAGTTTTTATTCTACACTGTGACATATCTCAGTCTGATGTGCAATGTGTCCTTGGGGGACAAAAGGCCTGAAGAGCTTTCCACAGCAGATGAACACTTTCTAAGTGTGACATTTGGTTTAAGAGATGCATCTGTTCCTTCAACTGATCCGTTTTGTCACTGAAGCCTCATCAGAAGTCGTCTCTGTAGAAGGATGGCTGTCAGAAACTCATTCGTAAGGAAGGGAAACAATGAGATAAAGCTGAGTTTAGCCAAACGACACAAGAACTGGACTAAAAATCTGGTGTCATGAAGCCATGAATCCTCCTAGATTAGGACGGCAGTGCTGATACACCGCATCAGCACTGCCGTCACCTTGACAAAGAGTAAAACAAAGGGCTGCCAATGTCCAAAAAAAGAGCACTAAAAAGTCATTTAAGGAGCCTGAAGTTTTTCTGAAGATTACTGAAATAAATGACAAGAAATACTGTGCAGAAGAATAAATAAGCTCTTGAAAATTGTTGATTTTTTTTTTTTTCCTTGTGTGGGGACAAACTGTCCCAGCTCAGTAAAGTACCAATAAGCTTATGAAATGGATAATTAGAAAGTAAACAGACGTTGTTGATGTCAAGGTTGGACAGATCTTTACTCATTATGACGAGGAAAGTTTTGGGGTTTTTTTGGATGAAAGTTTGGTTTGATCATTTTTTACTACTTTAACCTTTTTGTCTAATTAAAGATCCGATTTTCTCATTTACAGATGAAATGAGACAATAACAAATAATATTTTTATTTATTTTTTTCTCCTGGAAAGGCCAGGCCCCGATTTCTCATTGCTATCATTAGATACGATTTTCCTTAATAGAGCCTTTTTAATGCAGATGTAATGTCCTTTATTCACGTTGTCCTCTCTTTTCACACACATCTTACAAAATTCTGCATCTCATTTCTTGTCACAAAGTCTGTTTTGTGACAAACAGCTACAGAAATGTGTTAGGAAACCATGAAACCTTAGCAAAAACCAATCTTCATTGTTTTCCTCACCTCCGTCACCTGTCTGTAATTATTTAAGCCTGTAATTTCTTCTGTCCTCTATCTTCAGGGCTACAATATCATCTCGGTGCTGGGCTTGGAGATTGTCCCCATTATGGAGCTGTTGGCCTCAATGAAATCACACAGTGTGCCTGAAGACATAGATGTAAGGAACACAGACATAACACACAAAAAAAAATCAGATTCATTTATGTTTTGCATTTATTCAAACAGCTGGGAAACCTACGAGAAATAAAATAGCTGCCCGACTTTAACATTTCCATTTTAAATCTCATGAGCTGCAGTGATTTAGTAAATTAAAATGCCAATAGGCTGAATTAAAGGTGATTCAACTCAACTCAACTCAACTTTATTTATAAAGCCCTTTAAAACAACCAGAGTTGAAACAAAGTGCTGTACACAATCGGCAAAAATAAAAACAGAATAAAACAGTTCAAATGCAAATAAATAACATTAAAAACAAGAGGTCATACAAGGAATATGGAATTAAAACAATAAAACGATGCATCTATGCATCGTGTTTGCAACAACTGAAAGTAACTAAAAGCATTTTGTTTCCTGCTGCTGTATGTTAAGTTTATGGATAAAACCTTTGAAAAGCTTCTATCTCTTCATTTTCTCCCTTGTTCTAAAAACCCTTTTCTTCCAAGAGGTTCATCCACCCAGATTACCACCTGCTGCGATCCAACACGTTTGTTCTCTTTCAATATGCAAACGCACAAAAGAAGCTGCCCTGAATCGTTTTTTCCCCCTTTTTTTGCTTTTAAATGTGGCTGTCAGCATTTTCTTTTCTTTCTTTTTTTTTTTTTTTATTGTTGCAGACCAGTTTAAACTATGACTCATTAGTTTCACTCCCGTTGTTCAGATAAAAGACACGGTGCTAAATGACGACGACATCGGGGACAGCTGCCACGAGGATTTCCTCCACAAGTAAGCAGTCCAATCGAGTCAAATGCAGACGGATGATGAACAATGGCCATTTAACACCTGTCAGCCGTCCGATGATGAGTGATGGCTTCTCCACTGTGCTGAAGTCATCCCTGGGGAGGGGATGAAGGCTAAATCGCTGTTGAGCGTGGAGAGTCGAGAAAGTCAATTTGCTTGTGGATCTTTAATCTGTTAAACATGATTTGTTAGTATCTTGTGAAGATAACAGATTATCAAATCGAAACATTACTTTTAGACAAATATATTTTCCAAAATTTGTTCAGAAGGGCCCGAATATGACCCAAACTATTGGAATTAAAGTGATTTCGGATTTCTTTGTTAATTTACTACAACTTTTTTTTTTATGACTTTGAGCCAGTTATTATTTTTTAGATTGCTTTTCTGTGGGTGTGTGTCAGCTATATTATCTGAATGCTGCCATTGATAATTATAGGAATGCTTATGAAACTTAAACTGGCTGTAATTGTGTTTGTCTGTACTTCAGAGCCATTAGCTCTCATCTGCAGACGTGCGGCTGCTCAATAGTGGTTGGAAGCAACCCAGACAAAGTAAATAAGGTAAATTTTCTGTATCAATTGCTGCATGCAGACCGATTTATTTTAATGTTAGTCACATCTTGGAGGCAGAGTTGGTGTTTTACTTTTAATTCTGCATGCACCAAGTTACATTTTTTTTAATTAACGCTGAAACTGATCATCAGTTGAAATGTATTTCGTGTGTATCTGCTGATCCAGCAAGATCATGTTGGAGACAAAAGAATCATTTAGCCGTGGGAGCCCAAATGTGTGCGTGCAGTCACTGTATGTGGCCAACGGGTGTGAATATGAGATGATTTTGGAGCAAAACCCATTATAAATCATTAAAACAAGTGTTCTGAGACTCTGATCTTCTTGCAGATTGTGCGGACCCTCTGCCTCTTTCTCACCCCCGCTGAGAAGAAGTGCTCTCGCCTCTGCAGGGCTGACTCTTCCTTCAAGTATGACACTGGCCTGTTCGTTCAGGGTCTGTTAAAGGTAACTCGTTGCTAGAATTAGTTTTCTCTGCATGTTTTATACTGCGATGGACTGGCGAGCTGTCCAGGGTGTACCCTGCCTTTCGCCCAAAGCCAACTGGGATAGGCTCCAGCTTCCCCCAGCTTCCCCTTTACCCTGAATTGGATGAAGCGGTTTAGAAAATGATTGAATGTATGCATGTTTTATATTGTTTGCATATCTGATCTGGATTCTGTTGTAGACCCAAGAAATTGGTGGACCAGGGGTTGTTTTTCTTCCACTCTAAAGAATTCTGATCCGTTTTTATTATGTAGAGCTCAGTTTCTGGCAAAGCTCAAGTTGACAACTTATAAACATTACATAACATAGAGATATTGATAGGATCATAGCAATATTAACCAGTATGAAAGGCTATGTTTCCAACCATTTCTGAATGACCATTCCTACACTTGAATGTAAATAATAATTATACACAGTATATGATTTATTTATTTACTTATTTTCTTTAGTAGACAATTTATTTCTCACATGATCATGCAAAAGCGAAACAAGACTATATGTTACAAAACAATACAAAGCACATCCACCACCATGCTTTAAAAGGAGCAGGAAGAAGAAAAATTCTCATAATATCTGTATTTTACAAAGAAAAAACCCATAACACACCAATAAATGGTCTTTTAATTTTCTTGATGATACTTAATAAAAAAATTTTAAAAAAAAAGGGGAAAAAAAATACTCATTACTAATCTACACAGCAGCCACCATATGTCAGTTTGGGATCATTTTCACAGATTAAATTGCACATACATAGAATCATATACATAGTCACATTCACATGTGTATAAATGTATACACACACACACACACACACACACACACACACACACACACACACACACACACACACACACACACACATATATATATATATATATATATATATATATATATATATATATATATATATATATATATATATATATATATATATATATATACATATATATATAAATATATATATATATATATGCACACATATATCATACATAAATCCCAGTGTTTGTGCGTTTGTAAATATTTACAAATTTATTGTCACTTAAATTGTTCCACAACTTAACTCCAGTAGTTATGATACAATATTTAGTTTGTGTTCTTCTCTGTTTTTAGCATGCTTGTACCTCGTAGTGCATATGAACGCTCTCTCGCTCATCTGACAACCCCTGGATACTTTGTGGTACTTTATTATGAATTACTGAATACATAAATTGTATTATTTTAAAATTGACTAGATCTCCGATTTGAGAGCTTTCAAGTTGACAAAGAGCTGATTTGTGGATTGTCTGTTCTGATTATTGCATGCAATTTTTTCCCTCTTTTCTGGATATCCTATATTTTCTCTATATTTCTTTTGCTCTGCTAAACTTTCACACAAGAGGTCAGGTATGGGAGTATGAAGGAACAGTACAAAGTAATGAAGAGGAATTGATGAAATTTTTAGTTCTGAGTAATATTTAAACTGATTTAGATATATTTGTCTTAATATCACTTATATGTGGTTTCCAGTTCAATTTATCATCAATTATAACCCCAAGAAATTTGATTCTCTTTAGTTCTCTTGACTTATAATCTTTTATTAAATTTTAAGCATCAAATTTTTGTTCCCATCTCTGTCTGTTTGCTTCAGGGCAGACAGCAGGCCCCTTCTAAATCCTGACCACCCTCTATTAGCTAATTATCCGCCGCTCTAATGGATTTCCTGTAATTGAGCTACCATATGTTAAGAACCACTGACTGAATTGTTCCCTCTGGGAATAACTTTTTCTTTTTTCTTCTTTCCTGTTTTTTTTTTTTATACCTTTAAAAAACTAAATCTGGAAAAACAGTCAAATTAAATAAATAAATTTAAAAAAAAAGAATGTATTTGTTTGCTCCACTTGATCTTAGATCACAGCAGCACAAGCCTGCTCCTGTTTCCACCCATGAACACTGGGGATTTTTCTAGAGAGCACGCAGACTATTCAGTCTGCAATTTGCTGTACTCACATGCGCTTCACAGCAGGAGATTACGGGCTGAAGATGCCTTCTCACAGCTGGAAATGCAAAGAGCGCGGTTCTGTTTACACCACAGAGGATGCAAGGCATGATGCAAAATAATGCCGGAAATATTTTTGTTACCAACAGCATGAAAACAATGGATGGGGGTCGTGTTTGAGCGTGCATCGTCGCTCGCGGGGAAATGCTTTGGAAGATCTTCCAAAACTAATATTAGCTGGCTGAAAAATCTATAAAAGAAGTCCAGAGTAAACATTGAGGACGTGGTTGTTTGTCGTCCCTCCCTTCAGTGCATGCAGGCCTGCCTGTTCGAACAGCTGGTCCAAACCTCAAAATGATGCAGTGTTAGCATGGTTTGTGTGGTCAGGTGATTGTGGAGGATAGGCAGCAGCCTTCAGGTGTATCATTACGTCACTGTCCGGATGCAGAATGAATCGTTGTCCTACAAAGAAGCAAAGCAAGGATGGAGCATGTCTGAATGAATGAACTCCGGTGCCTTCTGTTTCCTTTCTCTTTAAAGACAAGAATTAACCTTTTCTACATCTTTTTTCTTTCATTTTTATCCAGTGGTGGTACGGTCACTTTTGTTCTTCATGGTCCTGTGCTGGGTTAGGTTCAACAGTTGCTACAAAGGGATTTATATTTCTATTTTCCCTCTCTGCAGACATTAACTTTGCTCTGATGGCATGTTTTCAGCTTTGAGTTTATCAAATCTACCTCTGTGTCATTTGTAGGATGAATACAGTTCAGATATGATATTTTGTACATGCTCTAAATGCTCTAAACCAATGCACAATTGTTATTACTACATTTGAATAGTGACCTAAAAATGACACAGAAGCTTAAATACTTATGTAACTTTCAAAAATAACAAATTTAATTAAAAAAAAGAGGTTTGTTATTTCAGTAAGAAGTGATCACATAGTTCCTGTTTGCTTAGTTTTAAAAAGCTTTGCTGCCTCTCTGTGGAGCTCATGCGAGATCTATTTAAAGATTTCTCCACTAAATGAGCGGGTGAGTGTGGGAAACTGGTCCAGGGAGAAACATGAGACGCGAAAGCAGGAAAAAAAAAAACCTGAAATTTTGTGGAAACTCCTAAAGGTAAAGTTAGTCAGTATGTTGTATATAATTATGTCTGTACATGATAAGTTCTTCTAAATATGACTTTGTGTTTTTTGTAAAAAAAAACAAAACATTTAAACTGGTTCAGAATGGGATGGAGGGGAAACATGAACCACCAGCAGAGATTCCCAAACTGCCGGCCTGAGTTGCATTGAGCAAAGTGGGAATGTGTTTTGTCTCATGTCTCTTTCACCACCTTTGTCCTCCTTTTCCTTATCTCTAGGACTCCACAGGTAGCTTCGTCTTGCCGTTCCGCCAGGTGCTTTACTCACCTTATCCGACCACGCACATCGATGTCGACATCAACACAGTCAAACAGATGCCGCCGTGCCACGAGCACACGTACAACCAGCGGCGCTACATGAGGTGTGAGCTGAGTGCGCTGTGGAAGACGGACAGCGAGGACGACATCCTGCCAGACACAGTTATTCACACCGATGAGACCTTCACTCCTGACCTGTAAACACAGAAACTTGTTGATCTAAAAGCTGTAGTCTTCCTTTTTTTTTTTTTTTTTTTTTTTTTTATTATTAAAATTAATCTAATTTATTAACATTAATGGTGTCAAAGTTCTAAAACTTTTTCTGACTTTTCCTCAGGAATGTATTCCAAGATGTCATGCATCAAGACACTTTGGTCAAATCTTTCATTGATGAGGTAAGAATATAGAAATAGTCAAATTTTTTGTTTGTATTTTATTTTAAATAAAATCAGCAATTGTTCCGTTGAAAAATTAGAACCTACTCATTGTGTGTTTTTTTCTTAAAACCATCGAGAGCAATAAAATCAGTTAAACCATTCATCTACATTAGAAATAATCCAACAAAATCTTAATTATTTTATAAAACAGTTTTAATACTTTATAGTATTTTTTTATTTTTATGTGTGGATAATTATTTTTGTTGTATATTTTTATTTCTATTTCTATTTTTTTTTTTTTTTTTTTTTTTTTTTTTACATTTTTCATTGGATATATTTTTTATGCATGCTTTTTTTATTTTTATTTTTTTATTTTTAACTTAAAGCTGTCAAATACAGAAAAAGAGATTTTGTTTGTTCGGTTAAAGAAGCACGACTGATCGTTGGTAGATTTTCTCAGGAAGCAGCCAAACAGAAGACAGATGCCAAATGACTCATTTTCTTGTCTCAGGCTGGAGGAGTAGTTGTGAGGGGCAGCTTTTCAGCCCTGGGATGCTGCAGGGCAACAACAGCTCCAGGAATGTCCATAATAAATGTCACGAGTCAAAACCAGTCAGAAACACATATTTTTGATAAGAGCTTGATTTTACTTTTAAAAAAAAAAAAAAAAAAAAAAAAGTTAAATATCTAACTTTAAAGCAGCATTTAATACCTTTAAAATGTTGAAATTCTGTGTTTCTGAATAGTTTTGATGGTACGCTGGCAGTTACCTCTGGAGCCATCGTTGCCCTGAATCATACCGAAGCTGAGAAATCCCACTTCACTGTTTATTTTTATATCTATTTTAAATGCGCACCATGGCTGATTTAGAAATTGAAGACGATGTTATTAAAAGAAGGGAGGAAAGGAAGGAGAGAAAGGGATAAGACGAGAGTCAACATCAGACTGATTTTTCCAAGCTGGAGAGAGCTCAGAGAAGAGACAGAATTCAAGATGGATGTACGTCTATGAACTAAACAAGTTTCCTGCTGTGCTTTTATCAATTCATTGTATTTGAGATGTTGAAGGATCTTCCAATCCCAATATAGAACCTTTATTTTTCATGTACTCACAAAAATATGTGAATTAGGTGACATTGAAGCACAGGCTTGGATTTAAAAAAACGTGCTCGCATACACATGATTAATTAATCCTCAAGGGTCATCATTCTTCATAAAGAGCAACATTTAATTTTCTCAAGGTTACCACAAAAAAGGGGGCAGGGAAGGTTTTTAGTCCACTTCTTTCCCAGCAGAGCTGCAGACTGGACTGCTAATCGACATCCTGTGTCGTACCCAGGTGTTCATGTTGAAGCCGGGACTGTCCCTGCGGAGCACCTATCTGGCCCAGTTCCTGCTGCTGCTCCACAGGAAGGCCCTCACGCTGCTCAAGTACATTGAGGACGAAACGTAAGCGATGTCACTACTTAGGCTTAAATCTGAACAGCGAGGGAGTTTGACATGTGGCAGTCAAGCCAAACACTCACACACACTGCACCGCAGACACCATCACAGCTTCTGATTTCTGCATTTGACATTGCTGAGAAGAGTGTTTTTTTTTATTCTGACTTTATCATCAGACCCCCCCAGAGAAGCACAGCAAGACGCGCCTTGAAGCCTTGTATCTGAAATCATCAGTGTTTTCGACATCTTTGAATATTTTTGTCAGGATTTTACTGTGCGTCGGCAGGGTGCAGCAAACTCTGAGGGACATATGACAAAACATCTACAAAGGAACACCATATGTTGGATGAGAACCCAAACAAACCTGATCTCAGATGCCTCTCAGTAGATGGACAGAGGTGCCCTCCTTTCCCAGTCCTGTTGGATTGAGACGCACAGAAATATAGACGACTGAGATCCAGCTGACTGCAGATGTAAGCAGATGTTTAAGTCAAGATGAAGAGCGGTGTGTCAGGAAACACACGGAGTGGAACGCTGTAAGGAGGCCGTGAGAGTTGGCTTTTGGCAGGAGAAGTAGTGCAAAGAGGAGGAAAAAAAACCTCCCGATCTGAGGAGTTATCCTTCACACTGCCCTGAACAGGAAGACAAGTATGACTGTGGAGGAAGAAATCTATAATGTCCATCTGAGAGCTTATTTTCCAAAGGCAGTTGTGCTTTTCTACTAAAAGTTGTCTTGACTGTACTTCTTTTGAGCCAAAAATATAAACATTACTTCTGTTGGCTTTGCAGGTTATAACACAGAGTCATCTGCATACATGTATATCATTTGCCATGTGGAATTCAATTCAATTCAACTTTATTTATATTGCGTCAAATCAAGGCAATGCCATCTCAAGAGACACAACAGACAGGAAAAAAGAACATAATGAAGGCCAATTCATAAAAGCCGATATAAGGAAACCAACAGATTGAGTTGGAGGATCCAACTCAATCTCCCATCCTGAACAAGCACACTGGCGACAGTGGGAAGGAAAAAACTCCCTTTTAACAGGAAGGAAACCTCCGGCAGAACCCAGCTCAGGGACAGGCAGCCATCTGCCTCTGCTGTGTGGGGGGAAGAGGACAGAAAGACAACAGACAATGAATCATGTTTTGTCTCAGCTTTTAAACACTTGCAGTAAACATTGGTTCTTATCAAGCAGCTTTTGGCTGTTTTCTCTGCAAAACATTAAAGTTACATATTTATAACACCAGCAATCTTTTCCCACAATCAGACCCCCCCCGTAATGTGCCGTAGGGCTGCTCGATTATGACAAAAATTATAATCACGCTTATTTATTTTCAACTGAAATTGAGATCGCGTTTATTTAACACAATTATCCAGTATTTTTAAACAACGCTGCGCATCGTGGTGTTCTCGACTTGTGTCGTGCATTATAACCGTCTAATGCACGGTTCCGAATTCTTTAATCCACTTTTACCGCTTATATAGGAACTATTTTACGTTGGCCTCGATGTACGTTTTGTGCCAAGCAACCGCTGTCAGGCTGCAGCGCGTTTCTCTCATTCACCTGTTAAAAGACAGCTGATCTGAACCAGCTGATTAACGCGTTGCTATGGTAACGCCCTGTAACTGAGGGATATTACAGTGTTTAACTCGCTGAACTACGTATAGGAAAATAATGCAGCCAGTTCTCACTGACAATGGTATAAACTATGTTTAATGAACTTCCACAACCTACTGCAGTTATTCTACATCGACCTGCAGCCGGAGCCGACTGAGACTGGCCGCCTGGGAGTGCTTTAGGACGGGAGAGGCTCCCGCTGCTCCTTCCTTACAGTAACTGCAGAACAATATGTGCCTTCAAGTCAGTCGCCAAAACACCAGAAAAGTCTCTAATAACTCCAGTAAAAGTTGCTAAATTTGTCGCTTTTAACACAAAAAGTCACCAGATTTAGCGAGAAAGTCGCCAAGTTGGCAACAGTGTCTGAATGAAACCAAAGCAGCTGTGGGAGGAGTTTACAGCACAGCGCTGCAATGCCAGAGACGCTCGATTAGCAACTGAAGACAGCAGGAGAGGAAACTGCAAAGAGAAAAATAATCACACCCTTTTATTTTTATGACAGTTGAAAACCCAGATTGTAATTGAGATTAAAATCCGATTAATCGCCCGGCCCTAATGTGCCGACATATTGACACGGTAGCGTTGTCAGCTGTACATCCATGATGACAATCTCCCGTTGTATTACATAAAGCTGCGCTACTGGATTGGGATCTGGTGACTGTGGAGGTCTTTGGAGTAAAGTGAACTCATCATTATCACGTGAAAAAGCAGATGGAGATGATTTGTGCTCTATGACATAATACATTATTCTGCTGGAACTAGCCTGCAGAAGATGAATATACTGTGGTCATAAAGGGAAGGATAATGACAGGAAAAATACTTGTGTAGGCGGTGATGTCTAAATGATGCAGAAGTGGGTACTAAGGGGCACAAAGTGTGACAGGTCAATATGGAGCCTTGTTCACCATCCTCTTATGAATCATCTTAGATTAGTTCTTAAGTTGCACTTAAGTAAACCTTTAGAAATTCTTCCATGAGATTCGTGAACCTGTTGGTAGACAGAAGTATTATTTGTATCTCTCTTCTTACATAGGATAATATCAATCTATCCTACGTTGAAAGAGCCAGCTGGTCTGTCCTACTTTGCTAACGCCCAAACAATACCCCCAGAAGGTCATGAGACCTAAAGCGGCGTGCAAACAGACAGAGCTGTCGGTGAAACTGAGGAGGAGAAATGACAAGCAAGACAGAAAGGTGAATGAAACCAAAAGATAATAACACAGATGTGCACTGAAGCCTGGTGTTCCTTTTTTAAGTGTTGAATTAGTTATAAATAAACACATGATGAGCTTTAAATAAAATCAAAACAGCTTCATGTACAAACTTGTCATTAACTCCTCCTGAACTTGGACAGCAGCCTGTCAGTTTTGGTCCAAAGACTGCTGGGATAGGCTCCAGCTTCCCCACGACCCTTAATCGAACTAAGTGATTCGGACAATGAATGAATGCATTATAGTAAAAACACACCATTGCGATGAATTTTAATTAATAAATACAACATTCTGCAGGTTGATCTGGGAGTTAGAGATGACTCTGACATTTACAGAGTAAAAAGAACAGACCTGTGTGCATTCTATTGATTCGATGTCGTGAAGCAGACCAGCGGTCTGTCTCCACTGCCACTCTTAAATGAAATGGATGAAAAACAGTTCAATTTGTCCCAGAGGGAAATTATAATATTAGAATGTAATCTTCAAAATCTTTATTTTATCTAAAAATAACAAAATGTAATTCATCAAAAGTTATTTTACAATGTGACAAAAACATTACTGGAACATTAATCTTGTATTGGAATGAACTGAACAGCAGAAAACATCACAAACGTTGATTTAGTTTTAAGGTGTCGGCAATCAGATGTCTGTAAGTCGGCACCCAAAAAAATCAGAATCGAATCAGGACAAAAGCATATCATCACTGCCCTAACATTTACTCACCTGACTGTAACTGAGTAGTTTTTGTGAGTAATTTGTTAGTAGTTTTTGAAATGGGTAATTTTATTTTCACTCAATTACATTTTGACCCGAGTATTTTACTTCATTACATTGGAAACCTTCCGCAGTACTGCTTAAAAAAATAAATGGAGGGAAAATACATCATGCTGAACGTCACGGACTGTCCAGCTCCGTGGCTAATCTGATTCGGTCACATTCAACGCCCACTGAAAAGAAAAAAGCGCGGGTGTGTGCAGGTGTGTAGGGCATGCAGCGGTTTGCGCAGGCAGAATACTCACTGATGACCTGTTTAAAAGTTTTTTAAAAACAGTGTTTGATTGGATTTATGACTCATCCTTTGTTTACATCAGACAACTAAAAATAACTGAGCAACCTTTACTTAAAGTAGATTTATTTTTTACTTTTACTCGAGTCGGTTTTTAGATGACTACTTTTACTTTTATTTGAGTACAAATTTAAGCAAAGTTAAGATACTTTTTACTTGATTGTAATTTTTCTGTACTTTTCCCAACTCTGTTCAGAACAATCTCCCCACATTCAGTCATTTAAATCCCTTTTCTTCTCGTTCTGATGCTCAATTTATATTTCATCCCATCGTTGTGCCCATGTTTACATGACTAAATGCACTGAAGCGCTGCCGTTGACGCCTACTTAGCTGTTCATGCTAACAGGCAAGTGTTTGTAAAGCGTCTATAACACTACAAAATGAGAAGGAGGTGCATGAGGAAGAAACTGTATGTGCCCACCTCTGTTAAAGCTGAAAGGCTTTTAAAAGATCGTTAACTGATAAAGAAGAAAATCATTTTCACTCTTACGTTGAGTTGGATGTTAGAGGGAACTGGGAAGAGAGGCCAAGTTGTGCAGCTGCACTGGGAGATAAATTTTCCAAATCATCCCACGATGACAGCTTTCCCCTTTTTGTAGCACAAGAAAGCATGTGTCAGAGCCTTCACCAGCTCAGCTTTTCAGGGCTGCCTCATTATCATCATCATCATCATACTAAATTGTGTTTTTATGATCATCATTTGATCACTGACAGGAAATTCTCATTTCTCTGCGCACTCCCACAGAAATGAGACGGTTCGCCAGGTTGAAAGGTGCACATGATGCTGCACTTTGTATTAATGTGTTTTTAATTTGAGCAGCACATGTTGGAAACTCCCGCTGGAGCTTCACTCTCCAACATCCACGTCGGAAATCTTTCTTATGGAGGATAAAACTAAACACAGTTCACATTTCTGTTGATGCATTAATCTCCATTTTACATCCAGAAGCACCTCAGCTCCATCGGTTTAATCTGAGAATCTTCTGTCCACCACGTCTCTCCTGAATGTTTTTACACCCCCTCCCTTCCTAAGGCGACCTGGTCATCGCTCCATCTGGGCCTGACTCACCGCCCTCTATGCTCCACAGTAGTTCACCGACCTTCCAACCGTTATCGCCTCGACAAATCTTTGCTGTGATTTTCTCTTTCCTCCCGTCAAACTCGGTTAAAATGACTTCGGATGAATTGTTTTGCCGCGCATAAATAGATTCCTGCGCATACCTCACTCCCGATACGAACACAACATTATTTCTGAGCTCGTGTGAAGGCATTAAAGCGATGTGGTTTATTGTGCTGCCAGCAACTTGAGGTCTAAGGGCACACTATTTTACAGGTGCCTTGACAGGATTGTTTATGCTCACTTACCATGCCGTAGCAGCATACATAATTCATTATGGCTTGGCATTCCCATGCACAGCTGCAACCTGACTAAATGCTAATGCAACTTGTCTGACCCTGAGTTTTCTAGGTTATCATACAATAGTAGAATATCGCACTTTTCTCCACAGGCAGAAAGGGAAGAAGCCATTTCGATCGCTGCGTAACTTAAAGACGGACCTGGATCTGATGGCGGAAGGAGACCTGAACATCATCATGGCGTTCGCTGAGAAGCTGCGAGCCGGACTTCACTCGTTCGTGTTTGGGAAGCCGTTCTACACCAGCGTGCAGGAGCGAGACGTCCTCATGAGCTTTTGACTTCAGTTTCTCATCCGCACTTTTATGTTTTGGACATTTTGTTGTTTTATGTCAGATCTGTTGTGTCTTTATATAAAATCCTCTGTCATGATTTTGAGGCTGTTGTGAACATAAGTTTTATATAAATTTTCTCTGCCTTCAGGTTTGCATTTCAGTCAATACAAGGCATGTTTTCACAAACTGTTTGCTATTCCTGTAATGAGCCATTAGAGTCATATAAACTTTTTTTTTCAAGAGTAGGCATAATGTGAGTGCAACACTTTAGGAGGCTCATTCTGAGCTGATAAATTATTCATGGACTCTATGCCTTCTGTTAATTGTGGCTCTGGCTCAATTTCTGGTGTTTAACATCGGCTGAGGTGCCCACTCAGGCATTTTCAGTTTAATTTAAACTGCGTATTAAAAGATAAGGTATTCGTTTCTACACTACCTGCATTATACGACAACTCCAGCTGGCCTTTTAACCTCTTAAACTTGTGCATGGCCTTTTTTTATTTTATATTATTTTTAATTAATTGTCGTGTCCAGAATGTTAATGGCGCAGCTCGCTGGTGCCAGTAAGAAAGACGAAGCACTTGTGTTTAACAGAAGGTACAGACAAATGCACTGTTTAGGAAATATGACGGTTCTTCTATGATGTGTGTATCTGAGTGTTATCATTAAAGACATTAGCTTTGATATGCAAATGATAGATTTTTACATCACACAGCAGCAAAACAGTTATTTATTTTTAGATTATCCAATTTTACAGCAACCATAAATTTGCTTTGATTTTTTTATTTTATTTAGATATTATTAATTTAGGCTTGTTAAAATAATTAGCAAGTAAATGAGACATGGGTGCCAGGACTCCAGAAGTCTGATGGTGATTGCCCCAGAAAGGTTGAAATTGGACAAAAGAAAATAATAATAATCATAAAAACAGATGTGGTTTATGTTAATCTGTACATTCTGTTGCCAACATTGTTGTTTTTGTTTTCCAGTCTGTTTACTTTTAATTTGAGGGGCAATAAATAAAAGTATTCAATCTTTTTTTTTTTTTAGCCAAATTCTCTCAATCATTTGAAACTTGTATACCTGTGTTGTATTTTGCACAATAAATGTCGATCACCTTCTGATCAGTCTAAAATTCTTTGCATTTGAGTGGTTGGTTGTTTAAATGCAACAGAGAACAAGGTTTACCGTACCAAACGGTCCTGTTCAGACCTAGATCCCTTAGTGGGAACGGGAGCTTTAGGATTCAAGTGTCATTTCAGTCAGACTGATGTTTAAAAATATATATTAAATTTACTTTATACTTTAAAGATCTGTTTTAAAGTCAAGTTTGGGTCATTGATTTTTTTTTCTACATTTTTTCCTCAACATTTGCAACATGGATGGTCAACGTCCAATAAAAGCAGCTCTAGGAACCCAAAGCTAACATGAAACCAAACTGTATCTGAGCAATCAGATGCTCCATTTATCATCAGGTCTGCTTGGAAGTTGTGTGTTCTGCATGCAGTTTAAAGATTATTCATCTACTGAAAATTTGTCATTAAAGCCTGACAAAGTGGATTTTTTTTTTTTTTACTGTAGATATCTAAAAAGAAAAAAAAGACATTTCCCTAAAGCTCTGCATGTGAATAAAAAAAAAACAGCTTTAAGGATTGTAGCCTGTCTATAGCCACCTCAAGCAGGAATATAATTATATGTCCTCTGGAGAACCTTGAAGTGCTGCAAATTCAAAACAAGATGAGAATGAAGCCAAAGTGGAGGAGCTTTTAATTACTAACAAAATAATATCTATAAGGAATACACCAAGGATGTCCTTCAGGAATTTAGTTGAAAGAATATTCACAAGACAAGAAAACAAACTCAAGTTAGATGAAGAGCCTTTTAAGGCCAGACCTAAAATAGGTTGGTCTTAAGGGGAAAGCTTGACTGGCAAGCTTTAAGAAAGATATTTAGAGCTCTTTGTGTTCTTTGGGGAGGCTTTGTTGTTGCGATTGGTCGAGTGCATAGAGACTTCGTACTAAACAGGACCCCTAGCTGTGTAAATTATAGGAGACAACAAATACTAGACCTATACAATGCAGTGTTTTCTGTACTTTGACAATGTTGTCTGACAACTGTGCAGTGGTTTTGTCAAGGAGCTGAACATAAAAGTGGGATGCGTACTGTGATGACATTTCAATATTTAATAGATGAATTGAGGTTAAACATAAGAAGGTTGTCTTTGTGGCAAACTGAAGCAGGCAAGAAACAGGTAAAAGTCCCAAAATCCAAAAGATCTGTTAAAGAAAATAATCATTAAAAAAAAAAACATGAGAAGTCAGTAATACAAAGTAAAACCTCAGGCAGCTGAAACCCAGCAAGATGGGAGAAGGAATAGGAACCATCATAACACAGAGAGACTGAAGAAATAGCTGATGTTGACCAATGGCTTGCAAAGGCTGTTCTGAAACACAGCACATTGGTGCTCATCGTGGATGCACAGTCTTGCAGGACCCTCTTGCAGACTGTGCAAATATGCCTCAGACTTGCTCAACAATGTCTGTCCAACCCTTGAAAGCAACTGTCCGGCATTTCAGATGTTTCCTTGCTTCAATCTTCACAGCAGATTCAAATTAATTAAATGAAATTAATTCAACAGATTGTTTTGAAGTTCTGCACAATGAGCCGATAGTTTGAGTCATGTAAAACCTGCAGGACAGTGGCCGTTGAGGGATGGACATCGACATTCCTGGTGTACCACATTCTGCAGGGTCAGGGAGAAATAAGCAGCATCTTAACCAAGTGGTTTAAATTAGTAGTGTGTTTAGGTTGGAAGTCCCAAAGTCACAAGTGGCACAGCAAAACTGCTTCTTGTGTGTCTGCTTCTTGTCTGACCTGGGGACAAGTAGCGGAGAGGAGTTTGCAATTGAAAAGAAAAACAAAAGAGGCATGGATCTATCTAAATTGATCGTAATAATAACAAAAACTAAAGCAAAATTTTTTTGGACTCATTTCTCTCAGGTTGTACTCTGTGATGTCCATTGGAGAGCTCAGACTGCAGCATTTCAATAACCTTTATTGTCAATATGCCAAGCACCATGGAATTTTGTTCAGTAGCTTTTGGCTTCAGGCATATAGTAAGACACATGAAAATGGTTCACTGAAGATACATATACATGAATATACACGTATAGAATAGAATAAGCAGGACAGGATTACTTGGATTGGAACATATTGTAGCCGTTAAAAAGAAATTATAAAAGAGCATTAAGTTTTTTTTTTCTTTTTTAGGGATGATTAATGCAAAGTCATCTATTAACCCTTTCATGTATAGTGGCCATATGGTGGTATTTTTTTGTTAAAAAAACAAAAACAAAAAACACTTCAGTGGATTTTAGTGACTCATCCAATACATTTCCACTCACTGGAGAGTAAATCAATATACGATATAACGAACATAATGTAATTATGCAAGTTTGCCTTTCTGATAAATAGGAAAAGAAAATAATACAGCTGTATTTTATTGAAGATTTACATAATATAATTAAAATGGTAAATTATATCATAAATATTTGTAGAATACATTAAAATAAATCAACGATCATGATAAATTCTAAATATCACTAATAAAAAAAAAAAGCATTATTACATATGTCTGCAGAAGTAAAACACTATTTAACAAAGTGTCGCGTTGTTTTTTTTTTTTAATTTATTTTATTAATTCGTACGTGAAAGGGTTAAACTAATATAAATACCACACATCAACATTATTTATTAAGTTGGAACATTTTCTATGGTCATCTATACAAAAACTCTGTTTTGTTTGTTCCACTGATGTAGTTAAAATGGTAGTTCTGGCCAAACAATCCGTGGTGGGATCTAAGCGGGTCACCCGACTGTTGTCCCGGCTGATCTGCCGAGTGAAAACTCCGCCCACCCGGCTGACCTGGGCAATAAATGGTGCGGACCCACTGTTGCTCAAATCCAACCGCGATGAAAACCTTCCTCCTGATAGGTGGAACAAGCTGTCAGTAAAGTGTGGGCGTAACTTGACGCAAGATACTATGTAATTGGTCAGTTTCTGACAGTCTTTTCTCCTCATTGGTCAATGTATTGACTGCTCTTGACGGAACAGGAAGAGATGTGAACTGGCTGTCTGCCATGTAAATATTTGGACAGAGGATGCTAACTATATCCGCGTCCGACACGATTAAAGGACGGCAACTCCTAAATAACTGGAGCAAAGATGAAACCATCTACTTTATCGGGAATATTAAGGTATTGTACACGTATTAATGTACTTGTTTTCACTTTATGATAAAGCAGAAATGATAGGGTGCGGCCTGCTATCATTAGCTCACTAGCTAGCCTCAGTGCTAACGTTATTGTAGCGGCCAATGTGATGATTTTGTTATTATAATCTGAAAAGATATTTGCATAAACACAAACTTTGGTGAAGCGGACAGTCAGTAGTAACATCTGGCTACCAAAGGAATCTCATTAATCAGACAGCAGTGCGTCTCTGCTGCCATTGTTGAGGATAAATGCAGGAAATTACTCAAGACCTGGGATTATCTAAGTGTAAGGTTTCAGGTTTGGCTTGGTGTTACAGATCGTATCTGAAATCCAGTGCAGTATTTAATTTAGAAATATATCTTCGTATTGCATATTGCGTTTAGCTTTTTTGTAGATTACATTACCGCTCTAAAATGTAAACAAAGTTCAGACAGCCATTCAACCTTGATTTTTTATTGTTGTCTCTTGAACTTGATTGTCTTGTCAAGTGTTCACATCTGTGCAACATCCAAACACCAATGTATAGATCCAGATTAAACATTAGGGCTGTGACGATATGCTTTTGTCCCGATTTGATTTAAATTGTGATCCTCACAATTCTTCGATATTGCTGATTTTTGTAGATTAAAAACACTGTATAAAACTTATTTTTGCTAGTCATTTTCTTGATTTCAATTCGGAAAAAAAACACACACAATAGGCAGACCATCATTCTGCTGCTTTAATGCCCCAGAAGACAAGTAAAAAAATCAATAAAAACAATAAAAATGACAAAAAATTTTAAACTGGATTATTTTTATTTATTTAAAAAAAAAAGAACAAAAAAAGCGATTTTAAATTGTGAACCAAAAAATTCCAATTTTTCTATTTGATTTTCCCACCTCTATTAAATATGGATGCTTTATTTCCAGCAACATAACACTATCTTGTGTTGATAGTTAACATATGTGTGCCTTGAGGGTAAAAAATGCTTGTGAGGATGTAGTTGAACTCTTCAACATTTCAAAGTTTGTTCTTAAAGGTGGAGTATGTAAGATTTTCAATATTTAAAAAAAAAAAAAGAACTAAAAAATAACTACAATCATAATTAGATAGTTTTTTTTCTAAACATGTAGGTTCCAGTCTGTCCATATTTGATGTGTTATTAAATTACAAGTTTAATTAATGACAAAGACCCTTCTTAAATGTTTGCCTACCTGTAAAAAAAAAAAAAAAAAAAAGTGCTTTTTGTCATTTGTCATTAATTAAACTTGTAATTTAATAACATATCAAATATGAACAGACTGGAACCTACATGTTCAAAAAACTTTCTAATTATGATTGTAGTTATTCTATTAGTTACTTTTTTTTTTTTTTTTTTTTCCAAATATTGAAAATCTTACATACTCCACCTTTAAAGTTTGTTGCGAGGTGTGAGAATCTGTGTATTCTGTGTAGGACATGTTCTGGGAGGTTTGCATACTTGAAAATGTTTAGAAACAACAAAGAGTTTCCTAGCTAAGAAAAAGCTCATATCGTGCTGCAGTTTTGTTACTGCATCTGAAGCAAAACTGAAACACTAAAGGTGCAGGAACTTGCATTACAAGAACATCTGCATTGTGAGTAAAATGAATAAATCAGTGACAAACACCGTTGTTCACACTGAATTGAAACAAAAAACCATACTAATTAAAATGGTAGTCAAACTCAAGACATGGCTTAGAATTTTGCAGGAACCTTATACAAAAACTAAAAAATGAGTTGTTTAAAACTAAATGTGAAGTTGTGATCCGGAAGTATAGTGTATGTCCAAATGGCAAGTTTCGAAACTGTGCTTTCTGTAAGAGGAAGCACAGGGTTTGGTTACATCTTAGTAGTGTTACAGCTAATGTTATTTGAGGTGGATTAGATGAGGATTTGTGTTTGTGTGTGTGTGTGTGTGTATAGTACGGAGGCTTTTCACTCCTTAGTGTGGACCAACTAAGGTCAGACACTTGCAACCTTGCACACCAGCCTTTAAACAGCTTCCCTGCCATAAGCAAACAACAATAATCCCTTGTAGAGGCAAAGTTCACTTCAGCCAGTGTAGCCAGTGACCCTGCCACATGTGGTGAATGCATAGTTGTTTATGTTCATGTGTTGTATATAATGGGGCAAGCATGCAGCTACGAAGCGACGCCTTGCAAAGGTTTGTGCAGCCAGGGTTAGTGTTGTGATTGTTGTATAGCAACTAAGTTTTTGGTGACCTGATTTCTAAAAGGCATAAACTTAAAAACACATCTTTTAAATTTTAAGCAACATTATATATCTAAATTATTTTTCTATTATTTATGTTTTTTTTAAAAAATTAAAGAGTGGAGAGAAAACTGAGCAACGTACATGGTCAATTTTGTAACAGGTTTTTTGAAAAGTGTGTCTCAGTTCATAAAGACATTTTTTTTGTTTTTGCTGCTGGTCTTTCAATTCCTGTCTTTACCACATGATCACAGATCTGTAGGTGAAGTTTGATAATCAATCAAACTTTATATATGAAGTGCTTTTCCAACATAAGATATATAACTCAAAGGGTTTTGCTGTTAAAAATCAATCCCGCCCAACCAATTCAATTCAGTTCAATTCAACTTTATTTATATAGCGTCAAATCACAGCAATGCCATCTCAAGACGCTTTACAGACAGGAAAAAAAACAAAACACAACATAATGAAAGCCAATTCCCAACCCTTTAATCACAAATTATGTGTAGGTCAAGGGACAAAAAAAAAAAAAAAAAAAAAGAGAGCGAACAAAACTCAACTTGGATGTTTTGGGGCTGTCTGTTATCTCTTTGATATGTATTTGGGGTCATTACTCTTATATTGACACCATCCTCCTGAACAACAAAAATAAGATAAACATACATACTAAGGTCCAGGACACATAATAAAGTAAGTATAATCATCCTTAAAGGTAGCCTTATATTAGTAGACTCTTGAGACCAGCCACTGCTGGATTTCAAGCAATAATAGTTTCTTCCTTAGCATTATGTACACGTGCAGTAGACAACTCTAAATATGCTACATCTATACAAGATAACACCCACTGGTGGTAAGATAGTGAATGTGGAAGTTTCCACCTAACAGCAATCATCTTTTTGGCAGCGGTTAAATCGGCCAGGAAGACCCTTTTTTGTGCTTTGCGTAATTTAAGTTGGGACATATCATTCAGCAGTAAAACTATAGGTGTGAAAGGAATATTGGTGTTTAAAAGAGTGGTCAAACAATTTCCTACCTCCTCCCAAAAAAAAAAAAAAAAAACCAAAAAAAACCCCAAAACAGTTGGGCACTTCCAAACTAAATGGAAAAAAGTGTACCAACAGAGTTTGTATGACATAAGGTAGAGATTGAATCAGCTTTGATCTTCATATTGTATAGTTTACAACATTGGTCATGGTTTTTAGACAAATAAAGCACAGAGTCCCTAACGGCTTTCCTGTCAAAGTCCGGTAATAAATCAAGAATATCAGATTTCCAACAAGTGTCCATACATCTCTTCTAAGATGTGCACATAAAGTCTAGAAATAAGGCCCTTAGATCCACAAGAACAGTTACAAGAATTTAAGCAGTGGGGCCTGCCAGGGTACCCTATAAGTCTTCATAGCAGTTCTTAATTGGAGGTAAAAAAAAAGAAAAAAAGAGTACTGCAGATTAAAGCGAACACAAAGATTCTCAAATGAGAAAAGACCATTCTCACCAAATATATTACCAAGAGAGCGTACACCATTATCATACTATTGTCTACTTTGAGCTTTTTCAATGGGACACTTATTGATCAAGATCCCATCATTGTTAAAAACTGGAGAACATGGGTTCCAGCTAGACTTAATACCACACATTTTTTCATCACATCGCTAGACTGCAGTAATATGGGATACAATGGGGCCAAACCGAGGAGCCCAGTGGTATAGTTTATTGTCTTTTAACAGTGATAGGGTTGCAGGATGTTGGGGAAAAACATTGCCATTTTTTTCGAATCTCGCGATATATTCATCCATCTATTTTCCTAACCGCTTGTTCCAATTAAGGATTATGGGGAAGCTGGAGCCTATTCTAGCAATCATTGGGTGAGAGGCAGGGTACACCCTGGACAGGTTGCACATCCATCACAGTTAACCTGCACTGATCTTACTACTTTTGTGAATGTTACAAGTAGGGCTTGAGTCTGTTTTTCTGAGTCATTTTTATAATTTGGTTGCATTTACTGTGCTAAGACTTGAGTGTTTCGTTCTTTCATGTTTCATTTATGACTACCTGTACTGGAGTAGTTGTAAACAAAAATGTATGGGCTCCTCATCCATATTTGCAGGTTGCAGATGGACAAATAAACACGAGTTAATTTGCTTCCTATATTGCAGGACCTGTGTTGTAACTGCTACACATACATAGATTGTGAGGATGATGCTCAATCAATATATTTTGGAGCTATAGACTGCACATTTAGACATTAACTGGCAAACGCAATGTTGAATTTTATTGTGCAGATTTGTTGCTTTTCTTTTATGAGTGTCATACTTGCGCAGGTGTGGTTGGATAATAAAGTGGAGTTCCACAGCTCAAAAGTCCAGTCAGTCTTTCATGAGGTTTCAAACACATCCCACCTCAGCTTTATCTTTACTGTTCATACTAATCGTCTTAACTGCATTACAGGAGAGTAAATAACTCTGAACAAATGTAACCCATTTCCTTCCTGGATTCTTGTAATTCTTGTAGTCATAATCTGTCAGCTGTAACTTAATATCTTTCAAAAATCAGATTATTATCACTACGGACTGAACTGTTTGCACAGATATTTGTCTGTCGTTTTACAACTAGATGCACATGTGCAACAAGAACGATACAAAAAATTTTTACAGTATAAAAGATACAATGTATATTAAGTTTTGCCCTTTTTTTGTTAAATGAATAAGTTCACATCTTATTTTTATAGTTCCTCAAATTACACGCTTAAAAATCTTGTTCCTGCTGCAGTTCCATCAAGGCACGGCAGTTTAGTTTGTTTAGTACATTGTTACGACCCCAGAGGTGGCAACATTAATACTAGAAAACCAAGAAATGTACAAAGATGAAGGCTTTATTTAGGACCCACTGGCCCTTTAAAGGCATCAGGAGCCACAGGCGTTAGTCAAAGAGCTAACCCAAAAGCCAAAACAAACCCAACAACAAAAGCGTAAACCAGAGCTTATACCAACCAATCAATAATCACAAAAACAAAAAGGTTCACTAAACACAGTAGTCCAAACCACAAAAAAATTCAAATTGCTTGACATAAAACATTAAAAGTGTTGTAGCAGGCTGCAAAATAAATAGAATAAGCTAAAATGCCAAAGATAAAAAGTTGCAGAGAGAGAAATCAGCAGCTGCTTTGATCGTTGGAATTCGGCTAATTTTAAGCCTTGATTTTGAACAACTGAGAGTTTCAGCAGACTTGCAGTTTTCTGGGAGTTTGTTCCGCAAGAGAGGAGCATAAAAACTGAACGCCACCTCTCCATGTTTAGTGTTGACTGCTGGAACAGGAAGTAGACTTGACCCTGGTGACCTGTGGGTTGGTTCATCACAAACCTGACGATCCTGAACACATTTTGGCCCCAAACCATTCACCAACCATCAAACTACAGTTTATTATGCAGTCAGTCTGTTAAAATAATTAAAACAAAAAGAACATTAAGATGGCAACAAATATAGAGTATTTATTAAAAATTATTTTATTAGGTAAACATTTATTTGTATGGATTTAAAATGTGCATATTTAATCATTTGTACGTTTTTGCCAATTATACGTCCTCATTTTATTACAAAACAAAGTTTTTGTTATTAAGAATTGCAGTTGCATTGCAGTTAATTCTGCCTGTTGGAACATGATTTATTTTGTTTTATTTGAATACTTAACCTATGTATGTGTTTTCACCTATTATACCTCATCATTTCATTACAGTATAACTTTTTGTCATCAATAAGAATTTTTTTTCCCCATCTAATATCTAACAGAAACACCTTTACAGTTTACTCAGTATGTTAGAATAACTTAAGTTTCTTATTTTAGCTTGAGTTGAGTAGAATTGAGTTTATTCCTCAATTTGGTCTAATATTACGTGGTTTCATTTGCCCTCATTTGCATCGAGGACTTAATTATTTTTTGGGGAAAAAAGGCCCTTTTAAACCCCTGTAAAATTGGTCTCCCTTCTGTTACTCCCGATTTTTTAACTGCATTTATTTATTTATTATTCTTTTTTTTTTTTTACCTCAAGTTTATTCCAGTGCCATGGAAAGTAATCTGACATTTTCCTTTTATTTTTTCTTTTCAGTTTTAGACATCAAACTCAGAGCCTGTAGCCATGGATGGGCTTTCTTCCAAGAACAATGAAAGCACCTTTCCCACCTTTGAGGACTTGGACGACTTTCTCAACAAGCACAACTCCAACTTCATATGGCTTCTTGTTGGTAAGAGATGTAAATCCTTATAGGGTGAAAATCTGCATGCATAGATTAAAGTTATTGGTTTTTTTTTGTTTTTTTTATTGCTAATAACGCATAAAGTGAACTTTGGTTAACATTTGGGTACTTGCAGTGGATTTTCTTTCTTTTTATATAATAGGTTCTGTACTCCTCTTGTCAGTAATTTGCATCCAGCATGAACGTCTTTTCACAGACACTGATTTTGCAGATGAAATATTATTTCACTTCTTCTGACTTTATGTGAATGACATCAGAGCTCTTTTCCTTTCATCAGAATGATGCTCTGTGGTTCTCACACTTGTTTAATACATAATAAGAGTTCATCATAAGCTGCTCAGTGGTGGCTCATGTATTAATAAACACAAATGCAAAAATAAAATCTGTGTGGAAAAAAGTCATTTTAAATGTGTTGAATAACGTTAACTAAAGTGAATTTTTCATACGGAGCCGTAGGTATAACAAAGATGCGCAGTGATTTCATCATCTGTTGAGAATCTCATTTAATGAATAATTATGTCGTTCAGTAATGCTGGAGTTATATTTGCGTTATTGTGATTTAATTCAGTGAAAGTAGGTTAAAAATGATGCTCAGCTGCAGCTCTCAGTGGGATAAAGATATTACCCGTCTCATTGAATTAAGCTTTTGTTTTCTTTGTTTGAATTAATAATTTTAAAAAAGCCTTTTTACTGAAGTAGCTGTTAAACTAGATATTGAACAATAGGTTGCAACATGAATCAGTCGGCCTGTATTTGTACAGCAATTTTCTTCTACACTGAATCTTTTACATGCTGCTCAACACATGGCAGATGGAAAAAACCCTTGATAAATTCCAAGTCAAGAGAATAAAGGTCTGAAGAAACAGTTTTCTGTGTAGATACTGTCAGTGTCATTGTAATTATAGGAAAAATTGTCTTTTTTTCTTTTTTATCTTATATGAAGTCTTTAGTTGTTCCTTTAAAATAAACAAACAAAAAAAAAACCCCAACATTTCCATTGTGTAAATACTATTTATCACCAAAGTACATGTCAAACTTATTGAGCGATAATATTATGGCTCCTGGAATTCACCACGCAGCAGAAGACACGTATCAGATTATGTACAGCGGGGTTTTAAACAAAGTTTTTACCATAAGGTTATGCAACAAGTCTCACAAATGGAAACAGATGTGACACACGCAGCATCATATGGTCGATGAACATCATAAGCAGATGAAGAAATTGTTAAACCGATTAATTATAAATGATAAAAAGTCCTAAAACAGGACTTTTGCAAAAATATCAAAAAGCTACTTTGTATTTTATTTTCCCCCAATTTTCTATATCCCATGTTTTATAGTTTCTATAGTCTCTTTTTTTTTTTTTAAATTCATTTATTTATTTAAAAGAGAAAAGTGAATCACAATTTTGATCTCTCGGTTGTGTTTTGAATCTGCAGCAGATTTGACAGTAAAGCCAATTTTGACTTTAGTTTTGGATCTTAAGCTTGAACTAAATGGATTTTAAGCTAAGGAATTTATGTTTGGTCAGTTATTTATTTGATGCAATAAATCTTCTTCTTAATCTCCTCATCTCAAAAGCTGATGTTTCCCATATTAAATGGTGGCAAAGTTGTAAAGGAAAATGCATTTGTGTGACGAGAAGCAGAGTTGAGTTTGCGGTTGCACAAACCAGCACCTCCTCGTCATGCTGGTCACCAGACTGGTCCCAGGGTGGGATTCCATTCTTCCACCAGCATTTGTTGCAAGTCAGCCAATGTGGCTGGTTTGGTCTCTCTGGCACAACCAGTATGTCCAAGCTGATGCCACAAGAGCTTAGCAGGGACTGAGGTTGGCCCCTCCATCCCTAAAATCTGGAGGTAATCTTTGCTGCACTCTGTTGGGGCCGAGGATTGTCGTCTTGGAGAACAGAGTTTGTTCCATGACTGTGGCGACAAGAGATGGCTACAGAATCTTATCTTGATATCTGTCTGCACTGAAATTCCACCTGCTGTGATGACAACCTTCGTTTTTCCAGTGAGGGAGAAGTCGCCTCACACCATCACACCGCCTCCATCTAAAGCTGTTACCCTTGCAAGTACTGCTAATCAGGTGCCAATCTGGCAATTAACTGTTAGCATCTGAAGCTCAAAACAAGAGTCAGTAGCAGAATAAACTGTCACGCATTGGCGGGGAGGATTTTCACGTTTCTAATGGCCACCACCCTCTTATTCAACCCGACTAGTCAACTTCGTTTGTCATCCTTATGACTCTGGCTCCATTTGATAGAGAAATAAATCTGCTGTCCAACTGTGTAGATTTTATTGCCAAGAAGTTTTTGTTACAACAAAGAAATAATTAAAACAAATCCAAATTTCCTTACTTTTTCTCTGCAAAGTTTAGTTACAATCTTCACTGAAAGGACAGTAAAACAAATTTAATGACTAAAAGTGAGCAAGACTGAAGTTGTTGTGGTCTTTATGTTAATTTACATTTTATACAAAAGACTGATTGCAGTTTTGGATCAGACCTCTAGCACAACCTAATAGTTTCTTTAAAAAAGTAAAGTGATAAATCATTTTCCTTTTATTAACTGAAGCTGAATTTTGTTCTTTTCCAGCCACCATTCTGTCCTGTGGATGGATCATCTATTTAACTTATTACAACTCGCGCAACATCGGCCTCGTCCTCACCCTCATCATCAACCGGCTCTACAAGGATGGCTACATTCACATCGGTGTGTTTTCTCTTCAACTTGGCTCGATGAACAAGCAGGGGGGGGGAGTGCTGCTGACACTTTGGGCTGAAGGCGTTAACTAAGCCTGCTGAATATTTTATGATGTGCCAGGTCCGCTCAGTGATAAGTATGAACTGCAAAGTGCAACCAAAACTAGACTGAATTCCTCCATATGAATGTCATGTGATTGATTATAAAGCCCTTTAAGATCTTAAATCCACCTTTAACTTAGCTGTTTTTCAGCATTTTACTAGTTTTATAAATTTGTTTCCTTTAAAGAAGAGCTACTGTACTGAGTTTAACTGTAACCAAAAGGTTAGTGGGTAAGTTTTTGTACCTTTGCTCAAAAATAAATATATTGTGCATGTTGACAGAAAACTGAGACTGATGGGGGCGGGGAATGAAGAACTGTGAAAGTGGTAATAAATTTAATGAACAGAACTGGCTTTTTGGCCCCGCTTTCAACACATATTGCCTGTTTATTATAATCGTTGTTGGTGGTAGTAGTAGTACTTGTAGTATGATGAGAGTTGTCTCAGAAAAGTTATGTAAGCAGAACTTTCACGATGAAAAGCATGATTTTTATTCCCATTTCTGACACATTTCTGTGCTGTTGCCCGGACAGAAACATGCCTGAATGGCTTCAGTGTCAATGCCCAGCCTGAGCCGAGTTAGAAAAGCCACAAAAAAAAAAAAAAAAAAGAGAAGAAGAAATCCTGCTACAGGAAAGCAGGAGCCAGAACAGGCTTCCTAGTTGCCGGACTGAGTGGCACATCCTGTCTTCTGTCAGCCAGTGCAAAAAAAAAACCCCACAAACAAACATGACAAACTGTCTTCTGGGATGAAAACACACAAGGAGCTGTCATTTTGTTGGAATGGAATCATTAAAACTGGGCGAGACGTGTTACAAGCTAAAAAGATATTAATAATTAAACATCACTTTAGTTTCCATATTTCTCCATGTTGCTCCGACAGCTTCTGACCTACTTGTTGAATGGAATCCCAATTAAGATCTTTCTTTCTTTTTATTTTTGTGACAAACCATTTTAATCAGTTTTCTCGCTGAATGTTTGGATGAAGGAGCTCGAACTGAAAGTGATCGACCCAAAACAGATTCTGTGAGATAACGTTTCCTTTTTAGTTTGGGAGATGCACAACACAGTGTGTTTCAGCACACCGACGCTGCCTGTCTCATCTTTTGTCCACAGGCTCTTTTTCCTTCTCTGTGCTGTCGGGCAAAGTCATGTTCAGAGATGTTTACTACATCAACCAAGACATGTCTATCAGGTAATCTAATCGCTGCTTCATTGTCTGCTTCTCTTTTGTCGTCTTGTAGCTCCGTTTCTTATCGATTGATTGATTTATTTAATTTATTATTCTGTTTTGTCACAGGATACAGGATGGCTTTCTTATCTTTCGTTGGTGGAAAATGTACAACCCGAAACAAAAGCAGCACGGTGAGTCAAGCTGGATTTGAAATATTAAAGATCAAAAGGATTTTAGGTTGGTTTTTGTTTTTAATGAACATCACACTGTGAAAAGTACAAAAGACATGTACCAATAAATATTTTTATATTGGGCTGTTAGCACCTGAATTTATTTACAAGTAACAAACAAATGAAGTAAAAATAAGAACAAAACAAAAAGACTGAAATAAATAAAAATGTGATGATGATTACATACACTAATAAAAACAAACTGATAATATATAGGGGGAATTAAAATAGCAGGATTTTTTTCCTTCACAATTTTAAAATCTATTTTTTTCATTAAAAAAATCCAATTTTTTTTCAAATAAATACAAATAATCCATTATAAATTTTTGTCATTTTTATAGTTTTAATTAATCTTTTTACTCATATTTTTACTAACTGAAATTAAGAAAAATGATGAGCAAAAAAAGTTTTGTACATTTTCTTGTGTTTAGTCTATAAAAATCAGCAATATCGAAGGATTGCAATTTATTTTGACTCACACCCAAAAAATCGGAATCAAATTAAATCGAATTGGGACAAAAGCATATTATCACAGCCTTAATCATAAAAGTAAATACACTAATAATAGTAAAATATAAATATAAAAGAAAGATTAAAAAAAAAAAAAAAAGACCAGTGTTTTTCTTCTTTTTTTGTTTTTCTCTTTTACAAATCAAGGGTAACTACATGTTTTTATCAATGGCAGACAAATGTTCATGTTTCTTTTGCCTGCTGGATTAGATGAAGTTGCATTCAGATGATCTCCATCCTTTAATTATGCACCTTTATAAAACTAAAAATCTACCATCTTTCAGCACCAAAAACATCTGCATGAGGTTTAAATTGTCTTCATTTCCAACAGACCCCAAGGCAGAAACCAGGCTTTACGTAACAGTCAACGGCTTTGAGTTTCACGTCTACAACCGGACGGACCTTTATGCACTGCTGCAGGAGACTTTTGGGCTGGAACCTACACTTGTAACATCCAAGAAAGATGAAGAGAGAGGCCGTGAAGACAGGAACCAGGCCCTGGAAAGGTGCAAATACTGCCTCATTAAACAGCTTTAAAGAGAATATCAAACGTTGAATAAAAGTTATTTCAGATTAATTCAAATGAGTAATTAAGTACTTTTGAGGTTATTACCCATAAATAACTCAGTTTTATAGTCTTATCAGAATATATCTTATACAGACGTGTGCTGACCCTGGTCATCAGTCATTTAACACAAAAGGCATCTTAAGAAGTGTGGTAGGGATAGATTGTTTTGTGAAAAACTGCTGGAGTCCCCCCTATTTGAAACAATTATATCAAACAGATTATGCGCAGACAGGCTGCTGTTATTTCCCTCTGACTTCAGACAGAAAATGCAGCATTTTTCTTCTGCTTCTTCTACAGCGTGGACATCAAAGCAGAAAGTCCAGACCCCACGTCATCATGGCGCTCCCTCATTCCCGTCATCAAGGTCAACATCAGCACTGTACGTATCTCAGAAGTATCAAGTTACATCGAGGGAAAACTTTGATTATCTTGATGTATTTTGGCTTTATTTTCTTTTTGTCACGCACGTTTGCTCTCATGTAGGGGCGCTTGGCGTTTGGAAACCACTGCCTCCCCCAGACTCTGTGTGTGAGCTTCGAAGATGCCTTCCTGACATATGCCACCAAACCTCCATCCAGCCACCTGGACCAGTACATGCACATTGTCAAAGGATCACTGGAGAACGTCCGCGTCATGCTGGTTCCCAGTCCCCGCTACCTGGGCATGCAGAATGATGAGTGAGTTCAAGTCACTTTGTGTGACTTTCTATTTTAGATCATTAAAATGGAGGTATTTATTGGAAAATATTTGACTTTTTGAAATATAAATGATTGATTTGTTCAGAAACAGTCTGAACGTCTGTTAGGAAACAGCAG
>NC_136631.1:10853509-11162658 GCF_933228915.1 Telmatherina bonti
TATGTATGTGACGAACAAAAAAATGTATGCTTTTTTTTTTTTTTTTTTTTTTTCAGTTTACGAAAATCAGCACTTTATTGAAAATCGTAATTTAAATCGAATCGGCGCCCAAAAAAATCAGAATCAAATAGAATCAGGACAAAGCATATCGTCACAGTCCTAAAAAAAAGAGAAGAAACCTTTGAAGTTTTCTACTTGCTGTGTCTATATTTTTACCATCCATCCACCAGTGTTTTAAGAAAATACTGTTGGCGTGATGAAAGTTTTCATGGGAAAAAGATAACCGTAACTGCAGGAAGACTTCTCTTGTTGGAGCAGCTCTGTTTATCGTAGTGTTGTGACGTTACAGTGACTGTTCAGTAGGTTGATCTGCTTCCATGCACAGTCTGCACAGTTAGGAAGTTTAACATGAAATGGTTCTCGCACTATAATGTGATGGTATGACCTAATTATATGACATGTCATTTAATGTGCTGTCAAGGCTTGTGCAAATTGTGCATGTGGCTCTTTTTATAAGCTGAATGAAAGGTGAGGAAGAATAATGCAAGGGTGACGAACGAATGAAGAAGTCGATTTACCAAACTGAAAAATGTTGCATGTCTTGTGTGTAAAAAAGCTGGAGATTTGCTCTAATGTGAAATGCAGATGTGTAAATATCTTTTCTTTCTCAGGGACTGTCTGTGGAAGTTCTTCCTGCCAGCTGACTTCCAGGACATGAAAGTGACTGAGGTGGCCCAGCCAGGAAAACCCCGGCAGATCCAGGCTTTCGAGCTCCGCATGAACATCATCGCTGACGCCACCATCGATCTTCTTTTCACCAAAAACAGGGTGACTCTTTCTTTCTCCTCACTGCTCATTTGCTTTCAAGCCTTATTTTGATCTTTCTTCATATCCCTGCAGTGCCTCCCCCATCTTTGTCTTTATGCCTCTCCATGCTTTACTTACTGATATCGGTTCATGTTTTATGCTTTTTCAAATTTTCCTCCCAGAGCAGTGCAGGGGCTTTTCAAACTAAGTATGTGAGCTGCATACTAAGTAACAACACGCATGCATACTGAGTAAAAGCATAAAATGGCTCGAGTCAGATGGAGTTGTCAGTTTGTTTTTTCTTTTGAACATATTTTTCGCTCAGATTAGGTGAATCTTTCATTTTAGGTTGTAAAGCAGTCGCTCGCAATCAGATCACTTGAGTCATTTTTCTGTTTGCTTCTCCCTCCCCCCCCCCCATGCCCCCCATCACCAGGAAACCAATGCCATCCATGTGAATGTAGGTGCAGGCTCTTACCTGGAAGTCAACATCCCCATGACTGTTGGAGAGAACGGTAAGAGCGATAGTGTGTTTCGCTGGAGGAATATGAGTGGACTGAAATGTCAGCTCTCAGATCTGCAAATGTCTCTCTGGCTCAAGTTCAAATCTTGTGAGTGTAAAGTATCTCATCATCTGGCATTAATCTTTTACACTGACTCCGCCGTCAGTGGCTTAAACAAATGTCATGATGAACACGTATCTTGAGACTTTAGAACAGGGGTGTCAAACTCCAGTCCTCGAGGGCCGGTATCCTGCAGGTTTTTGTGTTTTCCCTCTACCAACACAGCTGATTTGAATCAAATGCAGCCAGCAGCTTCTTGTCAACCTGTTTTCAAGTTTTGGTCAGGTGGGTTGGAGCATGGAAACAACAAAAACCTGCAGGATACCGGCCCTCGAGGACTGGAGTTTGACACCTGTGCTTTAGAAGGTGCAGGGACTGATTCTTCAAAGTGGCCCCGTTAGATTTAGACTTTTATTGTTTTGACACATTTTTCTCACTCTCCATCAGGGGCGTCAAACTCCAGTCCTAGAGTTTTTGTTTCCCTGTTGATACCGCCCAATTCAGATCAAATGGACCCAACAGCTTTTTGTCAACCTGTTCATTCATTTCGGTCAGATGTGTTGGAGCATGGAGACAACAAAAACCTGCAGGATCCTGGGCCTCCAGGACTGGACATTTAATATATTTACCGTATTTTCTGCACCATGAGGCGCACTTAAAAGCCTTTCATTTTCTAAAAAGTTGTTGCCGTGCTTTTAAACCTGGTGTGCCTTATGTGTGCACGGAGTTCTACAGTGAAAAATCAAGTGAGGCAAATGAATTTGGAGCATGCCATCATTCCGGCAGGAATAACAAAATAACTCCAGTGGCTGGACATCGGTGTAAACGGGGTGTTTAAAGTGAAGTGTCGAGTGTCATGGGAACAAAGGATGAGACGCGAACACACCTTTACAAAGACTGGGAGGCAATGTTGGCCGACTTCCATCCATCCATCCATCCATCCATTTTCTGCCGCTTATCCAGGGTGGGGTCGTGGGGGCAGCAGCCTAAGCAGGGAAGCTCAGACTTCCCTCTCCCCAGCCACATTTGAAAACTCTGCGGGGGGGATCCCGAGGCGTTCCCAGGCCAGCCGAGAGATATAATCCCCCCAGCGTGTCCTGGGTCTTCCCTGGGGTCTCCTCCTCCCAGAGGGACGTGCCTGGAACACCTCACCAGGGAGGTCCAGGAGGCATCCTGACCAGATGCCCGAGCCACCTCAACTGGTTCCTCTCGATGCGGAGGAGCAGCGGCTCTACTCTGATCTCCTCCTGGATGACCGGGCTCCTCACCCTATCTTTAAGGGAGAGCCCGGCCACCCTCGGAGGAAACTCATTTCAGCCGCCTGTATACGAGATCTCGTTCTTTCGGTCACGACCCACAGCTTATGACCATAGGTGAGGGTAGGAACGTAGATTAACTGGTAAATCAAGAGCTTCGCCTTCTGGCTCAGCTCCTTCTTCACCACGACAGACCAGCACAGAGTCCGCATTACTGCAGACGCCGCACCGATCCGTCTGTCGATCTCACGCTCCATCCTTCCCTCACTCTTGAAGAAGACCCCGAGACTCCGACAATGTTGTTGCAACCCGGTATGCTTGATGGCGAAATTGTCCAGCTGTTCAATTCAGATACAGTGTAAGTGAATAAATTTCAACCAAACTCACTGTTTTGCTTTCGTTACTTTGTTTCAGCATGCACCCAAAAAATATGCTGCGCCTTATGTATGACTTGAGCACAGAAAGAGACTCCGTAACTGAGGCTGCGCCTTATAATCTAGTGCGCCTTTTGGCCTGAAAAAGACTGTAATTTATCTGTAAATAAAATCTTTAGTACCATGAAAAGGTGACTAAATTGCAGCTGTTTCTCTCTTACTAAGTTTATTTATGACCTTGCTGAAAGTAAAACATCTGACAATGTTTCCTGTCCGCACAGGAGCATTGTGAGTCTTGAGACTAGTCGGTTTACAAAGTACCAGCTAGTTCTCTTTTGGCACTTTGAACACAAGTTTTTATTCCCAGTTTAGCTCTTTATGCCCCTTACTGAGCTTTTCTCTCAAGCCGCCGACTTAATAGTGTGTCCACATCCCCACCCTTTGCTCCACACACGTTTCATACAGCCAGCTTGAGCCAATCCTCTCGTCTCTGACCCAGCCACTGAGGGCCTCAGGACATAAAATCAGCCCATCTTGCGAGGCAGTAATCATTTCGCCCCTCCCTGAAACCCACTTGGCAGCTTTTTCTGTTTACAGCAGCACCATGCTCAATTCAAACACCTAACGTGAGAACCCATATATACTGTATTTGCTCATAGTTTTTATCATTTCTCTCTACGCTATGCCTCAGAAAGCTATAAAAAGAATTAGCTACAGCGAAACACGTTGGCGGCCACAGTTCTAGCACCGCGTCTCTGTAGATCAGAAGTGTATTTTTCTTTCTTGATCACTTTACTTGATCCTGTCGACACATTTATCACTTTGAGTGGATAATACCACGTCAGTCATTGTTCTGCACTGTCCCCACATCTGCAGTTTATGTAAGCAGATTTTCACATCTTGCTGCTAAAATGACATTATTTTCAAGAGATAGGTTGTACATCTTAGTTTAGAGCATTTTTTTTTTCTACTCTTCCTGTTTCTGCCCTCAGGCTACTCTCCCACCATCAAAGGTCAGCTGCTTCACGTGGACACCACCAGCAGCATGCAGTACAGGACTCTTCTAGAGGCTGAGATGTTGGCTGTGAGTAGCAGCTATGTGTAGAGGAAGCCTATTGGCTGCTGTTTGGAACAGCGATAAGAGTTGTCTCTTATCTCTTTGAGTTGTAAAAAAAAAAAAAAAAAAAAAAAATCCTCCTGCCTTTGTGTTTCTTATTTTCAGTTCCATGTGATAGCAAGCTATCCCCGGGTGTGGAACATGCCGCAGTCATGGCAGTGTGAGATTGAGGTGTACAAAGCCACCTATCATTTCATTTATGCCCAGAAAAACTTCTTCACCGGTGAGTGAAGAAAATAAAAAAAAAAACAAATAAAGGGAATGACATTCTGTTTTTTGGACAACAATCATTATGTGTTCATGTAAAGATAAGTTCTAAGTTATTAATTAGCATTTAAAAGATTTAAAGAATGAAATATTTGAATCTAAAAGAGCTACTGTTTCTTCCTTCTCTGTAGATTTGATTAAGGACTGGGCGAGTGACAGCGCCCCTGATATCTACTCCTTTGTGCCCTATTCATGGAAGTTTAAGATCCTGTTCCACCAGTTTGAGATGATCTGGGCGGCAAACCAGCACAACTGGATCGACTGTTCCACCAAGCAGCAAGAGAATGGTAAAACTACCAACTTACCAATATCTACCAATTGTTGTACACAGTGATGAAGTTATGCATGTCAATGGAATCCATAGTTTCCTGCACTTATCAATACATAAATAATAAGCTTAACAACAAAGCAGGTTCCCAAGCTTTTAGGCTTAATCATAAACTTGTTTAATTTTCCTTAGCTGAATTTTTTAAAGTAAATTTTTACATTAATACGCATATTTTTTACCTTTTTTTTTTTTTTTTTTTTAAATGTATATTTTGTTTTATCTGAATTTTTTAAATTATGATTATTTATTTATTTATTTATTTTATTTATTTATAACATTTCTATTTTAATTTTAATTAAAAAATATAACTTACTCCTAGCTGTTTGGTGTGCAAACCGGTGTCCGAGTTATGTGCCTGGTCTTTGCTCATTCATGTGACATCGCTGATTCAGTGGCAGTTTTAGTGCCTGAAACTGGTTCTTTAAAACTTAGTGGCACATTTTAAAAAAATTCTATTTAAAGGTAAAACGAAACCAAAAAACATTTTTAAACGTTACAATGAAAATAAAAGTTTTTATACGATGTTTTACAGTTTAAAATAAGTAACCTCCATTATAGACAGTAAAATTACACGGTGAAAAAAAACAAAAGACTTGATTGTTTAAAGTAAGAGTAACAAAGTAGTATTGTAGTTTTACTATGTTTCAGCTAAACCTCTTGTTCTGTGTGTGTTCAGCTTTAGCTGCCATGAAATGGCTCAATACTTTAATGCCTCTTTAACTCTGGAAGCGAGTGTCCGTGACAGGATACTTTAATTCTATGAAGTGATATATTGTACATTATGTATCGACGTCTTTATCCTCAAACAGGCAGACTAATCAATTACTTTATTGATTGCCTATAGTGTACCTGGCAGCCTGTGGCGAGACGCTCAATATTGACTTCACTCTGCCTTTCAATGAGTTTGTTCCAACCACCTGCCATACCCGCTTCAGCCTGAAGGTAAGACCAGCCTTAAGTGGATTTGTTTTTGTTCCAAAAATAGAAAAAAGTGTTGTTTTTCAATTAGTTTTTCTTGTTTGGGAGATACATCTGCAGAGGTGCGACTGCTCCCGCTGAATATTCCTGCTTTAGCACCTTTTATCTAGACTTTTCAGATGCAGCTGTATTTGCCGCGCGCCCACAACTATTAACGCTTTGACACCATCGATGAACTCGAGTGGGTTCTTTGGTGTTTTATGATTTTTTTCTTTTTTGCTTTTCTTCCTTCCTCAGGCTGAAGATACAGACATGCGACTGTCAGTGCCAGAGTGCCACCTGAGCCGCTACCCCCTCCTCACCCTGGCCAAAGACTACCAGAACATCAAGCTGCCCCCTGACATGTTCATGTCAGGGGAGAGTCATGGAGCTCCGCCTCCAAAACCCAAGTCCCGCTGGAGGAACATCACCCACGCAGAGTGAGACAAACCTTCAAGCTATTTCTCTCTTGTTGTGGGCAAAATGTGAGTGTGTTGGGAACGATCAGGATGAGTCATCGTTACAGCACACACACACCGCTGCTGAAGTAGATAAGAAATGTCGCCAAGGGAGAGCGTGGTTGTTCTGACTAAACGAACCTCCAGCTTGCCTCTGTTGGCTTTAAGCGAGATATAATATGCTCGTTTTAAGTGGGTTTCATTCACAAACGGGTTCTGATAAGTTACTCAAGTAT
Organism: Telmatherina bonti; assembly: GCF_933228915.1. NCBI lineage: Eukaryota > Metazoa > Chordata > Actinopteri > Atheriniformes > Telmatherinidae > Telmatherina > Telmatherina bonti. The sequence continues at coordinate 10,859,873 of NC_136631.1, forward strand.
TTTTAAATGTTTAATTATCTTTATACAGTATTTGTGGCATTAATGCCAAATATTTTGTGCAGCTTTTCACTCACTATTTGTAGTAGATCACTTTGTGTTTGGAGATATTTAATGATGCCTTGCAAAGATGTTGCAAAGATGAGAGCTGCTCCAGAAACTTCAGGTTGTATTTCCTCATGGTTCCTTTTAGGAGTGTATTGCTTTGGATGATTGCTCTGTTGCAGAAACAAGGATCTTTCCCACTTTTCTGTGATCTGCAGACAACAGTTCAGGGATTTGTTGGTATTTATTTAACTCCTTTTATTCTCCTCTGTGAGGTAGACTGCAACAACAACTGGAATGGCTTTGTTTCCATCAAATGCTGCTTCTTTTGGGATGAATTCTAGCTGAAGTAGTTTTATATAGATATCTTTATAGCAATCTATCAAATTGAACAGTGGAATATTTGAGGCAAAGTTTTACAGGTGTATGATTCTGATGCACATCTCTTTTTAGCTGTTAAAGCGCCACTACATGATTTTCTGACTGTAAAACTCTGTGCTTCTGACTCATTTTTGATGGCACACTGACATTCATTATGTACATTCCTGGAGGGGTTGTTGCCCTGTAGCATCCTGAGGTGAAGAAACCGCACTTTGCAAGTTTTTTTTCCCAGCTCGGGGCATCACATTAGAGCTGCTTCTTGCTTTGCTACTGCAACATGCCACACACCAGCGACCATCCATCAACACTCAAAAAAAAAAATAAAAAAGGTGTTAATGTGTGAAAATATGTTGAAGCTCAGAAGTGAGGTGTTTATTTACCACTTAAAAACTATAAGCAAGATCAACAACGACATATATTTTAAATTAAAGGCGCTATGGCGAAATGCGCTCGTCCCGATTCAATCCTGAATTCTTTAGGATTGGATTTAAATTGTGATTCTTGTGGATTTTTGTAGACTGCAAAACAAAAAAATGTCTAAAACTTTTTAATTTCACTGAGGAAAGAACAACCCAGTAGCCAGACCATCGTTCTGCTGCTTTAATGCCCAAGAAGACAAGTAAAAACATCAATAATGTAAAAAAAAATTATAATGGATTATTTGTATTTATTTGAAAAAAAAAAAAAAACTTTTTAGCAAAAAAACTTTTTTGAAATTGTGAAAAGAACCAATATTGGATTTTTTTTCGATTTAATTTCCCACCCTTAAAAGACCCACTATAGAACTTTTGCCATTTTTTCCCCAATCATTCGCCCCTTATCGACGGTGAAATCTGCATCCATCTGGTATCCTACCTGACCTGAATCAGCGACATTGCATGTTCAGAGCAACCAGTGTGTTTTCTAGCATGAAGTGAAACTCTGCTGCAACATTACGCAGCATCCTGGATGATAAGGTTGTCCAGTGTGTATTCTCCTCCTCGGGATGTTGCTGAGCAGCAGCGGCTGTAAAAATGCACATGATAGATGTCGCTGCGTCATCAAAAAAGTCTCCAATGCTGAGTTTTAAGGTCAGAAAGTTACGTAATGCGTCTTTAAATGGTGGCATCTTGATAATACAAGATGAATAATTATTCTTTTCTGAAGAAAAAAATCAACATTAATCACTTGAAGTTTTTTTTTTAAAACCCTAATTGTAATATTTGACTTAAACTTGGTTCAGGAATCTGGTCTCAGAAACCACAAGATTTTTCTGTATACATGTAACATGACTGAGCTGCACTCCATTTTAATTCTCGATGAACCTGCCTGCCTGTGAGTTTGGAGCTGGTCTACTGCACCTTTCCAGTCATACAGTCATTTTACTCCCAGTTTGTGATGTCCAACCTCACCAGATTTAGTCAGTTTTTGTCGCCTTTATTTCAAACAGGGGCTGCGTTTCTTGCCTTTCATGTAACCATAGGCTGTATATAAAGAGATGGACGGAGCCTCCGTGAAGTCACCCATAGGTTTCTGAAGAGCTGAATTGAAGCTTGGTGGGCGGTTCCTACCATCGCCATCTTGGCAAGGGCATGCGCGTCGTCCCGCCCAGAAAACACAAATATGGCCAAAGACGTGGAGGTGAGAGGGGGGCTGTGAGCCTCGTGGTGGATGATTGACATCAAGCGAACTCCGAGCTTTCTGTAGCTAAGAGCTAACCTAGCAAACCTGGAGATAACGGGAGATAACTGGAGCTAACCAGCTAACGGAGGAAAGCGGGCTAAAGCTAAGTCACATTGTTAACCGGTTAAAAGCTGCGGTTGTTCTACGTTCTTCTGACTTGAAGCCGGAGATTGGTACCTGTCAATCAAAAGGACACGCCCCTAAATACGCCAAACTTCGAGATTAATTTACTTTTAAACGGGCGAGTTAGGAAAAAAATTCACTTTTGTTTAAGTTGGTCTTTTTAACATGGGAGTCTATGGAGATTTGCTGTGTTTTGCAGCCCCTAGTGGATGAGGGGGGAACTGCAGTTTTATGCACTTCCGCATAGGCTTCACTTTTAACCGCCGGAGGTTGCTGCTTGCATGTAACAACCCACCAGACCGCAATGACCTTTTTCCATATGAGATTACCCAGATCTCGCCAGCTCTTAATGATTTCAATTAAAGCTGTTGCTATCAAAGAATCTTTGATTGATTTCCCCACTAATAATGACAGTTCCCACTTTGCTTGTCATTTTCTTTTCATTTAATGTCACTATTAATTTTACATGAGTGGAATTAGCGCCGTTGACACTTTACTCCAGAAAAATGACAAATAACTTCCCCTTTTATGAAGCTTTTCCTCTTCATTTCGCTCAAATTCAGAATGTGTTGCCAGCGATTATTTGATGCTCGGTTATTATTAATACATGCTCGTAAAAATGTGGTTGAATATTTGCAGTTAAAGACCTCGAGAGAAGTTGTTGGTACTTGTGGAAATAACTGAAATATTTGTGAGTTTTATCCAGCTCTCTCTTTACATTATCTCCATCTCACTACTGCTACATCGGCTGAAATAGAAAAGGAATAAATTGTAAATGCAGCGCATTATGACTGAACATTTAGGTCATTTGTTATGTATAAAGCCCCAAACCAGAGTCCTCATGTATTACTGTGAGAGACCCTCTTACCTCCTGGGAGTTTAGGATCGAATACCTTGTGAAGCAGCGCTCTCTGTGCTGCAGAGAAATCAGGTGTGACCTGTTTGCCGTCCATTGGCTCTACTGGATGTCCTCCATCTGAACGGGCCATAAAGCAAATGATGAGGTGGAAAACCCACTTAAAATGATGATACACCATTATGACTGTGTGCTGAGTGTGCGTCTTCCTCCTCCTTACATCAGCGCCGGCTGGGTGGATTGCTGGAGCGTGCCAAACTTCCTTCTTATCATCGACTACACCTGGCATCCCATTTATCCCCAGAAGGCTGATGAGCAACTCAAACAGTCACGTAAGCTCATCGTTTTGGTCTTCTTGTGATCTACAGATAGTCGGAGAGTTAAACACCATTGTTTCATCATCTTACCCATCTTTTTTTTTGTTATTTTCTTTGAAACCCAGCAGTGTCTGAGATGGAGGAGTCCATGTTGTCAGCTTTGCGACCCCCAGAGCACGCCTCAGCACCCCACAACGCCCCACCCCGCTATACCTCCACGTCTGCTTCAGCTGCCAACAGCCGGGCTCCGACTGACCCCTCGGAGCTGCCTCCTGACAGGCTTCATGTGGAGATGGAAATGTCCCCAGATTCTCAAATCCTTCTCTACGGGCCTTTGCTGCGAGCCCTGATCTCCATCAAGGTGCTGAGATCTTCTTGCTCTTCCAGTCAGAAGCTTCTCAGCCCGGGAAAGATTTTTCTCAACCCCATTTCCTCTTTTTTTTTTTTTTTTTTTTCTTCTAACAGGAAAATTATTTTGGAGAGGATGACATGTACACAGACTTCGAGGAAGCAGTGTCCAGCCCGGTGTTGTCTACGTCCACCTCCTCGGGCCTGGGCTGGTCTCCGCTGGGGATGGAAGACAGTGAACAGAAAGAAAGCTCAAACATCCACCCGTTAGACCTGCGACCCTGGGACATCACGGTGCTCATCAACCTCTACAAAGTCCACGGCCGGCTGCCCATTGTAAGATGCATTTCCTGTAAATTAGTTTGGTAATTTAGTTTAAAATGAGAAAGATAGAAGCATCAGTGGTGTGAAAATGGGAAATAAAACGGCTAAAAGCAGAGAGCTGGGTTGTAACTACATGACCTTTGTTCAGTCCCTCCAGGAATTTGCAAACTTTGATGCAAATTCAGACAGTGTCTGCAAATTCTGCACATCTTTGCAAGTTTATCCAATCAGCAAACTTTAATGCAGCTTTGACAAATCGCAGCATGTGGGTTCAATGGGTCCAGTGTGGGGGAAATGGGACCAGACTGCAGGCTCACTGACCATGATGGGAGGAGTTAACTGCTCTTCTACATTATTCAAATCTCACCATGTTTGTTTATGACTAAATATCTCACTTTAAAAATGAGGAAAAATGGGTTTCAGTTCACATCTTTATAATTTGTTTTCCTTCTTTCTTTTTGCATTATGTTTGTTATTTTTCCTCGCGTCCTGTTGCTGTATGTGTCCGCCTGAACATGACCTGTCAGTCTTGTGACCTGTCATGGACATTCTTTGGATATTATTTAAAGTAGAGCCACCTGGCACATCTTTTCAATTTAGAAAGAAATTTACATTTTCCCGTCTGAGAAGAAAGATACGAATAATTTTTACTGTGAAATATTCTTTAAGTCCAACTTAAAGAAATTGGTAATATGCCGGTGAACGATGCCCATTGTGTTTTTTTCTCTTTGACTGTGCAATCGCAGTGCATGTTCACTATGTTTAGAATCACTTTTGTTTTCGTTCTCACTGTCAGATCCAGCATTATTATGTAAATGAAAGATGAAGAATAATTCTTAGTTTTATAAGGAGCCTTCAGTCCATAAAGCTTCTCTTTGCAAAGCACATTTGTTCAGTTCACCATGGCAGCCGGAGCATCGTTCTGCTGTCATGATACGGGACAAGAAAGGATTGAAAAAATAAAGAAAGAAGGATAGTTTGATTTAGAAATTAAGAGACATAAAATCAACAGTCAAGGCAAAATTATGCAAGCCGTTCAGCTCAACAATGTTTGCATTTATAAAAGCCAAAACTTGTGAAACTGATATTTTTGCAGTTGTCTTCTAGTTTTTTCAGAGCTGTATATTTACTATAATGACTAAGTCTTTCTCTGTGGCCTCCAGCACTGCAGCAACGAAGGTCCTGAGGGTCCCTCTGGCTTCCTGGAGCGGCTGTGCTTTGAAATGAAAAAGGGTTACAAGGAAACGAAGCTCCAGATGCTCTTGTCTCCAGTGCACATCTTTATCAGCGACAACTACCAGGTAGGATACACATCTTCCCTCTTTAGCATCCGTCACTACTTATCATAGTTCAGTTTTTACATTAAAAATGTATATTTTTACTTCTCATTCCCGAGAACAATGACACGGTTTTGATCAGGAAGACTTGTCGGTGTCTGTTGTATGCTGGTAAAGCACCAGCAAGACGTGGAAGACGATGAATAATGCATGCTGTGTGGATCGTATCAACAGACTCGACAGTAAATACACAAACAAAACGATGATTCAGTCCGAAGAAAACATCCTGAATAAAAAGTGCTGCAAGTTTTGCATAGTGAGAAAAATGCTTGCAGCAGCTACTTTTTGGAATAAGCAAAAAAATTTTTTTTTTTTTTTTTTTTTTTTTTTTTTTTTTTTAAACTGATGAGACGAATTTCAGTTGTTGCAGAGCGGAAAACGTCCCCTAATCCCTGACAGAGTGTGTGCGTTCTCCATTCTCCTCCTCCAGCTGGAAAATCAGATATAAGAGAGAAGAAGCCTGCACTTGTTTTTTTTTTTTGTTTTTTTTTTTTTAATTTTAATTCCTAATTCCACTTTCAGCGTCCCACGGTGGATGGAGTGTTGAGGGACGGACACCTGAGTCTGTCTGGCCTTCAGATGAGGGCGCATGCCATGTTCTCCGCTCAGGGTCTTCCTCTGGGTAGTGACACGCTGGAGTACGCCTGGCTCATTGACATGCAAGCCGGGGGGCTCACTGGGAGGGTCACTGTACCTCAGGTTTGTGGGTGCCTTTTTTTTTTTTATTTATTCATTAAGTTAAAGTTAAGTTAAAAGAGCATGAAGGAGAAAAATCATGAATACATTACAGCTTTTCACGTCATCCAATTAAAAAAAAAAAGGTGAAATAAATCTGGTGAAACAGTCTTGTGTAGCTTTTTTTTTTTATTTTTTTTTTTTTTACCAAAAGTGTGAGTGAAACTGTGTTTGTATCTATAAGGTGGCCAGCATGATCGAGTGGGGCGAGACTTTCCTTTTCCACGTTGTGTCTCGGGAGTTCCAGCTCGAACAACCCAAACCTTCTGTCATCTGCCAGCATGGAGTCGATCGTCGCATCTGTGATGCCAAGGTACAAACTGGCGATAAAACAAGGAAACGCCGCATTTCTTCCCTCACTTTGACTTTCTCTCATGTAGCTGTCAGGCTTTGGCTTGCGCTAGTTACCGGCCATGTGTCGGCATCTCGCTCTGGAAGCCGCTAAATGAGATCATTATGGCCGGAGGCTATTTTTGTGCGATCTGGATGCTGGTCAGATCTGTCCTGTGTGAAATCAGATGTTAAACTAAGATCAGATAACGAACAGAAACCGATAAAAACTCTGCTCTAATGAAGGATGACTCAGAAAAGAGACTTTTTGTTCTGTAGTTTGAGCCTTGAACACGTATTTCTGCACATACAGCAGCTATACGTAGCTGATGTACGGCTGGTGAAATCTGCATTAATCTTCAGACAAACAGGTCTTTCTCTCAGGATGTCTGCCTCGTAGGTGGAAACTAACAAGGATATTTTTAAAAGCTCCACCAGCGAGCCCTCATTAGTGTCTGACGGCTGAGCAGCTGTAGCCGCGGGCACCGCAGCAAAGCATGAAACGAAGTCTGGGACTAAACAGGAGCTTTCCCTCAGAGCATCACAGAACAGCTTCTTAACGGCGCTTTTGTCTTTCAGCTGAGCTGCCTGCCAGGTCACTGTCGCACATCCGAGGAGCTGAAGTACACCATGACCCGGCTGGCCATGGATGGAGTCGACCTCTTTATCGTGGAACATGGCTGCGCTGCTAATATTAAGGTATAAAGGCACCGAAATGTGAAGAAAGGATCATTTTTTTCATCAAAGTTTGACTTATTTGTGACAATATTTTATTTTTCACAATTCTTTTTAAAAAAAAAACAAACAACTTTCTGCAGACGGGCGTTATCCGTGTAGCCAACTGTAACCTGCACAACCAGGCAGTGGGAGAGGGCATCAGCGCTGTGGTCCAGGACGTAAACATCCGTCAGTACATCGAGCAGCAGCAGCAGCAACACAGCGAGGCGGCCAGGTTGCTGCTGGCCGGGCAAGGTCAAGGTCCGGGTCAGCCGCTGGGTCTCGGTCAGCCCCCTTTGCTGCGGCGCTCTGTCTGGCTGGAGGCCGGTTCAGTCAACCTGAACCTCATCACAGCAGACATTGCCCTGGCTGCTGACCACTCAGCCAAATGTGAAGTCCAGAGGCACTTTTTGGAGCTGCACGATGCTCAGACCAAAAGGTAGAAAACACAGAAAATGGCTCTTTAGCACTGGAATGTTCCTTGTTGAAGCGACTGATTGCTGAATTTGACTAAACTGTAGCTCAACTGAATTAAAATAATGGACACCACTGATGATCAAATGCATTGAAAAGAAGTGTAAATGCAGAAATTTGTTCAGAGAAGAGCTGAATCATCCTTTGAGTCACTCACACATCTGTAGTGTGAGTCACGGATGCAGCCAGCAACTTGTTCAGCCCATGATGCACTGCAGATATTTTTAAGCAAATTAAGGCAATTCCATTTCTGGCATTTTCTGTCATCATGGTCTATAACACAGGTGTCTAACTCCAGTCCTCGAGGGCCGGTATCTTGAAGGTTTTTGTTGACCAAAACTTAAAAACAGGTTGACAAGAAGCTGCTGGATGCATTTGATTCGAATCAGCTGCGTTGGTAGAGGGAAACAACAAAAACCTGCAGGATACCGGCCCTCGAGGACTGGAGTTTGACACCCCTGGTCTATAATAACGGCTGCTTGCAAATGGAAAAGATGCTTCCTATTGCTAGTTTGATGTGAGATGAAAGGAAAGGTGAAGTGTTTGTGTTTATGACTCGAGTGTCTGCTGCAGTGCCGAACTCTTATTCATTCCCTCTGCCTTCCCTCCCCTTGCAGACTTTGGTTCCTGTGGCCTGAAGAGGCTAGCATTCGCAACAAGCGAAGCAGGAACCGGTGCGGCTGCCTGGGAGGCTGCAGGTTCTTCGGAGGTACCAACATGGCCCTGGACTTCTTCAAGCTGGAGGAGCTGACACCCTCCTCCTCAGCTGCATTCTCCTCTTCCAGCAATGAGTCAGACATGTGCTACGGCCAGTCGCTGCTGCAACCTGGAGAGTGGATCATGACCAAGGAAACTCCAAAAGTAGATGGTATGGATTTACATACGTGTTCTCTCCACTCCCCCATGAACAGTGGGATTCATTTTCCTCTGGAAGTTTTCACAGAGCAAATGAAGAATCTACAATGTTGAAGTTCATTCGAAAAACAACAAATGCAATAAAAGCTAATGACTTGTTTTAGGGCAATAAGAGGGCAGTTACGCACCGAGACTCTTATAAAACAAAACAAGCATCATGAGAAACATTTAGTTGTCTTTATCTGCCATTTTCATCAGATTCATCCTAAGCAGGAGTTTATGATCATTTAGAAAATGCCAAAATCAGGCCTGTATGTTGTGTCCATGTAACCTCAGGGAGGGTCGTAGGACTGAAGACAGAGACACATTCACCTTGTTTGCCTCCGGAGCTGCCTGAAAGGCGTGGCCAGCAACACCTCAGCCTCCAGGTGCCCCAGCGCTCCCACAGCTCTGCCTCTTCCTCAGAAGAAAACAGCACCTCTAGTGCAGCCTTACCCTTACTGGCCGGAGAGAGAGATTCCCCCTCGCCTAGCCACGAGGATCGCCTGCTCCCCATGAATGGAAAAAGCCCCGCTGAGTGAGTCATGAGCAGAAACGCCGTCATGATATATAATCAGAATGCAATTAGGATTTTCTGACTAGCTGGTTGTAATCCTGCTTTTTAAATGAGCGCAAACCTTTTAGTGATTTGTGTGTTGCATGCTTTGTTACCTTGTAGAGCCCTGGGGGAGGTGCCTGAGGCGTCTCCGGTCTCACCCAACAGCTCCCAGGATCGCTCGTCGGTGCGCTCACCCCTCTGCTCCCCGCTGAAACGCCAGTCATCCGTTCACTCCGGTCGGCTGGGCAGCACCAAGAGCCTGTCAGCCGCAGTTTTCACCGACAAACCTCCGCCGGTGCTCGCCGGAGGCGTGCAGTTCAGCAGCGAGGTTTCCCGCAGCGACGAGAACGTCCTGGACTCTCCCCGTCAGCGGAGAAGCTACGGCTCCTTTCCCTTCACGCCTTCGGCAGACTCCAACACTTTCCATCAGTACCGCTCAGCCGACTCCAGCATGTCGGTGGCCGACAGCGAGGCCTACTTCTCCGCGGCTGAAGATTTCGAGCCGATAAGCAGCGCCGACGAGGGCCCGGGGACGTACCCGGGCCGCAAGAAGAAGAGGAGGCAGCAGATGCAGCAGCCGCAGCAGCCTCCGTATCACATGGAGAACTACAGGTCAGAAATGGTTGACGAAATGGATGTTTGTTGCTTCGAAAAGTTCTCAGAGTTCAAAGTTCTGAGAGGAGCAGGAGTGGATTGTAAAGTACAAGGCTGAGATGCGATTGAAGTGATAGTAGATTCAAGACTCCCCACAGCAACATCAAAAGAGTCTCGCTATTTTTCATCTGGAACCGCAGATGAATTAATGATCTGCCGAGCAAAATTAATGATCTATCAAATTCTGACCTCGCCAGATTTCCCAAAGCGTGACCCCTTAGAAAAATATTAAGAAACCATTCTGAAGAGTAAATTATTGATGCGTTAAGATTGTGATGAGCGCAGAAATTGGTGTCATCAAGTTTTAAAATTTTACAATTTACTACATTACATTAATGCAGTCAAATGACTTTCAGATAAGGATGTTTGTTGTGACTTTAGATTTAGCGTTTGCAGGAGTTGGAGCAAATGCAGCAGAAACCTCCCAGAAAGGAGGGAGGTTTCTGCCAAATGATCAACCACACAAGTGGCTGGAAGATGGAACACCGTGCTCAACAAATCACAAATTTCATTGTCAAAAATAACTTTCTCCGAGGCTAAATGCCTCATGGCTTTGATTTGTTTCTTTGATTGGATCATACATGCGTGCACGGGCGTGATCTGGCGGCGCTGAACCAAATGAGATGTTTGATCTGCAGGTTGCCACTTACTGCTGGAATGTCGGGCAAATTGGATTTCACTCGCGACGTACAGCTTCCTCGTCATTTTCCCACCATCATAAATTGGTTTTGCATTGATTTTGGCACACTCCCTGATTGATCCGGCTTGAACCAAAACAAATATTCAATTTAGGTTGATTAAGAAGTTTCATACGACAACATGAAGCTGACGTCAGGAGGAAAAAGCTGCAGACGGGCAGATTGCACGTTTTATTTACAAGACAACTCCAAGTGCTTTATATAAAACATGAAAAGGATTACAGCAAGAATTCTTGTCCAAAGCACTGGCTTGATTTGGTTTTTAATATCACTGTTTAAAGCCAAGTGCTTCCTTTTAATCTTTTTTTCTGTGTTTCTAAAAAAAACTATTTCATTTAACTGAAGACATTTCTGGCACATTCGGTCTTTAAATTGGACTATATTCTCTTCCGCTTTATTTTGGTTTTTGTTGCATAAATGACATCCTCAGTCTTGTTTCACTGCTGACAGATAAAGACCTCTACACAGGGACCAATGGGAATAAATGACACAAAAGTGCAAATAATTATTAAGTTTCTGTCCATGCACACCAAAGATGCGAAATTGTGAATTATTCTGAAAATTACAAAACAAACTCGCAAGGTGAAATCCACATCAAACCATGACAGCAGTGTTCTGATGCTGCGCTAAAGAGCGCACTGAGTACATCCTATTCTGGAAAAGAGAGGAGAACTCCTGGGAAGTTTAATCCAGGAGCTGAAGCGGGACCACATCCGCTTCAGGACGGACTTTAACATGTCCGAGGGACCGTTGGAGGATGCGCTTTAGCAGCTAGCTGCAGGAGAAATAATGAAGATGCGGGCCATGGTGATACAAAGTCTAAAGAAAATAGCAACAACATCTTGACATGAGCAAAACCAGTGATCTATCAGTCAAAACGCCTTCTCTGGCTGGTTGATTATATATCTGTTGGGTGCAAATATATATATATATATATATATATATATATATATATATATATATATATATATATATATATATATATATATATATATATATATATATATATAAAAACAATCTACCTAAGTTTAAAATAAATAAATCTTGCTTAATGGCTGGTTGGAATTTTGTTATTGACACTAATACAAATAAAAAAATTGCAGCTAGAATTGTTTGTAGAAATAATCGGAGTAGGTGTGTAGGTAGGTAGGTGTGCCTTAAAGACCTTTTCCTTCTTCTCATAAAGCCTTGGTTTACTGCGTACTTGTTGTAAATGGAAAATATTTTTATCTGATTCCTTTTTTTTTCTTTATGTAGCCGGAGTTCCATCTACCACAGCGTTGAAGGTCCCCTTACCTATGTTCTTAATGGGGAGCTAATCACTGAGCCGCGTCCTCTGCCGCCACCACCAATACTCCCCCCGCTGCCACCCCATCCATTACCCAGCCACACATCCCAGGCTTCCTTTGTCTCAGCTCTGGCCATGGAGGAGGAGAGCTCTGTGGAGGCCGAAAAGACAGCCGAACCGGGTCCTGTGACTCGACAGCCACATGTCATGGCTTGCTACCAGAACTACCTGGCCCATTATCAGGTACCTTCACTTCTCTTGTACTTCTGACTTATGAAGCCTGAAAAATTTACACAATTTGTCTTCTACATTTTCACTCTGTCACCTTTCAACATCACCTCTGCCAGGTATCGAACTGGTCTGTCAAGCAGCCAACCAATAAACGGACCTCTAAGTCTTCTTTGCATCGGCCTCTTGATCTGGACACGCCTACCAGTGAGGAGAGCTCCGCCTCTTTTGACCAGCTTTCTGTCCCCAGCTTCAAGGTGTTTGACTTCAACTTTACAGTATTTGTTCTGCAAGTAGCTGAGTTTATCTCATGTAAGAGGTTTAACTACATGTACTCATCAGTAATACGCCAACCACGTTTTCTTCTACGTTACAGGTGGTAAAGCAGGGCCTCTCAGCCAGCTCCCTTCTAGATAGAGGTCTGCAACTGATGGGAGAAAACAACAGGTAGTAAAGCCACACAAGATATGTAATTCAAGTCATCAAACAGAGTCAGTATTATATAAAACTAAATCACGATCTGAACTCTGTAAAACCAAAAAATATAGAAAAACCATGTTTTTACAGAAATGTGTTGGCCTTGATGGAGAAGATTTTTCTAGATTTACATTCACATAGCCAGACGAAATACACAGAGCAACTAAGGGTTTACTTGGAATGTGGAACTCTTACTAAGTACTATAATAGCACTACAATATTATTAATTATCACCACACAACAGTCATATTTTAATAAATCATACTGCCAACAAAAAACATTTCACTTATCACGATTTTAAGTTCCATTGGGGTGCTTTGCCATGCATATACGGCTGTATCTCCTGCTAAATTAAATAATCATCATAGTAGAAAGAACCACAAGACCACTTATATTCCCAGAGAAGAGGATCGTATCATACATAAAAGCATTCCCATCTGTCCCTGCAGCCATACAATAACCATCCTACACAACCAGTCCAGAGGGTCTTAGCTGCAGACTGGAGAATGAGGCGGGGCTGGATGTCCAACCCCGCCTTCTCAACATTTTGATTGGATTAATCCTAACCCTGACACGAACCCTAACCACGCCCATTTGACATCCAACAACCCCCAATATCCAGGCCCGCCCCGTTCTCCAGGCTGCAGCTGGGGGTCACAAATTCATTAATTTTTTTATCTAATAAATACTAAGAGATATAAATACTACAGCTGAAAGATCCTGAGATACCACAACATGAAATCATTTGTTCATTCCAGATTACTTAAATCTGGTCTAAGCAAAAACACATTTCGATGGATATTTACTAGATTGGTATGGACGTCATCTGCCAGATCTGTCAGTCCACATGCGTGGAGAATCAGACACACTGGAAACTAGTTTCTGCCTCACTGCGCTCATATTGCAGAGCTGTGTTGAGAAGGAAGGTGGATTCACACAGGTTTGAAAGCACTATTTAAAAAAAAAACACTGAAATTTTCACCCTTCACCCTTCATAAACATTTGATTTTGTTACATTAATATTAAATGTAAGATTTGCCAGATATATTGTAACTGTTACTGCATAACAGAGAAGACTGCTCTCCAAAAGCATTTTATTGTTGTGAAACTAAAAGTTCCTCCTTTTTCTTTACATAGCTGTGATTGGAAAGAAAAGTTTGCATTACAGCCCTTTTAAAGTGTTTCATTACATTACATGCTATGTTATGGCATACAGAAAATCATGCAGGTAATTGCAATGAAACATTTCAATCATTGCCCTGCACTCATTATTTCACAGGTATATTTGAGAAAGGAAATGTCCGCCATCTTGATTACCATCCTCACCCAATGTAGTAAAATTACAACAAAGACCTAACAAGCTAAAAATCTAATTTAATGTCTGAATTCCACTAGAATTTAGTGTTTGCTTATTCTGGCCTTTTTAATATTCACAAAGATATACAGGGGATTTTACAGTGATATATGAAGCCTCATGCAAAGATTGAGGAAACTTTGCAGTAGTATGAGCTTATTGCCTTTTTGCCGAGCCTGTTTATCATCCAATAGCATTGCAGAACTAAAGAATGGGAGCTACTGGCTATGTAAATGGGTTCTTTTAAAAACATAAAAACATTCAGGTTTTATGTTTTCCAATAACAGTGGGTCTTACATCCTCTTCAGATAAGCAGCAGCCTCTCCTGGTGTTTTTAAGTAATTGTCTTGTCTCCTCGACAGCACACCTTATACGCCCTTGGATAAGAGGGCCATGGAGAACACGGATGAGGACACAATGACAGATGATTGGACTCTGGAGCAGCCTTTGGCCCAGACCAGAACCACTGCCATCGTGGAGGTTAAAGGGGCAATCAATGTGGTGCTCACACCTCTTGTGGCTGAATCCCTGGACAGGTAGCAACCAGTCTTTTTCAAGGGTTTTATTTATACTAACTTGTTTTGACCATATCTCCCTCTGCGTTTCTTACACTGCACTTTCAGAGTTTTGGGTTATTTTTAGCCCAAGGCTAAGATTTGAACTGAAGCCATTTTAATCCCTATGCGCACACACCGTGGATATAAAATTTTGCTGACAGTGTTTCAGACTCTGATCTCATTCTTGGTGGTGTGTAGTGGGGAGAATCTTAAGGATGGCAGTGACCATCAGCATCTGGTTGTGAATGTTACTAAACTATCTTGGCTTTTGCTTTGACATTTAGTAGCTAAGAGGCTAAAAAGTGGCAAGTATCCAAATAATTACTTAGTACAAGAGGTTGAACATCACTTTTATGTGTGAGACATATCATTCTTTATAAAAATGGGAGTTGAAAGGATTTTATTGAGTATCAGCGTTGTTCTTGACAAACTCTCCTGTCGAGTCTAAATTCATATTTCTGATGAAAAATGTCCACAAATGCCTGTTAAAAATTTCTAAATTGATTTTAGCTTTTATTTTAGTGTCTTTATCAACTCCATATATACAAAATACTTTACTAAACTAATGCAAACAGAATATCAGCTCTAAATTTGCTGTTTTAAAGTAGCACAACACAGTTTTCTTACATAAAAACTGCACCTCTGACTGGTTTTAATGCCACATTTCTTTTCATGATGTACATTCACGGAGCCAGGCAAGTTTATTTATGTAGCACAATTCAACAACATCATTGCCCAATTGCATCCCGAGGCAGAGAAATTGCACTGTACAACTTCTTTTTTTCCCACTCCATCATTTCACAGCTTTATGGAACTGCGTCACTCTCTAGTAACTGGATATCAACACACTGACAACATGGCTGATTCTGTTCTATTCTACAGTCATTTGGCAACTCTTTCTAGAGAAATGCAAGAGGAAACTATTGGAAAAAGCAAGGAAAAGAAAAAAAGACAGGGACGAAGACAACTGACTTTTACTGCCTGAAAAGAGCTCAGAAAGGAGACAGGATGCAAGATGGATGATGAATTGGATGTTGTCACTATGAAATTATCAGCCAGAGTTCAATAGTGGGGCTTTAAACAATTTTGAAGACCAGATTATGAAAAAATATGTTACCTAAACTTTAGGAGATGCAGGTCTAATACTGGTGGGAAAGAGTTCAGGTCTTTAAACAACAAATTTTGTGACTGCTCAGTGATTTTTGTTCAATCTTTTCTCCTTCCCCGTGCAACAGGTTTCATCTTAGTTATCAGCGGCTTAAGAGATAACACTAGTCGCAGTCTCTCCGGCAACATTTGCTGTGAAGAAATGAAGTAGTATTGTTTTCATTTCGGCTTTGTTAGTCTGAGGTGATGACGCTCTTACAGCACAATATATTTACCATATTTACTGTGGCAGTGCTGCACGTATGCAGTCACAAAAAGAACACTCGCGTTCTGCTTTGTGTTTGCTTCTGCCTGTCTCTTCATATACAGTACATTTACACAGCTGAATTTCCAATAAAGCTGCTCTCATTCATTTATCTCTGTTCCTGTTTATCACACGATGAAATTAAAACTTAACCTAGCACACTAGCGGTGTCAGTGTTTTGGCACTGCAGCGTGACAAGTTTTAATTTTGCGTGAATCATATTTGGGAGGAGCTCTGTACAAATACATCAGGCGAGTGGAAAACGTCGGATAAAGTTATTTCCAACGATGGCTGGTGAGTTTACCAAAGAGAGACATCCTGCTGCATTCGTTGCTGTGGGTTGCTGTTTTCCACTTTGTTTCCAGGGTCTGATTCAGGTTCCAACATGTAGGGCTGTATGCTATGTGTTGACATTGTATTTTGTTTTTTTATTGAGTTCATATGAGCCTAATCCTTCTGTTTATGAGACGTTACAATGACGGCGAAAGCAGTTGCGGTGCGCGCTCCCGATGTAGTGCAGTGGCGGGAGGCGGGGCTTAATGCGGAAGAGTCTCAATCCACTCGTTTTGCCCGCAGGCTGATCTGACAGCCTACGGAGAGGGTCGGTCTGAAGTAAATAAAGCCATTTGTGACAATACCTCGATCAATCCCAGCCCTTCTGGTCTCAGAAATAAAAATAAATTAGCCTGAAATGCACAGAATAGTTCCACTTTAAACTCTGCACTTACTGCTAATTAGCCATTGATTTGAGTAAGGTGTATTGCAGCAGGGAAACTCTTAACACTTGCAGGACTGCGGCCCTTTATGACCGGAGTTGCCCACCTCTGCTTTATAAGGACAATTCAGAGGCATATTTAGTATATGAACAAGAAGGGACGTACAGTTGTGCTCATGTTTATTCATAACCTTTCATTAAAGAAGGGAAAAAAACAGCTGTCTGTAAAATAAGCTGAAATTGACTAAAGTAATAATAAATAAAAATTTTATGAAAATCATTACATTACATCATATGAAAAATATTTTTTTAAAAAGCAAACAAAAAGATAATTTATTACATAT
The DNA here is from genome assembly GCF_933228915.1 of Telmatherina bonti. Classification (NCBI taxonomy): domain Eukaryota; kingdom Metazoa; phylum Chordata; class Actinopteri; order Atheriniformes; family Telmatherinidae; genus Telmatherina; species Telmatherina bonti. The sequence goes on from NC_136631.1 coordinate 10,876,698, forward strand.
CACATCACTCATAAACTAATATTTTGTTGAACAATCCGTTAATGTTTCCGCTCCAGTCAGGTGTTTTCTGTTCCTCTCAGTCAGACTTCTGCACCTGTTGACAGGTGTTTTGTCCCACAGTTCAACAGAAAAGTGCTCTAATTTGTCCAGGAACAATTTGTTTGTTTTTCTTTTCTCTCTTCAACTCCATAAAGAAAAAAACAGTGTCTTATATCACTAAATTATATTGTTGCAAATTTTTAGTTATTGTTCCTTTTTTAAGTCTCCAGTTATTTGAGTGACTGTTGTTAATTCAGCCTTTTCTTTAATGAAAGGGGATGAAGACATATGAGCACAACTGTAATATTCTTTTTAAAAAGCGCTAACCCTAACCCTAACTCCTCTTCTTGTGTGTGATTCTTGATCAAGTTCTGATCTAGACCCAAAATCAAGTACTTGAGCTAAGAATGTTTTAAAAAAAGAGAGAGTTGAAAATGATTTCTGCAAGCAGCCTGTTATGTTTTACTTGGTTTTGGTTTCAGACTGAGATTCTGCTCTGAAAGACTGAAATGCTGTTGCTTTCTAAAGCTGTACAGCAGATCAGACCTTTCACAAAATATCATCTATTTTGTCCATTCGGTCTGTTTCAGATACATTGAGTCCATGGTCCACTTTGCCAGTATCCGACATCCGGCAGCCATTCTGGATGACCTGCACGGCAAAGTTCTGAACGAAGCGTATCAGATCAGCAAGTCTACAGTCACCGAGTCTGTACGTATAAAACATCCCTGAATAGAGCATCATACAGAAAGGTTACATGTTTTTAGGTTAAAATCTTTTCAGATTCGGTCAAATCAGCTTTAGTTTTAAAGTGAACTGAATCCCAGTTAATTGTCCACTTACTGATGCATGTCTCATTGTTTGGGATGTGGATTCACACAGAGCCAAACAGGCAAGCAGGAGCACAAGCTGTCCAAGACGGAGGGCACGACCCCTGGCTCGCTCAACATCTCCCACGGACAGACAGAGCTGTCCATCAAACCGGATAATGTGAAAATCAAGGGCCTTCAAGCCAACGTCTCAATTCCCAAGGTCAGAACCCGTGACCCAGAACAATGAGAGGACAGCAGTGCTCCCAGATTAAGCTCTGACCACATGAGTTTCATAAGGATCCTGATATTATCTGTCATTCGGATCCTTTAAACAAGCTCCTTACTGTTGCACTAAACCTCTCAAAAGTCAGACAGTCTCAATTACAGGATTTTATTCTGTATATTTATCCTTATCATATCATAATTAATCATTTTAAATATGTTCTTCTAACACAGTCCAGCGTTGATTTGTTGTCCGTTGTTTTGGCTTTTTCTTTATTGCAGGTGAACCTCTGCCTCCTGCAGGCTTCTGTAGAGGAGGGGTCACCGTCTTGCTCCAGTAAATGTGTCACACACGTGTCTCTGGTGGCGCTGTGCTTTGACAGGATCGCAACCCAGTTCAGAATGAACAGGTAAGACCTCCACAGCTTATTGTTTCTGGTCCTGTTGGGTTATTAGCTCTAGTTTGGGGTTGTATGAAAACAACAAGAGCTGTCATACATGGTCCAATTTCAAAAGAAAAAAATTTGATCTTTTGTACCTTTAAAACTAAATTTCATTGCAAATAAGGTCCCATTTTGCAACATCAGTGACAAATTATTAATTAATGAATAAGAATTAAAATGTAAGAACAGACAAATCCAGACATCAACACATAATTTCATTCTTTTTTTATTTAGGGGAATTGTGGAAGAGACTCCAAACACGACGGAGCACGGCCGGCCCTCCGTCATGCTGGAGAAGTACGCGTCAGCCACAAAGATGCAGCCTCAGTCTTCTGGCTCATTACGCTCCAACGCTGGCATCGAGAAAGGCAAAGAGATCGCCGCAAGGCTCAATATCCACCGAATCCACAGCCAGCTAAGAGGCCTGGACTCTGCAGGTCAAAGTTCAAGCTTTGAACTCAGTTATAACCTAAATCTAATAATCTCTGTATTAACATATCCTTTCTCCTGTTAATGATAAAAGCTACAGTTTTATGTAGTGCTGTCTAACAGCTGTGTTCACCAACCCCCTCCTCTGCAGATATCGGCACATGCGCCATCACAGCTATCCCTTTTGAGAAGTCCAAAGTGCTGTTTGGCCTGGAGGACATGGAGGAGTTTTCATTGGTGGATGAAACCGATGCCCAGGCGGCAGCAAGCGATTTGGGTCGTTCTGCCACATCTGTCGAGAAATGGGGCTGGATCATGTTCGAATGTGGCATAGAGAACCTCACCGTCAAAGGTGCACCAATCCAGGCATTCTGAGCAGAGGCCAGGCCTACATTTAGGATGGAGGAATAGTTCGATTCTGCAGGTGGGGGCTTTTGTTTTCAGATCAGTAAACTTTTCACACTGTGTTGCAGGGGGCCGTCAGTCAGGAGCCATTCTTTACAACGCGTTTGGCGTGATGGGTCGCTCGGATGCTGGAGGGAAGACGGGAATGTCCAAGTCTAATGGCTCTACCGGCTCTCAGACGGGAAGCGGTTACAGCACCGACGTGTCCGACGACAACCTGCCGCACGACACCGTCAGTCCTGCCTCAGATGCTAATGAGAACTCGGACTCAGACGACCAGGTGAGAGGCGGGAAAATATCTGTGCTGCTGTGCAGCAATCCTCCTAAAACTCTTTTACTGTACGGAATGAGCTCTAACCAGGTTATTCTGTATTTTTACCGGGTACTTGTTGCTTTGGAGTTGAGCTCTCAGTCCTCTTTTCTTTTTAATTTATTTTATTTTATTCAGATTAGCAAGGATTTAACGGACCATACATCACTGTGCCAAGATGTTGCGATTTTAAATGTTTCTCCTCGACAGATGCTACATCTATGTTTCAGACATGAATCTCCTGTTTTAGATTTTTAAATATTTCTTTTGCAAACAGAAGTATTATTTTGTTTGTTTTAAACGTGAACAAACCTCATCACTGCATGATGAAATGGTTGTGAAACTGCTCACAGTAAACAACAGAATACTAAACAGGAAAGTAAAGCTTGGAGATGAATGGACATTTCTAAACGTGTAAAAAAGAAGCAACATTTTCGTCGTCATTTTTTTGGGGATGGGGGTGGTAGAAGAGGATGATGGTCATTCTGTATCAACAGCCAGGCGGAAACTTCATGGCTGTTGTTTCCAGATGTGTTGCCATCCAGATGTTGTTGTTTCCAGATGTGTTGCCATCAGCTCAAAATCTGCAACTGAGGATTTGTAACTGAGTAAAGCAGATAAAAGATGTTTCCATATGATCTACAATGACGGGAACTGGCAGAAACCAGTGGGACGGTAGTACCCAGGTTCATAGTTTTGTTCTGGCCTTTTCAGGCATCTGTTGGAGAGACAGTCGCAGAGGAAAGCGAGCATTTCTTTCCTGCTAAATCCTGTTTCCTTCTGCTGCAGGACGAAGGAGTCGAATCTGATGACCTGAAGAAAGACCTCCCTCTCATGCCTCCTCCACCTGATTCCAGCAGCATGAAGCTGACCATCAGAGAGATCTGGTTCAGTTTTGCCGCTCCCACTAATGTGCGTTCGCCTTCACAGAACATATCCAGGTACGAAGGCACCCATTACTAAAACCTCATTGGAGAAAGTGTTTGTTCGATTGTAAGTCTATGATTGATTTTTAAACTATGTGAGTGAACTCGTTCTTCTAAATTTATGCATAATGAGCTTGATGGGAATGTAAGTGGTCTTTTATTCATACAAAGTGGGATTATCAAAGGAAAACATTGATCCCAGGGAGAAATTGGAAAACGGTAAGTGACTACATGCTTTCGTCCGGATTCGATTTGATTTAGATTTTTTTATTTGATTTAAATTGCCATTCTCACAATTTCTTCGATATTGCTGATTTTTGTAGATTAAAAACAAAAAAAAATGTATAAAACTTTTTGTTGCTTCTCTTTTTTTCTAAATTTAAAAAAAAAAAAAAAAAAAAACAACACAGTAGCCAGACCATCATTTTGCTGCTATAATGCCCAAGAAGACAAGTAAAAAGATCAATAAAAATGACAAAAAATTTATAATGGATTATTTAAAAAAAAAAAAGAAAGATTTTTTCACAAAAAAATCTTTTTTAAAATTGTGAAGCAAAAAATCCCAATATTGGCCTTTTTTAAAAACTAGATTTTCCCTCCCCTAATGAGTACAGTATGAAAATTCTCTCCATGCAGCTGTTGCAAAGTCAGTGTGTTAGTCAAGAGTCAAAAAGCCGAGTAAAACAATGTCCTTCTGTTTTATTGTGTGTTTAGGCAGCTGAACCTGCTCAGCACAGCCACACCAGCCATTGGAGCTTGGCTGGTTCCCATTGACCAGCTTAAATCTTCCCTCCGCAAACTGGACATGGAGGGCACGCTGCGGGTGTGTGCCGTTATGGGCTGCATCATGACCGAAGCTCTCGAGGTGAGCACTGCCGATATTTTCAGAACTAAACATCTGTAATTACACATAAAGATTTGTTTCTCCGACAACTTCTGTGACATTTTGTCGCTTCTTGCATTTGTCCATTAAATCCAGTTGTTTCCCAACAGAAAAAGAGCATCCACATCCCCATTCGCAGCAAGTACAACCGCGTGACCAAACGAGCTCGCTACCTGCATGAGAACCCCTCTTGTATGCTTTGCAACATCCTCCATCGCTACCTTCAGCAAGCTGACTACTCCGTCATAGAAGAGGCCACCATGGTTGGTCACATGACTGGTGATAAGTGCTCCTCTGCTTTCTTTGTTAGGCTAGGTCTGTAAATTCTTTTTCTTTTTCTTTTTTTTTTTTTTGTCCCAGAATGACGGCGTCCCGGCCCTGGTAACTCTAAAGAAAGGCCTGGTCGCTCTGGCCAGACAGTGGATGAAATTCATCGTCGTAACTCAGGGTTTTAAGGCCATTGGTCTGATGAAACCCAACCAGCTGACCAAACCCAAGGAGCCTCAGCAGAACCAAGGCGACACGATCCTGGGCCTGGACAATGGAGCTGCGCTGCAGAGTGACACCAGCGCTGATGGAGCGGAGTTTGAGTTCGATGCAGGTGCGAACGTACAGTTTTGGTTTTTTTTGTAAATTTTACTCATGTGACTAAAGGTAAACTAGATGCTACCAACTCTTAATCTTTACTGGCTGCATAGACATGGATTGTTGCACGTGGAGATGGATTATGGGTTTTTTTTAAAAGTTTATTCTGGGAGTTTTATGTTATCTAATTATTGTGAAGCCACAGTGAGCGAACACACCATGCTGCTGGAGGGAGCATGCAGTCGCCCCCCACCTAAAGAAGGAAACTCTGGTCCTGTCAGCGGAGTGGAGATCATGAGGAAACTCTCCAAGTCCCACACACACAGCGAGTCTGCACTCAGAATAAAGGTACAAGCTCAAAATTGCATCCATCCACATGTCTAATTTTGTGATTTTTACTTTTTTTCAATCTAATAAATCCCCCTGACACACAAACATATAAATTTTTCTATGTTTATGTACTAAGATCCGCAGGTTTTGTAGATCCATCCTGCTCTTGCTGCGATACACAGATAGCTGTGGAAGACAGCCTGCAAGGCAGCCATAAATCTTGGTTTTGGAATCGCATGCTGTCAAGTTACCAGGATTTATTTGCGAGAGTTATTTCATTTCCCCCAAAGAAGTAGAATTACAGTATATGGCGAGCTATCAGACACTCTTTTACCCTTGCTGGAGTTTATAAGCATTACTGTCAGCAGAAAGTTTTCTGAACCTGGACTGCTGAAAGGTCAGCAGCTCCATCTCTTTTTATGGAAACATTTGCTGCTTTTCTCACTTTTCATCCTTTAGACTGTTGAGGCAAAAAGTAAATAAAATCAAGCGGTTATTTTTAGTCGTGTAAAGGAGCGATAGTTGGTTTTTTTTTTCATTTCTTAACATTTTAAAGTGGAAGGTTGGAGCTGAAAATCAAGCAATTTGCTAAAATGAGTGTTCTGACCTTCTTTAAAGAAACCAGATGACAGCAGACTGGGAGGGATGTCTAGCGTGAGGTATGAAGGTGACTCCATCTTTGGAACATCAGAAAGATTAGAGCGTACACTTAGTGGCTTGGTGGCGGTGCTTTTCTTTCCGTGCCAAATTAAAACGCTGCGTGTTGAGCCAACTCAGCTCTTTTGTCTGAAAAGTTTCCTCTAAACTTTTGAGTTCAGCCGTTCTCATAAGGTTCCTCTGTAAGATTTATCACACCTGTCTTTTAAATGAAATGCAACTTAGTTCTTGTGAAAGATGCGAGGACAGCTAAGCCATATGAACATTTGTCATTCCCAGGGCTCCCATCCTTACCAGTCGCTGAGCTACACCAGCGGTGACACGGCAGCTGACTCACCCGCACACGTGAGCCGTGCAGGCCTCCCGGCCAAAGACAGCCCCAGGAAGGAGAGCCTGCTGAGCAACCTGACAGGCAGCTTTCGGAGTCTGCACAACTTGCTGGAGGGCACACCTCAGAGGAACGAGCCGTCTGCCGCCACCGCCGCCGCAGCCAAGAGCAGCTCCCTCACTCGCACAGGTAGATACACAGATTGCTTCTGATACACACTCATCAGAAATGTGAACTTAATTCACCTCAAGTCCACATTTTCGCTCCAACAGTGACCTCTACTGTTCAGTAATGCTGAACCTTCACCCCTCCCACCACTTTTGTATATCTGATCATGTTTTATTCCCCATCGCTTAGCAACCTCAGTATAAAGCATCTTAGCGAATCAAAGCAACTGTTACGTTGACTGACATGTTATGCTGATTTTTTTTTTTTTTAACAATGTTTTATTTTACTATATCTTGTTTTGCACTTAAACTGCTTTTTACTTTAGTTTTTCTATCTCTTTTCTTTTCTTTTTTTTTTTTTTTGTCTTGTTCACCATTCAAGCAGGCAAAATGGAATTTCTGGATGCTGTGTTCTGCTGGGCAAATTTACTTTGCCAAGGGAAGCATCACAGACATCATGCTCCTCTTGACATTCTGGATTTTAACTTTATTTTTCGATTTATTTTGCATAATTGTTTGTATTACAACGTGTGTACTGCTGGACCGGAGAGGACAGAAGAGGGACAGAAAGAGAATCGAAAAGAAGAGAAAACAGAAAACACCTTGTACAGAGAAAAAGAGAGAGAAAGAAAAACTTTCTATTTACTTTGATTTGTTGACATGAATTGGAACAAGGCCTTGGGTCCATGTATTATTATACAAATAAAAGCAGACACTACAACTATACATAATTTCAAATTAGCTGCTTACAGTGCAGTCATCACTGTACCCAAGGCCACTGGACCGACTCACTGATGTTTATGAATTTTGGCCACTAATGGCCTCCGTCCATTTGCAAATATACTTGGCGTGAAGTAATTTCTTTGCCAATCTTTACCATTAAATGTTAGTTCTTACACCCTCCACTTTACCATGCTCTAAAAACGTTAAATATTATTTCCCCCTAAGTATGATTGAATCGAAGTTTCATAGCCTGCAGGTGCCTCAGATAGAAACCACAGTTTGTTGTGACCTTAAGTTAAACGGGTCTAAGTATCCCTGCAGTATGGCTTCCTTTGAACTTGCACTCATTTAGCTTTATTATAATTTATATTTGATTATTTGTTGTTTATTTTGAATTACAGGAGATGCAGGGTTTTTTTTAAGCTCTAAGTGGATCTCAGTAAGCAAGAGCTGCCTGCAGAGTGATAGTGATAAATTAGCAGCTGTCAAATCATCATCTTCCAATCTTTAGTTTAATACTTAGAATCTTATTAAAGATGTCAAATACTTGAAGTATCAGCAGCTTTGTTGATTACTAAGGTCTTCAGTGTGGCGCGGATCTGTGAAGAGCAGATGGTCACTGTGTGAATTGCAACGATACAATGTTCTCTGTATCTGTCTCAGGGACAGACATGCTGACTGAACACCCGCTCCTGTCTGAGCCGTCCTCTGTCAGTTTTTACAACTGGATGTCCAACGCTGTGGGGAACCGAACTGGAGCTCCGGTCCAGGAGTCCCCAGTTAACCGCTCCCAGCACAACAGCCTGCAGACTGGTGAGAAACCAGGGATTTGGTATCATCAACGGGGTGGGGAATTAAACATGCTGCAGGTTTACATTTTTTTGTGTGTGTATGTTGATGCTGTTGTCGTTACTGCTTCACACATTTACAGTGTGTGAACAAAGCTTAAATATCATGGAATGCTGTTTTAATAGACTCACTGGATTTCCTTGTCAACACCTACAACTACCAACCTCTACCAGTTAACAGCCCAGAAGGAGGTCAGGCTTTGTTGAGTGTTGTTGCGATGCTGTTGGTGAACTAATTAGCTGTTAGTTAGTCTGTTGCTGTATTAGTGTGATTGTCGCCTCTGCTGCGATGACAGTTTTGGGAAGCAGGTGTGATGTAGATGTAAAAAGTTCCTTCCTTTTGTTTTATGTCTTCCTGTGGTAAATCTAGCAAACAGTCCTGCAGTTTGTGGGTTTGTAATACTGAGCCTTGTGTATCTGTTATTTGAACGGTTTATAAATCTGATTTAGTATAAAGAAATATGGCTCAAACTAAACACCAAAGTCAAGAGTTTTTAAGGCCTCACTTTTACCCTTTAACCTTTAACCCAGTGAAGGATATATCTGACTTTAGAAACAAGGCTGTCTGATCAAATATGAAGGGGAAAGCATTTGTTTGGACTGGCAAAGACTTCCAAAACAATTATGAGACCAGATTCCTTTTTAAAATTAGCTCTCAAAAAACAACTCAAGTTAAGTCTCTGTTTACATAAAGTATCCTGAAAAACATCCCAATTAAAAGCATGTGCTTTTCCATCTGTTGGTTTCTCTTTGCTAGGCTGTTCATTAGGAACTGGCTTGAACTGATGTGTCTGTAAAGTGCCCTGAGATGACACTGTTGTGAAGTGGCGCTGTACAAATAAAGCTTAATTTGAATGAATTAAATAGATGCTGAAAACAAGTGCAGCTAACACTGATTGCTACTCAAACAACACGGATCTGTGTTGTTAGTTTTATCATCAGCGTAGGGAACTCCATAGATTTGTGGTCATGTAATACAGTTATAGGACTCCGGTGTTTGCTTTAAAGACTTCCAGGGTTTCCTGAAGGCTACACTCTCACAGTTTTAGTGGTGAAACTAAGTTATGTTTCCTCTCTGATGAATTCCTATCGAACTATGAACATCAGAGCACGTTCGTAGCATTTAAAAACCTGCTTTTCCCTTCTTCTGCTTCTTTTCCCTTTTCCCATTTATCTGCCTTCCTCTGAATAGTAGTTTACTTTAATTGTAGTTATTTGTCATTTCCCATTCAGATCACTGAGAAGATGTATTGTATCCCTGCAGCTGTGCTGAGGATTTTGTATATTCGCAGGTTGTGTGTGTGTGTCCGAGCGACACACCCAGGTGCTCGCCAGTGGCAGCACAACAAATTACCTATTTGAGTTCCTCACGAAAAACCTCTTCACTCCTTTTGTTTATAAATGTGCATAAATTTTCCCTTAACTACCTCAGTTATTTCCCGTTAACATCTTTTATGAGCAGTTGGAGTGTTTAAGTCTGAAGTGTGTCTGCTCACAACCTCCAGCCAAAATCCATAAAAAGAAAGGGAGGGAAGCTTTATGGACATCATGGAAATGTTTGGATTTAAGGCTCCCCGTGATGCTTGATTATGGTTCTTCACTTTGGTTAATGGTGCATGTTTATACTGAGAAGGGGAAACAAGGGAAGGGGCAAGGTGGGGAGAAGAGAGCGAAGGAAAGCAAAAGGAGACAAATACAAAACAAATACAAAACAACAGATGTACAAGCGAGACAGAGAAACTAGACAACCTACTGTTAAACATGTTAAACAGAAAGCATCCTTCAGCTTCTGTAAGAAAACAAAAAAAAGTTAGCAACGAGGAAATTAAGCATCACTGTATGTGAAAATATAAAATGCATCACATCCTAACTCCACCACCTGCCTTTTATCCTCAGGTGGGATGTGTAACCTTCCCACCATCCCCTCAGCATCAGACTTCAATACAGTGCTGTCCAGCGACCAGAACACCCTGGACGGGACCCATTCCCAGCACTCCCAGCACAGCACAAGCCAGGACGATATGGTGGACATCGAGGAGGGCAACCAGTGTCCAGCTGCTGTTCAGCTGGCTGATGCTCAGGTGCCGTCCAAACCTCAGACTTATTACCTTGTTCTGTTGTTGTGCTTAGTGCTTCGTCTTTCATCTGATAATCAGTTCACCTTCCTGCAGCTCCCTGAAATGTTTTTATAGACGCGATTTCAAATTGGTTTGTTTTAATGAGGTTTTGTATTTGTGTGGATAATGAAGTAGCAGGGAGAAAAATGCTGCTAAGAATCCAAATTTATGGAGAGAAACAAGGAGTGTTGCATCTTTATGAGTCTTCTACCTGAGCTGATATTAAACAAGTGAATCCATTTATTAAGAATAAATATTGGTATAAAAAATTTTATTTCATAAATGCATTGAATCCATGTGTCTGTAAGGTTCATAGGTTCATCCTTTTCTAAAATCTATTCCTAATTTCACTTTTGTCCTCTTTCAGGTTGTTTTTAAGCCCTTACTGAGCTACACACGCATCCAGGCACAGGATACCACTCCACTCAGCTACAAGATGTATTTTGGAGAGCATCTGTCTTTTTCTGGCAACCTAGAATGTCTAAGAGCAGACATCGTCGACTCTGATACATCTAAAGAGCGGAAAAACAAGCGATCCAGGAGGTAAAACCATACTTGTCTTGAGGAAATCATCTTTATACTCATGTTTTGAGCTTGAAATAGAAACATAAACTGCTTGTTTAATACTCACAGACAAGGCATGGTGAACCTCCCTCCACTTGAGTTCAAGCCTGCGCTGCTGATCGAGACCTTCAGTGTGAACGCCGTGGTGATCGAGAAGTCGACCAGTGCTCCGCAGGGCCTGACGGCAGCTCCGCTCTCCTTCCACGACCTCAACCGCCGCCACTACAACACATTTCACTGTGATTTCACCACCGCCTGCCAGGCCATCAGCCAGCGTGTGGACATGGCCCTGGTTCGTCTCATTCACCAGTTCAGCACCATGATCGACGACATCAAGGCCACGCAGACCGACATCAAGCTGAGCCGCTACACCGCAGGCTCCGCCTCCCCGACGCCGACCTTCAAGGCCCGGCCGTACCGCCATTTCAGGTCCTCAGAGTTCAGCCGCAGCTCGCGGGGAAGCCTGAACGGAGCGGGTCGCAGCGGAACCCAGACCCTGAAGAGCAAAAGAGGAGCAGGTGGAGGAGGAGCGGGAGGAGGGGGTTTACCTCCTAATGGACCTCCATCAGGCATGGACACGCTGGGAAGAAGAGAGCCCAGAGGACGCAGTTCACTCGGACGTTCAGAGCGACGCACTTCGAAGGTAACTGTGAACATCTCTGATTTGCCTTCATGTCAGACCTTCTGGTCAGGAGTCACCACTGTGAAAGCTAATTAACCTGCGTCTGTTTGCGGCTTCACCCGATTAAAATTTTAAAAATTAGAAGGAATGAGTGAAAAAGAGGCATAGAAACTCAAGGTTGGATTATCCGATGCACATTGTGGGCACAGGCCCAAGGGCCCACACCCACTTAGGGCCCTTGTGGGGCCCACGTAGGGAAAACAGCAACAGTTTAGACATAAAACAAAATGTACATAGAAGATAGTTACACCACAGTGTCTCGTGTATTGCTATTGGTACCACTGGTGGAGAGATGTCGTTTCAAAGTGTATCATTCACAATTTTCACAATGTTGCGGTGGGGAAGGGGGCCCCTGGAACATTGTGGGCCCAGGAGCCTGTGCACTTTTAATCCGGCCCTGAAGAAACTACCAGTACTTATATATTTGGAAAACACAGATGTCTAACTTCGCAGGATTACTCAGTTTAGGCATCTTTTGGATGCAAAATAAGTGGTAGAAATGAGACAGAAAGAAAATAAATATGTGCAAGCAGGGTTAGCTAACCTTAACCCTAAAAATAAAAAATATATTAACCATTTCATGCCTGAATGAATAAAAAACAATGCAACATATTTTAAATTCAGTATTACCTCTACAGACATATGCAATGATACTTTTTTGTTTATTAGTAATATTTAGAATTTATCATGACTTTTTATTTAATATAGCTGTAAAATATTTATAGACTAATATATAATCATAATTATATTATGTAAATATCTTTAAAATATAGCTGTATCATTTTCTTTTTTTATTTATCACAAATGCAAACTTGTGTAATTAAATTATGTTCAATTATATCACAAATGTATTTATTCTCCAGTGAGTGGAAATGAATTGGATGACTCGCTAACATCCACTGAAGTGGTTTATTTACAAAAATACCATCCTCATTCATGAATATGCAAGAAAAAAAGCTTGTAAATATGTGTCCACTGTGTGGCCACTATGCATGAAAGGGTTAAAAACAAACTTGTTTAATCTGTTAGTGTTTTTTAAATGTATAGCGAGTCCTTCATGTTTTGACTCAGCGCCTGTCAGACCAGCACATGCTAATCAGGGCACAACAAGTAGTCACAGTCTTATCAAGAAAAGTGACGTTCTCATCCACACATGAAAGTGTCGTAGAGATGAGCATTGTGTGAACCACACATTTCCATGCTCTGCTATTGTATGTGTATATTTTCACGATTGTTATAATAGATATATTATATAGCCTTTGTATTATATATACAAAGGCTATATAATATATAGCCTTTATATAGCATTTGTCTGCATACCTTAGAAGTTGCACAAGTTGCATCTATGATGTTTGGCAGCGTTGCGGCTTTCTGCGTCGCATATAAAGGGGGAGCTCTTCTGCAATTGTTGATTTTACAAAGCTTTGAACTAAAAGCTTGTGTGTGTGCATATATAAATTTCAAAGCTGCTGATATACATAATTAATATGAGAGAGATTAAAATGCAGCATCAAATATGTCAGGAATAAACAAAACAGTATGGGATTAACAGGAAATAAAGACTCATCCTAAGCTGTATAAACACTGACATACCATATATTGGTTAAACTGAGAATAAAGAGAAAAGGCCATTTTAGGCCCTTATAAAGGCGAAAAGTCCAGTTGCCTTGTTTTGATCCACAACTTGTCAAACTGTCGTCAATACAACGGGTGAAATAACAAAATTCCTTGAGAAGCTAAAAGACATTTTCTTTCCACAAACCCTAGATGGAGCCAACAGATAATAAAAGCCTCTCAGCCAACATCAACTAAAACACTTAGGATTTTAGACTCCTTCTGCACCAGCTGCCTTCTGTAATATCACTAAAAGTTCTGCATAAGCGTCACATAAGCTCGTCATTATAACAGCGGTGTCTTAAGGAATTAAGACAGGAAGGTTGTTCGTTGACCCTTCAGCCGTTTGACGCATATTGTGGTAGTTTTGTTTGCTTCATAACTTGCGTCACGTCTTCAGGTGTCAAGGAAGGGCTCCCGTGACGTGGCTGACCACATGGCGATCCAGATGGACGACTCGGACTCCATCACAGTGTCAGAGCAGAGTGAGCCGTCAGCAGAATGTTGGCAGAACATGTACAAGCTGCTCAACTTCTACTCCCTCATATCGGATCCCACTGGCATCCTGGAGAAAAGCTCCCCGGAGAACTGCCTTTCAGGTGGAAATCAGCCTCCGACACTCAGCCCGTTCTGAGTTTCAGACTTTTTTTTTCCACTCTTTACTACCACTTTCATCGATCTACATCAGTGTTGTTGTTTTTTTTTGGTTTTTTTTTATGTCGTCATGAGATGCGTCTTCACTTAAAATGATCTGTCTTTTTTCTCCTTAAACACACATATTTAATCAATCCCTAACAAACCCCTTCCTCTAATTCATTATTATTATTATTATTATTATTATTATTATTATTGATGTGATATTTCCTCACTTTGTCATGTAGTACTTCACAAATGTTGCATTAATTAAGAATTATCCGCATGTTGACTCTGTTAAGATTTTTATTTCCTCCTGCGTTGACCCAACATCTCTCCAAAACCTCCACTAGGTATTAAATAAGATTGTAATGGTAGAAAAAGAAAGCAATGGGTTAAAATTGAAGTAAAGTAAACCTCAAAATGCACTTATTTACTTTTAATTATGTGTATTCTTTACTAAAATTGGAATAGTTGAAGTAAATTTAAGAAAATGTAGAAATAAATGTGTTCTTTCCTGTCGACGTTTCTGCAGAAGGCGGGCGTCGTCCATCTGAATCATTCTGTAAAGTGATCTTCGAGAACGAGCAGCAGGAACCCGCCACACCCAACAAGCCGATGGGGGCGGGGGGGAGGCGTCGCAGCCTGGTGAGCTCCGAGCCGCAGCACGTCACGCTCATCGTGTTTGGCATCGGCATGGTGAACCGCACACACCTGGAGGCAGATATTGGCGGGCTGACTATGGAGGCAGAACTGAAGAAGATCCACGGAAGCTTCACCCTTAAGGAGAAGATGAAAGGTGAGATCTGGACTGTCATTTTTCCAGATGATGAGGTTTCACATGCACCGCAAGTTGCATCTGATGTGATGTTTCTTCTTACGGCCTTTTGTCTGCAGATATTCTTCATCAGAAAATGACAGAGACGTGCGCGTCAGCTCACATAGGAGGAGTAAACATCGTTCTGCTGGAGGGCATCACACCCGACATTCAGTACGTGCAAACTCTTCTTCAATTCAGACAGTAAATAAAACATTTTAGTATATATAGGAGTTAAAAAAATCACTCAAAACCTTTAAGTATGTTGTTCCTAATGCTCTGAAAGATAAAAATTGAACTAATTCTGTCTGTTTTGGTCGTTGGAGTTTTTATTTAGGTATTTTAAAAAAATAATTGTTTTAAAATAAAATTTTAAAACAATTATTTAAAAAAAAAAATTAAAGTTTTAAAAAAAAATTAAATAAAAAATAAATAAAAAATGATTAATTTTAGAAAAAATTTTTTTTTTCTATTTTAATTGTATTTGATTTTATTTGTTGTGATTTATTTTGACATATAAATGTAAATATTCCAGAAATAGCCACCTGAGCAAGGATGGATGTTTGTTATATATTAATAAATCCTTAATTTGTAAAGAAAACAGAATGTGTTCACACACAGAGCATGGATGTCCTCCAACCTGACAGTCAACGTCAAGACGACTTGGAACCACTGACAGAAACATACAGAAACCTATTTGTCATTTAAGCCAAAGGATGACTTGACTGCAATCAGTTTAGACTGCATGACTATCCAAAGGTTATTTTCTCTATTTTCTGGGTTGTTTACCGCATGTTGTGACTGTTTGATTCTAACAGATGTCTAAGTCATGTTCTGTGGCAGATGAGCTGACTAAATTACATTTTTTTACTTGAGACTTTGGAGAGCTTATTTCACTTTAATGTCTTGGAGCTGTTTCACACTTATTTCTCTCCTTTCTCTTTTTTCCCTAAATTTCTTTCTCTTTGCGCTACTTGCATAGACTGGAGGATTTCCCAACATCTCCCACCAGCACTGCTAAACAAGAGTTTCTGTATGTTAATGCTTCCATTTAGGCCCCTCATGCGTCAGTAAACCAAATCCTTCATTTGTCTCAATCACTTGTGTTCCACTCGTATTTTCCGTGTGCAGTTTCCGAAGGCTTATTCAGTCATGTCTGTGTAAACGAAACCACTGTTATTGGTTGAAAACTTGCAAAAAAATTTTTTTCACATAAGCAGAAGTTGGCCTGTTATTTGGTTTAGCTGGTATTAGTTAATCTTCTAATGTAAATATTATTGCAAACGTTACTCACCATTTAAAAAATGGTCTTAGTATATCTAAATCCTGACATTTTTTGATACAATTTCTCCCATTTTAATGTGGCCTGTCATTGTAGTGTTATATTTAAAGAGTGCAGAAGAAGAACCACCAAATTTTTCGTTTTTGCTTAAAAAAAAAAAAAAAAAAAATCACCATAAGATATACTCACATCACAGAATAATTAAATTCATAGCAAATACTTAACCAATTACTTAGATAAATCCTGTGGCTTTGCTTTAAGTATATTTTTTGTTTTCTGATTTTGTTTTTAACCAAACAAAATACTGAAATGTCTTGCAGTTTGATGGATTTATGTTTATTTCAGTTGAAAAACACTTGTTTGGAAGGGAATATCCACACAGGAGACCAAGCATTTGTGATCTCATAAATAATCATTGTCATGATTGCTCATTCTTCCCATTTTGCCCTCTTAAAAAAGGAATGCGGTCCTGAATCTGCATGATCTGTCAATGTCTGATGTCGTTTAAATGATCCCACATTCATTCATAAGTCCACGTTGTCTCAGTGTTAAAGTTTCAACCCTGTCCCTCATTCCAAGTCCACCTTGTGTTTCAGGACGGTCGTCAAATGCAACATCGCCAAATCTCAGGCGCTGTACAGCGCCCAGCGGGGACTTAAGACCAACAATGCTGCTGTCTTCAAAGTGGGAGCTATTATGATAAACATTCCTCAGCATCCGGCAACTCTGCACAGCATGATGGTGCGCAGCTCCCACCAGCTCTCTAAACAGATCTCTGACCTTATCCGTCAGCCTTCAAACGTGTAAGTCTCCCACATTTGTCTTTAGTTGTTCATAAAAAAAAAAAAATCACTCAACAGTCTCACATCTGCACAGTTGACAAGTTAATGCAGCATTCCACTCTGTCGCCTGCTTTCAAAGCCTGTTTCCATGGTGATAGGCTGAATTATGCTAATACATTTATAGCGTTATAGGTGTGCTAGGGATATTAAAGGACTTGCCTCTAATTTGAGATTTCCTGCAATGTGAGCCATTTTCTGCAAAGCTCTGAATAATAACACATCACTAAACTGAAGAAACAGTAGCAGCAGTTCTTCATGTTTCCTGTAAGTTTTAAGACTGATGAGGCAAAACATCTCATGTCATGTTCAGAAACTGCTAATCAGGAAGTCGTATTGTTTGATTTTATTTTTTTCTTCAGCCAACCACCAAATAGAGAGGATACCCCAACGCCACAACCATCTGACAAAACATCCAGCATTAATCAGACCCCTGTTGAGGCCAATGAGTTCCCGCAGCTGCCTGAAGGATTGGAGAAGAAGCCCATAGTCCTCAAGTTCAGCGCCATGATGGATGGCATCACCATCGGGGCCGCACTGTTGCCCTCACTGAAAGCCGAGTACAAAATGGGCCGCATGAAGAGCCACGGCATGACAGGTGTGTAATTTGTGTCTGGCTTTGATTTCAATACCACCACCACCACCACCACCACCACCACACACACACACACACACACACACACACACACACACACATACACACATCTGGATAAATCTTGTCTAAATATCTGTTTTGTGCACAACCAATTCTGACTAAATTTAAAGTACTTATAAACCTCTTATCCTCTGGTGTTTAGGAGCACAAACCAGTTTCACCTTTGAGCTGCCAAACCACAGACTCTGTTTCCAATCCAAAGTGTCCCCAGTGGACATGTCCACCATGTCGCCATCAGCCAGCCTCACTCTGCCTCCGGTCACTATGTCTGGAGAGTACATCATGGAGGACCATGAGAGCCACTCCGATCAAGGCTGGGCACCAGATGACTTTCCAACTAAGCAGGGAAACTACCTGCAGGGCAACTACCTGCGTTGTGTGGCTGAAGTAAGAACCTTATATTGTTTATCCTTTTTATTTAACTTTTTTGTAACTAGTTTTATAATTGAAGGATTTAATGAATAATCAGAACATGCCAATAGATCTGTCTACAGTAATGCAGTGATGGTCATTTGAAAAGCGATCATAGTGATGGGTTAGGGCTTCAGAGAGAGCAAGAGATAACAGCGTGCTAGATGATGTCTATTTCATTGAGGAGATGCTTCAGAGCAGTTTTAGAGATTATATCACCAATATTTCATATTAAAAGGATTGACATTTTAACAAGCAAGTATTTGCATAGATTTAAAGAACAGCAGGAACTAATCCTGGATTTAACTCTGGAAAGCAAGGTGTTGATGTTCACATCTAAAGAAACTGAACCGCTGAACCAGATACCCATTCATTCATAAGTGTTAAGAAACAGAATTACTGACATTTCCTGAGAGGATGCTCTTCTATAAAGGCAAAGGTTTGGTAAATGGTAAATGGACTTGTACTTCTATAGCGCTTTTCTAGTCATACAGACCACTTTTCTAGTCATACAGACCACTTTTCTAGTCATACAGACCACTCAAAGCGCTTTACACTACTTGTCACATTCACCCATTCACACACACACTCACTCAACACACTCATACCCCGATAGGCACATCGGGGGGCAGTTTGGGGTTCAGTGTCTTGCCCTAGACACTTCGGCATTTCAGGGGAAGCCTGGAATCGATCCCCCAACTTACCAGTTGAAGGACAACTGCTCTTCCTCCTGAGCTTTATATTTTCCTTCCTCTCTGATGCACAGATCGGTTCATTTGAGCACAACCTGACCACAGACCTGCTCAACCACCTTGTTTTCCTTCAGAAGGTTTTCATGAAGGAAGTCAATGAAGTCATTCAGAAGGTTTCAGGTACTGTAACTTCAACTATGAAACTTTTTCACAAATCATTTATACAGATTTGTACTAAAAATCTGTTATCCAAACCATCATTTCCCTGTTCTACTTCAGTGACCCAGCTTCCCTCTCGGATCAATAAAGTTAATCTAATCTTAAACATCTGAGTGTTCCTGAAAGCTCTCTGTAGCCTGCAGTTGCTGCTTTAAGATGCTAAAAATAATCCTATTTTCCAGCACAACACTGCCTTAGGCACTGCCACAAATCCAGTCATGTTTATTTCCACAGCAGGATTGATGGTAGTTTGTTTAACTCACTAAGCCTGATCGATGTAATTGCCCAAACGACAGATATCTGGAGGCTTGACGCCATTTTAGGGTGAAGAATGAGCGCGTAGCCTTCATTTGTGAATTGAACGTACACAACTAGAGACTAGACTTTAAAATGCAGCTGCAACGAAACACTTTTATCCCTTAAATCACATTTTAACTACCTACTGTTTGAACTGAGCGAAGCATTTCTGATGTTTTCTTTTTTTTCTCTTACAGGAGGAGAGCAACCCATCCCACTGTGGAACGAGCACGACACTTCAACAGATGCAGACAAGCCCAAAATCCTGCTTTATTCTCTCAGTCTCATGTTTAAGGTATCACATTCAGGTTTTTTTTTTTTTAGGAGAAGCAGCTTTAAATAATTAAAAGTCATGTAAATCACAGAGGAATTTTCTGAGTGACGTTGTTGTGTTAACAGGGGATCCAGATGACAGCGACCACTCCTTCTATGCGAGCTGTGCGATTTGAGACAGGTCTGATTGAGCTGGAGCTATCCAACAGGATCCAGTGCAAAGCACAGCCAGGTGGCAGCAGCAGTTACCTCAAACTGTTTGGCAAATGTCAGGTGGACCTGAACCTGGCCCTCGGACAGATAGTCAAACATCAGGTGCAGATAAGCTTCTTCCGTACTGAAGCTTCAGACCGTCGTCTCTTATCCCAGATTTCTGATGTACATTTTCCCTTCCTTTTCACCTCACAGGTGTATGAAGAAGCCGGCTCTGACTTCCACCAGGTGGCGTACTTCCGAACTCGGATCGGTCTGCGGAATGCTCTGCAGGAGGAAATCAGCGGCTCTTCGGACAAAGAGGCCGTACTCATAACGCTCAACAGGCCCATTGTTTTTGCTCAGCCGGTGGCATTTGACCGAGGTTCACTTTCCCTTTTGTCTACATCTTCGCTGTTTTAAAAAGCATCAGTATTTATTTTTGAAGCATCAATAAATTTGTATCTGTATTGGATTGAAGGCTGTTCTTAGACACCTACATATCCTAAAGCTGCATGAAGGTTCACAAAGTTGTGTGTAGGTTTTTTGTCCTGGAAACACATTAATACCTGTATTTATATAGATTTATACCTAAAAAGTGGAATATATGAAGTTTATAAGACTGGAATTAAATTGGATATGAAATAAAGTGTAAAGTAATAATATGAAACAATTGATATGAATAATAGTTAATAAATAATTGTGAATAAATAAAAATGTCATTTAAATCAATAAAAAACAGAAGCTATTTGTTGCAAGTGTGCAAAAAATGGCATTAATTGGCATTAGATTAAACTTTGATTAGTGGCAGTACAATAAAACAAAGGGAGCACGAGGTTTTGTACTTTAGTACTGCTCATTATTGCTGTTTTTGTGCCCAACATGTCAAAAACAACTTCAGAGAAGAATCTTGTGTAACATTTTCACACTGAAAGAGTATTTTACAGGTTTTGCATGTGAAACTTTGGCACATGAAAATTTCAACCCTTCATGTAACTTGTTTATACAACATTCAGGATCTAAATTTGCTCTCTTTCTTCCCCACCGTCCTGCAGCTGTGCTCTTTTGGTTGAATTACAAGGCAGCCTATGACAACTGGAACGAGCAGCGCATGGCCCTAAACAAGGACATTCACATGGCCACTAAAGAGGTGGTGGACAAGCTGCCAGGCATCCAACAAACGTCCGCCCAGGCGTTCAGCACCCTCTTCCTGCAGCTGACTGTCAACGACCTGGGTATATGCCTCCCAATTACCAACACATCCCAGGTAATCTGCAGAATTTGGTTTTGAGTTTGAGAAGTCATCCCCTCCAGAACTGTAAAGCAACATTTAGAGTTTTTACACGTTAATGTTGACGTGTTCATGTCAGTGTTGACATATTTAGCTTCTTTTTAAATTGAATAAATAGCAGGTTAGCGGCTTGATGTTCTTTCAGTCCTGATTTTCATCAGCATCCATTTAAATCAAGGTTTGTTTATAGACTTAGGGTTTTTATATTTGTTTGAAAACGTGAATCAAATTTTCCTGTTTATGTTTATTTTCTAAACTGAACTAATTGCTGACTTAGTTTGCTAAAATATTTAATTATGTAACTGCTGCATTTGATACAAATATGGATTAATTAGCGGCTGCAGCATATTTCATGTTTACAAGATTAATTTAGCTGTAATTTGGTGAAGCATGAATTGATTATACATAAAGAGAATTTCTCATTAGTTCTGACATCAGTGCGTCCTCTACCATCCCAGTAAACGTGAAAACAGTAAAATCCCACCTCACTGTTTTTTATATTGTTAAAAATGGATGTACATAGATGCATGCAAATAATCTAAAGATAAAATAGTCTAAATAATGTAAAGATGATGGCTTTTACCATTGTCTTTTTCTACTTGTGGTCTTTTTGTGGGTACAGTTGTGATGTTCAGCAGGAGATCTGCTGATGTTCTGGAGCAGATACATGTGGAACAAAAGGGAAAAAAAAAAGGTTTTTGGCAAATAAAAAAAAAAAAGTTAATTCCGTTTGGGAAATGTTTTTATTTTCCTTTTAAAAGTTACCAAAAATTCAAGGACCATTTATGACAGCCATTGTCGGACTAAAGTGTTTGGCGCTTCCAGGGAAGGTTTGGCAAGTTTTTCCACACACTCTGCCCTGCTGCTCATCCCACAAATGCCTTCCCCTCACAAACCCGACGTTGTCTTTAAGACCAATAACCAGGTTATTTAATGAGACATTTATTTCCTAGAAGCATAATCACAACAAAGAAACAACTGACTAACCGTACATATTTTTACTTTTTGTGCCTGATTCATGTGGCTTCTGGCCATCAGCAGCCTTATTTCATCATCACCATCATGAGAAGCAGAAAGTTTGTCTGTTTTCTGGTTTCATTTTGGTTTCATTATCAGTACTTCCCCTGCTTCCCATCTGCTGCTCACACACAACAGAGGTAAAACAGAAGGAAGAAACACATCCAACCTCAAAACACAGATTCTTACTGGGGATGCAACGATACCAATATCAGTATCTGTATCGGCTCAATACAAAGTGTGTGTATTCGCACTTGGTATTTATAAAAGTGTTCCGATACCACAACGGATACCACACTAGTCAAGCCAGTACAGATGTGTTTGATGACATTCTTCAGACTTGTTTTAAAAGAAATAAATGCTTTCAGTGTTAAAATGTGACATTTTTTGTGACACTGAAAGTGAGATGTTTGTTTCAAAATTGCACGTGTAGTTGTATTTGGGTAAAATGTGCCAAATCAAAATAAAAGTCATTGAAATTGTTAGATCTGTAATGTAAATGTTTGAATTGGTGAGGTAACTTCAGAAAGGATGGGTCATTTATTACAATCTAATGAAATCTTACACACTTATAACAGCAATAATAACGATAGTCACAACAATGTTCACATAAACAGACTTGGTTTCGGCAAACATCGGCATCTGTAGATATTCATTTTCAGATATCGGTATCAGATCGGAACTCCCAAATAGTGGATCGGTGCGTCCCTAATTCTTACATTAAGATGATATGAAAGAAGTGCAGAGTAGTATCACAAATTAAATACCTTTTCCTTTGGTTTGGGAGAACAGAGGCTCCAAACTTGTCCTTGTCCTTTTTTAAAAAAAAAAAAATTTATTCATATAATGTTTTTATTCCAGGGGTGGGCAACTCCGGTCCTCGAGTGCCGCAGTCCTGCAAATGTTAGGAGTTCCTCTGCAACGCACCTGGCACACATCAGACCTAATTGGCAGACTTGTGCAGAGCTGGACATCACACTCTGCACAAGACTGCTGATTAGCCATTGGTTTGAATCAGGTGTGTTGCAGCAGGGAAACTCCTAACATTTGCAGGACTGCGGCACTCGAGGACCGGAGTTGCCAACCCCTGTTTCTTTGTCGCATCAGTCTTGTAGAACTGTTGGGAAGCCGTTGTGCATTTTTACATTGAGTCTTGTATGTTTGCTGAGATGCAGCATCTCCTACTTCACACACACACACACACACACACACACACACACACACACACACACACACACACACACACACACACACACACACACACACAGAAGGAGACATGATAAGTCTAACATCTGATATTGTTATATTTTCAGTATGTCCATAGATTTTGGATATACCAGCTGTTATTTCACACTTATTTCCATAGAGAGGACAAGCACCAGTTGGGCAGGAGAGCAACAACTCTGCAGCTGGAGCCAGCTCATCAGCGGGCCAGAAAAACAATGCACGAAAAGTAACTGACAGTTTATTACATCTCTTGTGATGGCTTGTTGTGGTGAGGTGGGGCGAAGGCTTACTGTGATGCTCTTCTATAGAACCTGTCGCAAAGACATTGCAAACATTTGTGACAGGAAAAGTCTCTTCCACGAAACCGGCATAACAACAAATGAAGCTTTTACTGATGTCGTAGGTGTGTTTTTAATTAACCAAGAGGTGTTGCCTATATGTATGCATGTTATCGCTAAGTTGATAAAAACTGATTATGGGTATATTGCATCAAATCAAAGGTAGGGTTAGTCTCTTTAAAAAAAAACAAAAAACAAAAAGGAAATCATGGCCGCATGCTGAAATGACTTGAATTCCTGCTGAAATTGCTCCTCTTCCTCTTTGTGGTCTGATTTAATCCAATCTATAAAGGTTGTTAATCAGATTTTCTGGTGGGATTTTACACTGAAATAATCACATTACAGTTCCAGGACCAGACATTGATGCACTTTTGTTTGTTTTTATCTTGATTCTGCAGTCAAACTCGTTCTGATGAGCTGAAAAGTTTGTTCATGTTTCACCCAGCGATGCTGCGATCTCAGCTAATGTTGATCCAGAATTCATCTTTGCTTACATTTAAAAACAAAAGCATTTTATTTATAACGTTGAATTTGACTGATAAAGAAGCTTCGCAACACAGCAGAGTAGAGTGAAATATTAGCAACTATTTCTGCCTTTTCAAAGCACGTGGAAGCGGATTCTTCTCCCTGTTCTCCTCCCTCCTCCCCCTGGAGGCCTGGCTGACCCCTCTGTCTCCCCTCTCTTTCCCACCAGGCCAATCACAGCATCGATTTTGACACCGGCTCAGCTCTGGTTCTGACCATTGAGAGCACGCTGATCACCGCCTGTTCTTCCGAGTCCCTGGTGAGCAAAGGGCACTTCAAAAACTTCTGCATTCGCTTTGCGGAGGGCTTTGAGACCACCTGGGATGACTGGAAACCCGAAATCCGGGGAGAACTCGTCATGAATGCTTGTGAGTTGACAACAGAATATATGAGCCTGCTTGCATGTATTTGGTGACTTCAGTCGGCAGAAAGTGAAAGTTTCTTATTTATATTCATGTAACTTGTGAAAGATTGACCAGCTTTGTGTGTTTTGTACACAGGCGTCGTTCCTGATGGTACATATGAAGTGTGTTCCAGGACCACAGGGCAGCCTTCTGCAGGCAAGATCTTTTAACTATTCACCAGCCCATGAAATATAGATCACATTCTCCAGCTGCCACGAGACAAGTGTCTGAAAATTTAATAACTCGCTGCATTTGTTTCATCCACACCGTCCAGCAGAGAGCAGCAGCGCTGGTACCTGGACTCTCAACGTGCTGTGGAAAATGTGCGGGATCGACGTTCACATGGACCCCAACATCGGCAAGCGCCTCAACGCTCTGGGCAACACGTTAACGTCCCTGACGGGCGAGGAGGACGTGGATGACATCACCGACCTGAACTCCGTGAACATGGCGGATCTGTCAGATGAGGATGAAGCTGACACCATGTCGCCAACCATCCACATGGTCAGGCATCACCCAGCTTGTTGAAGTCTAGTTTGACTGTAATTATCAGTCATTTTCCATCAGTTACCGCCGAGTGTTTTTACTTAAACCTAACTTTGACATTAGATGTGACTTATTGTAGTGTTTTATAAAATACAGAACTGAAATGGGTTGAATGAAAGACTTTGTGACTCCAGAATGAAGTCTGAATGAAAGATACAGACTTATGCTTTCCAGTAACAAGAAGTGATGATCACAAGTTAAAGGAATAGTTCAACATTTTTTCATGGTGTTGTTTTTTTTGCAGCTGGTGTTCTGAGAAGATCAGAACTACTCACATCTGTTTAAACATACAGCTGCAGTGAGCAGCTGGTTAGCTTTTAGCTAAGCTCAGTTAGGCTAACAGTATGACTATTGTGGAATAGTTTATACTACCTTGATGCTACAGAGAGGACACAGCAGCCGATGGCAGAAGGGACTACTTTATTACACTGGCTAACATAGCTTCAGTGTGGTACAGGGAAGGCCTCTTTCAGAAGAAGCCCATTGCTTATATTTGCCCATCTCTGCAGCAATACTTTGTTTACATTGGAAGGCATGTTACAGGTTGCTAATTATACACTGTCCAAGCAAGCGGCTACCTCCGGCGGTTAAAAGTGAAGCCCATGTGGAAGTGCACAAAGAGACTGCAGTTCCCCCATCATCCACTAGGGGCTGGCTCCAAAACAAAGCAAATCCCCATAGACTCCCATGTTAAAAAGGCCAACTTCACGGCAGAAATAAACATGTTTACAGCCTGGTTCAAAAATCCATTTTCGGTTTATAGGTCAGGTTTACCTTCATGACAACTGTGGGGGGAGTGAATTTTTTTCTAACTCGCGCGTTTAAAAGTAATTTAATCTCGAAGTTCGGCATATTTAGGGGCGTGTCATTTTGATTGACAGGTACCCGATCTCCCGGTTCAAGTCAGAAGAACTTAGAACAACCGTGGTTTTTAACCGGTTAACAACGTGACTTAGCGTTAGCCTGCTTACTTCCGTTAGCTCGTGTTATCTCCGCGTTTGCTCGGTTAGCTCTTAGCTACAGGCAGCTTGGAATCCGCTTGATGTCAATCATCCACCATGACGCTCACAGCCCCCCCCTCAGCTCCACCTCTTTGCCCATATATGTATTTTCTGGACGAGACGACACGCATGACGCTGCCAACATGGCGACAGTAGGAACCGCCCACCGAGCTTCAATTCAGCTCTTCAGAAACCTATGGGTGACGTCACGGAGGCTCCGTCCATCTCTTTATATACAGTCTATGTGTCCAAGCTGACTGCTGTTGTTGATACAGTTGCCATGTTACTGCAACAGATATCATTGTTTACCAAGTGCAGAAGTTGAACTTGCATCAAATCTAACTTCCACATGACTTCAATCAATGTCGTTTTAAGACACAAGTTCAAGTTGCACTGAAAAAAAAATAATGGAAAAGCTTTTCCATTTTGTCCCATTGCTCATCTTATAGCATATTTAGTTTGTAACATACACAGTAGTGGTCACCAGATACTTTCCCATTAAATCTAGTGTTCTGACTCTGACCAGTGCTGTAGGCTTGGTGAAAAGGATGCACATCATGTTCACTTTTAGCATCAGGACTGATGGGTAATGTCTGCTGCTGTAACGGGCGGCCCACTTGTTACAACTTTTCGGTGAAAATATGGCATAACAAAATATCAGATGTCATTTGACAGATACCTTAAGATGTGAAGTCATGTTGCATTTTCAAATCTAATTGTGAACTAATTTCCACTTAATGACTAAAATGGTTTTCCAAACAACACTGAAGAGAGAAAAAAACTTTTTAAATGAAATAAATTAAGTGAAATCACTATAAATATATCAAAACATGTTGGCATTAATATAACCTACAGAGAATATTGGATTTATTCATGATTTTAAGCCATAATATACATCATACTGGTGTAACTCGTTTAGAAAAATGCTGAATTTTATTCTACTTTTCAGGTGGTACAACATATTTTCAGACAGAAGCTGTCTGTCCACTGGTGGGAGTGTGTGCCTGCATTTAGGTGGAACTCCAGTCTCAGCCTTATAAAAGAAATAATATTTAATTTGCTGCCATTGGGGGTTAGGAGCTTTTATAATACAGTGGCAGGGAAACCACAGCTTGTGTTTCTACAAAATATGTCACTGTCATGGAAAAATAAACATCGTCGCCAGCAGAACTTAATTCCTGCTTTATTTGCTTTAAAGTTTCTTTGTAGTTACACTGACAGACAGGTCGTCAACGAAGCTGCAAAACTGGTTTAGTCTATGTGGGGAATCGGGAAGAACTGGTTTGTTTTGCATTCTGTCCTTTGAGATCACACCTCCTCGCTTAGAAACACCGACTTGGCATGCAATGACGGAATTAAAAAAAAAACAAAAAAAAAACCACAATTCAATATTGTTAGATCTTTATGATCCTTTTGACCCTTTAAGGTCCTGGTCTGCCATTCGGTAGAGGAAAATTTGCAGTGACTTTGATGAATTTCTTTAAAAAATTATGGATATAAACCTGCCTGAGCATCTCTACCCAACTGGTTTGGGTGTGTAAAACCTTAACTAAGTGCTTGTCATGACCTTACTGTTCCAAATTTCAACCATTTCACTGTTGTTCCAATATTATTACCTTCTTCCTTTTAACATCTCAACCGTTTGCTTCACCATTTTTAACAGACAGACCCCAAACAGTCATCTGTCTTCTCACCTACTATCAGCATTAAAGCAAATGAATGTACTCCCTAAAAGTTTTGAACTATTCCTTTAACATTTCATCAGTAAATGTAACCATATCCAGTCTGGTTTACCTTTTCAAGAACTCTTCAAAGGGTAAATTCTGACTCGAATCGTTCATTCTTCCACCTCTCCATCCATCTGTCCCTGCCGTTGTTTGCAGAGTCCAGAGAGCCAGTTCAGCCCTCGGCTGACTTTAAGGAAGCGTCTGGTAAACCGCATCCTGGGCCTCAGCCCCAGGCCTCAGAGTGTATCTGTCCCTGCTGACTACTTAGACTATGCATCGCCTTGCCTCCAAGCGGGCAGTGCCAGGGCCCAAAGACCCCTCTCCTGGGCCTGTGTATGTAGCCATCCACAGTGTTGACTCTCCTTTGGGCTGAATCACCTGCAAGATCATATCTCTATCACTGTGGCTCACAGATGAAAGCTGTGGATGACAATAATGCCGAGCAACGCTGCGGTTGATTACCCGGATCATGCAGGACGGTGTTGCTTGGCATTTGCTGTCATCTCTTCGTTAAGTTGCAGTTGCGGGTGGATAAAAAAAAACAAATTGTTGCATAAATCACTGTGGCAGCAGAGATCAATTTTCCCTTTCTTTCACTTTGAGTGGAGTGGTGATGGTGGTGGTGGTGTCTCCTGTTTTGTGATCAGTTCCCTGGTGTGTGGATTAATCAACACAGACTCTCACTGAATCATTAAAATTGATTAATTTGGACGGATTTGGGAGGGGAGGGGCAAATACTTCAGATTCTTCAACTGATCAGCAGGTTTGTCCAAAGCGTTTGACGTGTATCATTCATTTAACAGGAGACCATTGATTTCCGGAGGTCAATGGTGATGGGGAACCAGGTGATAGACGCCCGGGGGAGGAAGTTCACGAAGAGGGTGGTGGACATCCGCGAGCTGAACGAGCAGGCAAAAGTCATCGATGACCTGAAGTAGGATTTCTGCCGCTCGTTCTGCTGTTTCTGTGTTCTCGTCTTGGAAGCATTTCCTAAACCATTCGCCCTGTTTTCTCCTGATCCCAGGAAACTGGGAGCCAGCGAGGGAACCATCAACCAGGAGATCCAGCGCTACCAGCAGCTGGAGTCGGTGGCCGTCAATGACATCAGGAGAGACGTCAGAAAGAAACTGCGTCGGTCCAGCATGAGGGTAAACCTTCATCAAAGTGCACCGCAGTAGTTTCTGACACTTTCCCCTTCTGCTAACGTGGAATTGTGCCAAAACCCATGTGGGTTGTATTTACGCTTTCAGTGACCTAATTCTAACTGTTTGTTGTCGTCCAGGCAGCATCTCTGAAGGATAAGTGGGGTCTTGGTTACAAGCCAAGTTACAACCGCTCTAAAAGCATCTCTGCAGCAGCGGGACGGCCACCTCTGAAAAGGATGGATCGACAAAGGTAACCAGCAAGGGCTGGAGCCGTTTTCCCTGATATAATATTATCATGGAAATTGCACCATTAATGGAGCTTCATTTAACATTTGCTGAAACCAACCACGTGTCACGCCCCCGCTGATGATGTTTTGGTAGGGAAACACATCGGCCATTAACCCTTTTACAGAGAGGATAGAGAGGCTCACAAATTACAATATGATTTAAAGGAGAGCAAGAGATCAGTGCCTCTGTTTCTACCCATTATGTCTCTGACTAAATGTAGTTATGATACTGAAACGGTTCACATAATGTTAAACCTTTAGAGATGGATAAACATTCAGTGAGATAGAAGAGATTAACCAAAAGAAATGGAAGATGATGACTGTAATATTAGTCAGAACAAACTGCACCACTTTGACCTGCGTATTTAAATCTTTTTTGTATCGAATGCAATTTATGGATGTTTGTGTCTTTTTCCTGTCTTTAGTTCCAGGATCGGGGATGTGGATGATTTACCAGATATCCGAGTGGATGCATCCTCTCCTGGACCACGTGTCACCTTCAACATCCAGGACTCGGTAACATTGTCCTTTTTAAAAACAAGTTTTTTCTGTGACATGTTCAGCCAGCATGGGGCAGATAAACCACTTTAACCGTAGTATTGTAGCATTTATTGATGTAATTAAATTGTAAAATAGGATGTTGAGGCAGTTATAGTTGTTTTTTTTGGTTTTTTTTTAATGAAAATTGCCATCTTTATGTGGATCATCACCATCTCATCCTCCATTTCTGTGAATGTTTTTCATGTATTCTGTATTAGTTGACATTTATGTTACAGATACAGTCACAGAGGGAAGATTGTTTTTAATGTTTATTTAGTATCTTCTTAAATAAGCTTTTTTTAATTACCCTTTATTCCCCAATTGTAATTCAATAATCAGGCTTTGGACCCAGCAAATGAACCGGTCAGTCCAGCAGAGGTCTTCAAGGTATATGGTTAAAAAAAAAATTTGACTAACAACTTAAAATTCCTAATCACATCCAGCAGAATTCCTCCGTTTCTTCTCCTTTGTGATTACCTGCTCAGCACTGAGCACGTTGAAAATATTCAGATCAAAACAGGATGATGAGATCAAACTCTGAGATATAACTTCTGTTTGTTCATTTGCAAAATAACAAACTATAATCCAGCTCTTCGTGCCCCCTCCCCTAGTCATTTACTGCTATTGCATTGTGATTGCCTGGATTTAAAGTAATTATACTTTGGTTACTACACAAAGATTGGTTTCTAGGCATTGATTTGCATGCACAGTGAGCAAACCCATAGATGGAATGCTGCTTCATGAGTTGTAGCTCTCATCCTGCATTGAAACTGCATCAAAAATCAGCTATTCTTTAACATGTTTAATGATTTCTAACAATGCTGCATGTGTTGCTTCACAACCAGTTTGTCTGCAGTTGTTTGTCAAAGCAGTAACAGCTTTATTGCACCTCATATCAACAAAACTGCACATAGAATTGATTTATTTTGTTAGAAAAGGACCATAAAATCAAGACAAACATGTAGTTCTTTCATCTTTATTCTATCCATCATATACACACATCCTTACAGAATGTAAGGATGTGTGTATATGAGTAGGTTTCTAAGCTTTTAAATACATATTTAGGTGGTTTTTTTTAGGTTAACTGATTGGAATATCTTAGGAAATAACATTTATTTTCCTCTAAGCAGTTAAATGAGATGACGTTTCTTTCATATGTTGACATTTGTTTAATCAAAGAGTGGAATAAAAGGTAAACAGCTCGTCACTCTCCATCAAAATGCGACTGAATCTGCCCAGTTCTGCCTCCAAACGTCATCGATTCATGCAAAAAAAAAAAAAAAAAGATCTCCCCTTTGTTTAGCTTGTAAACACAGTGAAGAGTAAACACAACAGCTTGTGATCTCAGGGGAGATTATCTGCCCTGCTGTTGTTATCGACGACAACAATGACTTCTTGTCCTCGTCATGCAGTTGCCAGGCAACCCGCAGAGACTCCAGGAGGCTCAAACTCTTCTTTCACGGTTTCTGATCGAATTTCACTCCTGGTTTAAGGAATGACGGGAAAATCAAAGATTCAAGTTAATGATCAAACTTTTAAGCCCTTGCTGGGATTTTTTTTTTTTTTTTTGCTCTGACTGAACGTCAGAGCAAAAAAATTAATTATTCTGTTAATTAGAAATAATTAACAGAGGGACTTCCAGGTGAAAGCTCTGACTCAGATACTGTGCCACCCCACCGCCCACAAGAAAATAACCACCTAAAGGCGATGATGTTGTTTGTTTGAGCTTCCCGGGACTGTTTCTCTGTTGCTCCTGCTGCCAGATGCTGCTTGTTTTTGTCACTTCCTGGTCAGCAGATGTGTCTGAACTAATAGGACTTTCTCCCACCTGTTGTTGAAATTTCTGTGTATTTTTCTACTTTCTTGGCTGTTTTTCACACGGTCAGCATCTTGTTTGGCCTTTTCCTCTTGTGGGGGTGTCCTGTCCTCATCCTATTCTCAGCTCCTTGGTTGAACCCTTGCAGGCTGTAGCGTTCTGTCACTGGAGAGATAAAAACTAAACGATCAACACGATCCAGTTAACAGAACACTACCTCCTCTAAAGTTTTCATTTCACGGCTGGATTTCCTACGTGAGACGTTGTTTACGTCTGAGATTTGCTGGATTGATGCCTTCTCTCTACATCAATATTAAGTTTGATCCCAAAAACTTCCTCCTTTTGTGAGTTTGGCTCTGTCTATTTTCTGAAGTTTCCTGAGGAGTCAGAGGTGGACCTGTTGTCAGTCACCATTGATGAACCCTTCCATCCTCATCATCATCTTCACCTCCATTCTCCATCTGCTGTTGAGGGCCAGCAGTCAGCTGTCAGTGCACCTGCAACCCCAGCTGTCTTCTCACCTACAATTCCCTTCCAGCACGATGACATGCGGCGCGACGACCTGTCCTCCTCCTCCTCCGAAGACTCAGAGAAAGAAGACGAGTTTGAGCGCGAGAGGCTGCCGAGCTACCGCAGGCCTTTGTGAGTCATGTTTTCGTCTCCTCGAGCATTCTTGTGATGAATCTTAGATCAAAAGAAGCACAGTTAAACTCAAACCGAAGCATGTGAAAAGCTGCACATTTAATTTTTTTCTGCTACATGCAGAGCTCTTACTAAACTTTCCTTTTCTTTGTTCTTCTCAGCCAAGCGTCTCACAGGAAGCCCTCGGGCTTTTCCGCTGTTAGTCAGCTGTTCGGCGAGCGCTGGCCGAGCACGCCAGCCAGCCGCAGCTTCAGTGGCCCAACAACCGAAAGAAACATTGACTTTGAGCTTGATGTCCGGGTGGAGATTGATAGCGGGAAGTGTGTCCTTCACCCAACTACTCAGCAGCCCGAGCACGAGGATGTAGCTCTCAGGAGGTGCAATTAAAGGCTAATTTCAAACCATCTCATTTAACTTTTCTCCCCTTTTTTGCCTTATTTTTCATGCAGATTATCTTTATCTAGCTAAACACACGTGACAGTTTGTCCTGAATAAAGATTTTTTTTAAAAAAAAGCTAAGTGAAAGGAATAAATCAAACCTTTTGTATGTTAAGGTTCCTTTCTGTTTGCGCTAACAGGAGCTGTGAGCGCAGCCTCAGGAGTCTGGACCAGGAGTCTCCTCCCAAGAAGAAGAAGCTGCAGCCCACCTACACCTCCACTACTCATCTCCTGGCTGGAAAGAAATGTCCCTCCTCTTTGCAGACCAAATCCAACGACATGGAAACGACGGTTTTCTACATTCCAGGAGTAGATGTTAAGGTTCGCATCTCCCTCGGCATCCAGACTTCACACATGTTTCTTTGATTTGCCTTTAAATTCTGAATATTTGATCTGATCCTGCAGTTGCACTATAACTCCAAAACCCTGAAGACGGAGTCTCCCAATGCCTCACGTGGATCCTCTCTCCCTCGCACTCTCTCCAAAGAGTCAAAGCTGTATGGTATGAAAGATAGCAGCCCTACAAACCCTCCCAATGCTGGCCAAAGCAAGACTAACTCGCTCCTGCCTCCCCCGCCCCCACCTATTCCATCAGGTACTGAGCATTCCCTTGTTTTTAAATGCATGCTCTACCGTAATCACCGACACCAGAGTCCCACGCCTCGTCAGCGCGACGATCCACACGCGGACTCTGCAAATCAAAATGCATGCAATTTAATCTCTCATCCAAAAGCATGACTATAGAAGGCACCTTTGCTCAAACAGGAGCATGCATATTCCTGCACAGCACAAAGGGAAAAGGCACCAAAACAAAGACTAATTCTGGCGTTCAAATACGGAACGTTTTTGAGGAATGTTCCAGCCGCTTACAGAGATGAGAGTAACTTTCCTGTCTTTGCAGCCAAAGGTAAAAGCAGCGGCGGTGTGAAGACGGCGAAGCTGTACGCCTGGGTGGCCCTCCAGACTCTGCCAGAGGAAATGGTCATTAGTCCCTGCCTGCTGGACTTCCTGGAAAAGGCTCTGGAGACCATTCCCATCACTTCTGTGGATAGAAACTATGCCGGTTCGTTGTCATTTGTTCTGCTCACACTGTGAGCTTCCTCTCGAGTTGCATTTGTCCGAAACCTTTATTCACCTGTGTGCATGTGATTAGCCGTGGCATCCCAGGAGGAAGACATGGGTCAGTTTGATACAGTTGAACCGCTGGAGGAATCGGCCACCTCCCTGGTTTCCTCGTCCACATCGGCATACTCCTCCTTCCCTGTGGATGTGGTGGTCTACGTCAGAGTCCAGGTACACAACCCACCTCATGGAGCACTTTTTATAATGCTTTTATCCTCAATTCAGGCAAGTCAAATGACATAAATCTACATTTTCCCTCTTTGTAAACCTTTACAAGCTGTTTGTCCTTGATGGGAGATGTGTCACCTTTCCCCAAAGATAAAATCAATTCATCAGAAGAATTCTCGGTCTTTATTAAAGGCTTGTCTCTACTTCTAAAGGCCGCTGCTTTACTCAAGGTTTCACATGCAAGTCCACTTAAAATCTGTTTTCTTATGCAAGCAGAAATCTTCCTGTGATCTCTAAAAGATGTTCAGAACTCTTTTTTTTTTTTTTTCTTTACCCTCTCTGGAATTAGCCTTCAGTGCATTTGATCATTTTGATTGGATTCAGAAAGATCACAGAATATAAGCTGGATGAACAAAAGAGCAAACTAGTTCAAAAGTCCAACCAATCAGCTCATGTTGGACATATTTAAGTGAAAATTTCAGATATATTCAGACAACATTTGCACTAAAATAACATCAAACGTTTCATTTTTCAAATGACTGATTCAACACATGGATGACCAGCTGCCTAATACGCATTATTAAGTTGCATAAACTTGTACAGGAAAGCTGTTAAAATTAGCTTTTTGCACTCAAGTCACCTTCCATAGAAAAGAAATGGATTTCCAAGCATTGAACACAAGAGGGCATAATTCATGTACTGGTTGGAATTACAGAGCCATGCAACAACAGGCATTTCAGTTGTAACATTACTCTTATTAGACACATCCAGATGGTTCAGAGTGATGTAAACAACACCCCTGTTAGTTCATGACATGTCATTCTGACTAATTCTTAATTCATAAGTATAGATTTTCCTGGCACGGTTAAGAAATGAGCATAATTTACATTTCTCATACTTATTATGCATTAATTAATTTCCCAGCACCGTAAAGAATTCGCTAAATCGCTTCCTGTCAAACAGTCCTCAGAAATTGTGCTGTTAAAATGCTGTAATATTCACTGGTTCTTCCAGTCTCTGTTTATTATATGGTTTTACACACACAATTCTGATACACGTATTTTCTAACATTTTTACATATTAAACAGATTTCTTTAATTTATAGTGAACTTTCAGATTCTTGCTATCATATATATGATAAACTAATTATAAGTATAAACTACATTTAGTTAAATGATAACTGGATTTTTACAGCTTTTGTTTTATTCTAGTCAAATTAATTAAATATCTTCTGATATGTAAAAACACCTGTTTAGATGTAAAAGTGAAAATTTCCCTCCAAAATAAGAGCTTGACTTTGTGTCATCATTGCTTGTGTGTTCAGCCTTCTCAGATCCGCTTCAGCTGCCTGCCCATGTCTCGGGTGGAGTGTATGCTCAAGCTGCCCTCCCTAGATCTGGTCTTCTCCTCCAATCGTGGAGAACTGGAGACCCCAACAGGAGCCCACTCCACAGAAGGAGCACACCAACCCTCTTCCACCCCACCTGGGCAACATATCCCTAAAATACCCCCCAGCAAAGGTCTGCAGAGCACAAAACACTTTGTTTTAGATGATGCTGCATGTGATGACGATGTGTTTACTGTCAGTCATGTAAAGTCTGGTTTTATTGATCGAGATGTTATTTACTGACAGAGCTGCAACCTGCAGGATTTCATGTTGCTCGTTGCTTCTTTTACATTTATTTTATTTTGTCAAATGATTCAAAGTTTGCTATTTTTGTTGTTTTTGTATTGTCAAAAAGTGTTGCTGTTGTTTTTTTGTTTTTTTTTTACACACTTGTCTTATTTTACCAGATGATTAATGTGCGCAGCTAATTGTTGTCTGTCTTCACAGTTACTTACATTCTCCTCTGTCTCCCTCCAGCATCTCCGCTGCTTGGGAGCCCTCTTGGCAGAAGCCGCCACAGCAGCAGCCAATCCGACCTCACCGGCCCCCCAAGTAACTCCTCAGGCCTCAGCTTCACTGCCTGCATGTCAGACTTCTCCCTCTACGTCTTCCATCCTTACGGCGCCGGAAAGCAAAAATCAGCTGTTACAGGCTTGCCTCCAGGCCCGTGTCCGTTAGGTATGATCCAGAACTTCACAAATATACTTAGTTTATGCAGTAATCAGACTAAGATTTAGGAATCACCATCATTTTATTTTTTTTTTTAAATTCTTTGATTTATTTATTTTTTTTATATATAATTAAAAAAAGAAAAATTACCATCATTCTTTTTTTTTTAAATGCTTTAATTTTTTTTATCAATTATTTTTTTATTTAATTAGAAAAAGGGGAATCACCATCATTATTTATTTATTTATTTATTTTTTAAATTTAATTTAAAAAAAAAAAAAAAAAAAAAAGAAAAAAAAAAAAGGGAGAATCACCATAATTTCCTTCTGTTTGACCAACAGGTACAGTAGACGAGGAGCCGTCTTCAGTGACGGGAAGGAAAGACTCCCTGAGTATCAACCTGGAGTTTGTGAAGGTCAGCTTATCCAGGATGAGGCGCACTGGAGGTCCCACCTTCATTGAAAGCTTCATTCCTAAAGGAGGGAAAATGGACACCACCCTCATCAACATCTCAGGTGCTTTTTTCTATTTTCTAAAATTAAAACAGGAAAATTGGCTGCACTGTGGGGTAGTGGTTAGCACTGTGGCCTCACAGCAAGAAGGTCACTGGTTCGATCCTTGGCATGTTCTCCCCGGGTTCTCCGACTTCCTCCCACCGTCTAAAGACATGTTAGGTTAATTGGTTACTCGAAATGCCCCTAGGAGTGAGTGTGAGTGGTTGTTCTCTGTGGTTCTTCGTCTCCTGCGATGGACTGGCGAGTTGTCCTACCTTTCGCCCAAAGACTGCTGGGCTCCAGCTTCCCCGTGACCCTGAGTCAGGGCTGGGCGATATATCGAGTATACTCGATATATCGTTGCTAGTCCCCTGTGCGATATAGAAAATGCCTTTATTCGTCATAATCGAGTATCCTGTTGTCACGCAGTTGTTTTTAGCTGTGAGTGGGGTTTCCTCCCTCCTCGACTCTGCACCGCTTTGCACAGAGAGTTAAAGCAAGCGCACCTAGTTACGTACATAACGTGAGCTACGTGCTACGTCATGAGAGGCAGCGTGTAGACACTTTCTTGCTAAATCTGGCGACTTTTTTTGTGAAAAGCTGCAAGCGACAAATCTAGCGACTTTTACAGGAGTTATTGGAGACTTTCCTGGTGTTTTGGCGACTGACTTTAAAGCACATATTGTAAAGTTATTGTCAGAACGAGAGTCTCTCCCCGTCCTAAAGCACTCAGTCGCTCCGGCTGCAGCTGCAGCCAGTCAGAGGAGCAGAGAGGACACCTGCACGACTCCACCTACAGTCACAATGAACAGCCAAATCCGCCACTGATCCCGCTCTGGATTACAGAGTGGGACGTAAATTACAAAGTTTTTCACGTCACGCAAAAATAATTAATTCTATTTGATTACATTCACAGCCTCTGTCACTTACTCACCTCATCCACTGTGTGTGTGATACAAGCATATTTATCTAGCTCGTCATGTCTCTAGAAAGTAGAGGAAGGAGTGGGAATCGAACCCTGAATTAAAAGCTGGCTGAAGCCGTTTATTAGAGACGATACGAGGACATTCTGCCTGGATTATAAGACTGATTTCTATGCTAAACTCTGCGATTTAAAAAAAAATACACGACAACTCAAAAACGTATCCATAAAGCAAAGCCTTATAATAGTTCATCATTTGAAAAGTCCCCCCCCAGAGCACCTTTTTTCATACATTGCATTTATTACATCATGAAAAGGCACTTTATTTTGTTTTAAAATTACATGTTTCTGCCACTGCTTTAACTGTTCAATAAATACGGTTTTGATCAGTTTGCTTCGTTACAATTTCATCCTTTTGGCATGAATGTTTAAAATCAGCATATCTAAATGCAGTATGAGCAATTATGTTTTAATGTAGACACAAAATCATCTTACTGATGTGATTGTAAGAACCAAAGCATTCATTCAAGGCTGAGATAAATATCGAGATATATATCGTATATCGTGACATGCCATAAAAATATCGGGATATTACTAAAAGGTCATATCGCCCAGCCCTACCCTGAATTGGATTAAGCCATTTAGAAAATGAATGAAGTGAATCAGAAGTGAAAAGATTATTTTGTTCTTTCGTCATCAGAGGTGTGAAGCACAGCTTGGCTATGAAATGTATGAACATTGACTCAATTTCTCACATTATTTTTCATCATAAAGTCATAAAGAGATACAGGCATAAATTTTAGTTTCACTTTCAAGGTTTTCACATCCACATTGGGAGGAATGCTTAAAAAATTACCCACCATTTATTTTAAAAACTATTTTAATTTCCCAAAGTGTGTCATTGACTGAAAGTATTTCAGTCTTTAAAAGTTCAGGGCTGAAGTGTGGGATTGCATTCGGAAGCTGTTGCCGCACCGCCCACATCACAGAAACTCGTAGTAACAATTACAACAGTTTGGTACATGAAAACATGAAACTGGTGATTAGAAACTGGTGAAAGAACGCCCTTTTAAAACATGCCGTCATGTAAAGATCCGTCACCGGGAAGCAGACGGAATGATGATTATCCATGTCAGGTTTGGAATGAGTGATGATCTGAAGCATGAACCGCTGTTTTTTCCTCTAGACATGATTTAATGATGATCTGTTTGTGCTGCAGAACATTTCCAAGGAGGATTTCTCATCTAAATATAATTCTTTTTTTTTTTTCTCCACAGCTGTGTGCGACATTGGATCGGCTTCTTTCAAGTACGACATGAGACGGCTGAGCGAGATCCTGGCTTTCCCGAGGGCCTGGTACCGTCGCAGTATCGCCAGGCGCCTCTTCCTGGGGGATCAGACAATCAACCTTCCAGGTGATACCTCACAAGCTCGTTGTGTGTTTTTTATCACTGAGTTTGTGTCCCAACCAAAAGCACGAGAAGAAGAGGATAAGATGAGAGTTTAGAGAATAATTCAGAAAAAGAAAATCGGCTGTGACTTTGGCCATCATGTGGTTCTTAACCCTCCTTTCTATTGCTTTGTGCTGACATTTACAAGTCTGTCCCTAACCTACAACTCCAAACCTTCAACCTTTAACTCTCTCTGCAGCATCTGGCCCCGCCACCCCCGACTCAGCTGAAAACATCACCCAGCATCTCTCCCCCGAGTCCAGCCGCAAAGCTTACTGGAGGACCTGGGATGGTACGAGCGGGACTCAGCACATGCCCCAG
Organism: Telmatherina bonti; assembly: GCF_933228915.1. NCBI lineage: Eukaryota > Metazoa > Chordata > Actinopteri > Atheriniformes > Telmatherinidae > Telmatherina > Telmatherina bonti. The sequence continues at coordinate 10,915,570 of NC_136631.1, forward strand.
TCCCCCAGCGTCTTTTCAGAGCACTCTGCCGGGAGCAACATGTCTCCAGGCGGCCTGGGTCACCTCAAGTCCCCCGCCCCCGGCCGTACCCGCAGCGTGTCAGACTCCTCTGCTCCCAGGAGAGGTTAGCGCAACGTTCCTCACGTTTGTCAGAGTCAGACTTGAAAGAGCGCAGCGGTAACATTTCTCCTTTATCTGAACTCGTTTGTCATCCAGATTCCGTGACAAAAACATCAACGCCGTCGTTCGGGAAGAACGGGAAGTCCGCCGGTCAGCAGGGGTCTCCCTGGGAGACGTTGGTGGTGTTCGCCATCAACCTGAAACAGCTCACCGTCCAAATGAACATGAGCAACGTCATGGGAAACAACACGTAAGGAGTCCACAGTTGTTTCTGCCTACGGCAGTTTAAATAAACAAGCCAGTCTGATTTATTCTCACCAACTTGCGACGTTTTTTATCGGCTCTTTTGACAGCTGAAATAGAAAAACTGAAAATTTAGGAAAACAAACTGGTTAAAAATGCAAAAGCAAGTCATTAAAGTAAAACTACGAAAAAGAAACACTAATTATGTGGGTGAAAGATGTTTTCAATCTTTGTTTCACACGAACCTTTGCTGATCTCCACACACCAAAGTGTCGTCTAGAAATCAAATCAAATCCAACTTTATTTGTTTTGCACTTTTCATACAAAAGCATATCAAAGTGCTTCACAACATAAAAATAAAGAACAGTTTCACACTTAAAAAACACACACACACACGTTACCCAAGCAAGCACACAACCCATCCCTTCTTCTGAACATTTATGCCAAAATAACAACTAATAACTTCAGTATTCTGGCTCCATATCTGGCTTGATATAGATGAACAAAGACATATGAGAACTTACATTTTATGTTTTTTCCACCTCTAAAAAAAAAACAACTTTCTGAGTTCATGATGAGCCACATTTTCACAACCTCACCGCTGCGATCTGAATCAAGACTAAATAAATATTTCCTTTTCTTAATTTGATTTTATTTCTGCCTCACTTCATCCCTAATGAAGACAAATACTTTGTATCCCATCTGCAAGACACATTTTGTCATTATTTATATATACATACATATATATAAAAACTCACTAATTACAGGCATCAGCTTTATTTCTAGTTTGAGCCCCTCTGATGGAGATGAACCCCAACAGTCCAGAGAAATGGCCATAAATTAGAAGAGATTAAAATGCAGATGCATGAGTCCAGAAGGGGTTTGGGTTACATGAGGGCTGAAGGGAAAGATGGGGGAAAAAAAAGAAAAAGAAAAAAAAAAAAAAGAAAACGGTGATGGAGAGGAAGATTAAACCTGATTTTGTTTTATTTATTTATAGAATGGCATCGTTATTATTTTTACTTTGTTAGGAGTAATCTGCTTCCACACTGCCTTCTCAGGGATTCTTCTACAGCAGGGGTGTCCAGCTTCTGTCCTCAAACGTCCAAATCCTGCAGGTTTTCCTTCCAAAAACCCGACTCAAATAAATCCGGCATTGTGCAGAACTTTATTAGCTGTTGGGTCGTTTAACGGGAACCAGGTGTGTTCGAACCAGAAAGCATAAAAAACCTGCAAGACGGCGGCCTTTGAGGACTGACCTCGGACAGCCCTGCTCTGCAGCAACATGCAGACATTACGTCTCTGCAGCCGAGGCAGATCCTGCTGAATCAGTGGCAAGGTCTGCACCCTGTACAGTTTCATGGGCTTCCTGAAATGTTTAAAACATCCTCTTTCAACATCTTTTCTATTCCTCCCTGAGTCGGAGTACACTGGTCCTCTCGAGTTCCTAAATGTTTTTCTGTCCCATTTCTGCAACGGTGTGACGAACAGAAACAGCTGTGACTCCAAACTGCACCTCTATTTTATACAAGCGAAAAGGAAAACATACCTGCTGTTCAACACTTCCTTCTCAGTTACTTGTGTTGACTCCTGGGCGACTTGTTGAAGTGAGTCATTCTGCTGCGTTTGTCCCTGCAGCTGGACGACCAGCGGGCTGAAGAGTCAGGGCCGACTGTCTGTCGGCAGCAACCGCGACCGAGAGATCAGCATGTCTGTCGGCCTTGGCCGCTCCAAGCTCGACTCCAAGGGAGGAGTGGTGGGTGGCAACATAGACGTGAACACCCTGGAGATGGTCTGTAAGTAAACAAAGCACCGACTTCCCTGACATCTGCTGTGTTTTCATTCCTTTTTCTCCTCTCTTTCTCTCTGCTGCTCGTTAACAGCTTTTTTTTCCTCAACCGAGTCGATTGTAGACGCGGAGCTGACCCAGAGTTCGTTCCTCAGCAAACACAATGAGCTTTGCAGTAATAAAAACACTTCTTCAATGCATTATTTACACTTATTTACCATTTAAAAGCTGTAAAGCTTTTACCTGAATACAACTGCAGGTGCAGAACATCTGTCTTCTGCAGGATTTCTGCACCATGTTTGCTGCTTTCTGCCTTTTGTTGTGGACTGAACTCTGTTTACCGTCTTTTGTTCGACTCCTTGCTGATGAAGCGTCCTACAGCTCTTTATGTTTTGCTAGAAAATCGCTCAACTCTCTGGTAAATGATTTTGAACAAGACTTCTGAAAGTTTTTCTTTCAACATTGGCTGCATTTTTCCTTCCATCCACTCCAGCATGGCTTTTTTTTAAACTGAATCATTTCTTCACTTTTTATTTCTTTTTTTTTGGTCATTTTGTTTGCAGCAGACATTGTGTGTAATTTGTTTTTGGTTTAATCTGCTAATAGTGCCAAAGATAACGCAATTTGACGGGCAAAAAAATAATTATTTTGCGTCAAGGTCATTTCCCAAAGAGCTTTTATCCAAAAACTAGACGGATCTCATCATGTTGTCTCTGAAAATAACATGGAAAGTGGACGAGTGGAAAACAAAAGAAGTGTTGTGCCTAAAAACCAAGATGAACAGGATCAGAATATCCTTAAGAAAGAAGAACACCAGGACCTGATAGAGGCATCTGGAGCTGCAGTTTATCCATCTAATGTTCACTGAGGGGAAACTGGGAGGGTTGTTTTGCTAAATGATACAAGAACTAGACTGAAAATCAGTGACAACAGGTCAGATGGAGGGATGAGTCCTCTCCAGAGCCTTGACCTCAGCATTATTAAAGCAGTGTGGGATCATCATGACAGAGAATGGAACAAAAGGCAGGCAATATCCACTGAAGACCTGTGAATGCCCTTCTCTAATAGCTCTCTGCGCTTCTTGGAAAAGTTGAAAGGACAAGAAATCTCGTTTAAAGAGTCCAGGCTGCATGGAAGAACATTTCTCAGAATAAATCTGGACTTTTAAGCAACGTAGAATTACACAAACTCAGTTTTTCCCTTCTGCTCTGTTTTGCTTTACTGTTTGAATAAATTACTGCCCTTATTTCCTGTTATTATATGTAGCACACAGCGCTATAAACACACCTCATAATGTGCTACAGATACAGAAAAAAAGTCAAACATTTCATCCTCACTGCTTTTGTATGATTTAAGATCAGTTTAAATGTCGTAAATATATTTATTTAATCGATAAACTAACCTCTCAATTATTTTGTAGCGCACATCTCCGAACACCCAAACCAGCAGCCCAGTCACAAGATCCAGATCACAATGGGCTCCACAGAGGCGCGAGTGGACTACATGGGCTCCAGTATCCTGATGGGCGTGTTTAGTAACGCCGACCTGCAGCTGCAGGACGAATGGAAGGTCAACCTGTGTACCGTTGACACCAGCATATCAGAGAAAAGGTGTGTTGTGCTGTTGTGTGTATCATGTCATGGCTTCATCTAAAGCTTTTGCACGAGTCATCATTAGTGATCATTTTGCATCAGTAACGCCTCATGTTTCCCCGCTATGACAAACTGCGTTTGGTTTTATGGTAGGGGGAAAAAAATGGAATCGAAAATTCAAATTGATGGAGGCAAATTATTTGCCTTAAAATGCAGAAATTTGCGATAGGTTGAGAATTTTTTCTCCACACATTGAGCACGTGCACAAACACGTCGGCACATTTTAAAATATGATACTTTTAAAACATTTTAAAAGTATCACATTTTAAAACATTTTCCTCATGCATTAGGTAGTACACATGCAACAGCTTCACAAATATAAACTTATAGATTTACTTTGGTTGAGTTTCTAGTATTATAAAAATAAAATAAAATAATCGTTAGAGTACTCGATTACTTGAAGAAATAATAGTACCTGATTCCAAAAGTACTCGATAGTTGCAGCTCTAAATTTTAGTCATTTTTACTGTTTTATTGATCTTTTTACTTGTCTTCTTGGGCATTATAGCAGCAGAATGATGGTCTGACTACTGCGTTGTTTTTTCCTCATTGAAATCAAGAAAAATGACTCGCAAAAAAAAAAAAAAGTTTTGTACATTTTTTTTTTTGTTTTTAATCAAAACAAAAATCAAGCAATATTGAAGAATCGTGAGAATCGCAATTTAAAATCGAGTCGGCACCCAAAAAATTGGAATCAATTCAGGACAAAAGCATATCGTCACAGCCCTGTTTTATGGAGCATCTGGTTTAGTGGTGAAAAATGGCTCATTTTGACAGAAGCCACACATTAAGTTTAAAGTTTGCTTTCATCTCCAAGCTGCTCTCACGCCTTTCATCCCTGCAACCTTTTTTCAATTGTTTCTTTCCCCCGTTTCCCACCTTGCTCTCTCCTAACACCATCTCCCTCCCCCATCCTCTCTCCCACCAGTGAGATCTTTGTCCACGGGGACTTGCAGTGGGACATCTTCCAAGTGATCATTTCACGCTCCACCACTCCAGACCTCATCAAGATCGGCATGAAGCTACAGGAGTTTTTCACTCAACAGTTCGACACCAGCAAACGCGCCCTCTCCACATGGGGTCCCGGTCCTTACCTGCCCCCCAAAACCCCCATCATCAACTCCGAGAAGGGAGCTACAGAACTTTGTAAGCACGCCTTTGTTCTGTGCTTCAGGGTGACACATATTTAAAGCAGACGGCGGTATAATGAGACAGGCACAGCAAGTGTCTTCGGCAATCATTGTAGTTCCAGGAAGTGAAACGATTTGTAATTCAAATAAGCTTCATTTGTATATCGGTGTTATGTGTTTGTATAAACGGTCGACATGCTTGTTATATGCAGCTGAATGCAATCAGACATGCTTATCAGGTAATCAGATGTGAAGTCCTCAGCAGAGTAGATTTAAAATAGTAAAGTTTGCACAAGATTAAACAACGTGATGCACAGATTCTCATCCTGTTAATTCATTTTGCTGCCGTCTTAACCTGTTTCCAAATCATCCCTGTCCTTTAGACATGGACGCGGCCCATCACCGCCATTGGCCCGGTGTGCTGAAAGTAATCGCCGGTTGCCACATCTCTCTCTTCCCCATGCCTCTGCCTGAGGACGCCGTGCAGCTGGGCGGCTCAATGAGCCTCCACGGCAATCACATGACCCTGGCTTGCTTCCACGGGCCCAACTTCCGCTCCAAGTCGTGGGCTTTGTTCCACCTGGAAGAGCCCAACATCGCCTTCTGGACGGAGGCGCAGAAGATCTGGGAGGATGGTGAGGCCGAAATGTTCACTTCAGGGCTCTGAAAGAGGGTTGGAAACATGAGCTGCTGTGTGTTGTAGAACGTGAAGACATGGCCAGTTTGCTACGTTTTTTAATAGCAAGACATATTTCTTCCACATTTAGGCTCCAAAGATGACTCCACCTACATCGTCCAGACGCTGGACTTCCACCTCGGCCACAACACCATGGTGACAAAACCCTGCGGCGCCCTCGAAAGCCCAATGGCCACCATAACTAAAATCACTCGCAGACGGCACGAAAACCCTCCACATGGAGTCGCTACAGTCAAAGAATGGTTCAACTACGTCACTGCCATGAGGAATGAAGGTAACTGCAGCACATCCATGTTGGAAATCAGGGATCCTCAATCCTGCAGGTTCCTGCTGGAACACAAGCAGCTCAGACTGAGTCAAGCTCTGCTCAGGTCTGCTAAATTCCCATTGATTTGAATCAGGTGTGTTGCAGCGTGACACTTTGACACACCGGCCCTTTAAGGACCAGGATTGAGGATCCCTGTTGTAAATGCTGCGTTTCAGCGCTGTGGGTAGCCGCACATGTAAGGCTCTGCAGCATCTTATTGTTTGCATCCAATTATAAAACTCAGACATTTACTCACATTTTCATTTAAAAAAAATAATGAGCCTTAAAAGGAGTAAAGTTTAAACAGTCTGAGGCTGAACCGGGGGCTTCATTAGTGACCGTCTAAAGATCATCTAAGCCTTTTCTGGCTTGTGAGTCATGCAGATGTGTACCAGTGTGAATCTTAAATCAAGAAACTGACCTGGAAAAGAGTTCAACCCTGCTGCGTCCATGTTAACAGGCTATTCTGTGCCCAAATGTTGAGGGATTTCACTCTTATAGTCTCATTACTGACAGTGTTTTAGATATAAAGAACGAAATGGTTGTTTTCAACTGTGTAAAGTTAAGATCTTAATTAAGATAAGTGGAAACATGAATGTTAGGAAGAGATTTTGTTGCTGGAGGTGATCAGTGTACATTGAATCATCACTGGGATGGAAAATTTCACAGTTCTCCTTTGTTTTTATTGCAGTTTATCATTTTTAAGTCTTTAAATGACCCAACCACACTTATTTTATCTGAGTTTATTCACTTCTCCGTGAACCAACTCAGATGTTTTGCTTCACCTCTACTTGAACCAACTTTGATGAAAAAAAAGTAGAGCTCAGGTCAGCTGATTACATGCTTCTCACAGTCCCAAAGCCAAACTACAAGTCAGGAGGTGATCGATCGTTCTCACAGCTCCCAGGCTGTGGAATAATCTGCCTTCACGTCAGACTGGCTCCTTCTTTAAATGTAATTAAATCTCGTTCATTTTATTTACATTTATGTATTTTTTTGTTTTAAGAGATTATGCTGCGATTTTCAATAAAGTATTTTATGTTTTTTCATGATAAAAATGTCATTTTAGGCATTATTTCCAAGACGGGCACCTCCAACTCTGGTCCTCTTTTCTTCAGGTTTTAGATGTTTCCCTGCTTCAACGCACTTGAATCACATTAAACAGCTTTTTGTCAAGTTCTGCACAATGTCCCATTAATTTGATTGTGGTGTGTTTAACATGAAACATCACACTTTATTGTCCTTACTGGAAAATTCAGCTTGGACTCAAATGCAGTTCAAGTTGCTGCACTGACAAAGTTGATACAAAATAATGTTGAAGTAGGGATACATCAAAAACCTGCAGGAAGAGTTTGGGCTCCTTAACTTTAAATGGTTAAGATGTCATTCCCATGATGGTCCGTTTTAGAGGAAAATGGCTGAGGCAGCAGTATATCCTGCAACATGGAGCTAAATTGTTGCTGTCCAGTTTGTACAGCTGTCAGTCAGACGTTCTGAGTCATTGCTTCCAGTTTCCAAACAAGATGGCAACAACAAACACTGAAGTCAAACCAAAAAGTCCTCCAACCAGTAAATGTTTTCATGCCATCTATTTATTACTGTGTTCCCAAAGCTGAGGAAAAGTTCCCATCAGTTTGTGTCCAGCAATGCAGTTTTTGGCTGTTCAGCCCAGATAAGTCTGAAAGAAATCTCTCTCTGCTGCTTTTGATTTAAAATCCACTTCTACTATTTGATGGATCAAATGCTTATTGTAGACAATTACAAGTTTTCTGCAGGGAAACATCAAATGGGTCAACTTAAAAGGAAAAAAGATCAGTGTACCTTTTATATTACTACACATATTCATACACATGTACAGAAACAACTTTCATTGAAGTGTTGCAGAGCTCATGAACTAGACTGATTCATTTGGACCCAGGCGTGCTCAAGGTGTCGTCAGAAAACGGACTCCTGGTTGTAAACTTCTCAGACAAAAGACATCCGTTTCTCTGGCTTCACTCAGCCTTGCAGCTGCCACCTGTTATCTCAGACATAAAAGAAGAGCAGATACCACTTATTTAACGCTGCAGCAAAGCGGAGAAGTGTGAACTTGACCTTAAACTAAAAAAAAAAAAGAGTTTTGACATGTTTTATCTTGTGTTTCAGAGCTTAACTTGCTGAGGAACGTGGAGGCCAACAACCAAGAGAGCGGAGCAGCAGCCAAAAGCTCCAGCCTGCTGAGCAGCTTCCGCAGCTCCTCCAGCTACAACCACGAAACCGAGACCATCTTTGCACTTCCCAGGATGCAGCTGGACTTTAAGTCCATTCACGTACAAGATCCAGATGAGCCATCGCTAACAGGTGGGACTGGTTTCTGCAGCACTTCAGTAGATATCATGTTAACCCTGCTGACCGAATGATTCTTCTGTGTGTCCACAAACTGCTGTACAACAATGTAGTTATTAAACGGCACATTATACGAGAGGAAATACTTACTTGTTGTTTCCTGCTGCGCTCAAGTGGTTCCACAATCACCTCCATTTCCTTTGTGCATTGCAGCGGCACAAATGGAGCTCTTTTAGCAAACATGCTTTGTTTTTCTGCACTTAGATGTAAGGGACTTAGAAAGACTGCTCTGATTCTACACATCAGAATGCTCTCAGGTCTGACTGAAATGTTGCACAGTATCAAGTGTTTTGTGGCTGCAAAAGGAGCTGATGCTCAATTGATTTCACTTCATGATGCAGATTGTTTTTACTATTTTTTGATGCACATGTTTAAAGTAAAAAAAACAAAACAACAAAGATTAAAGAAGCTCAGTGAAAACACTTTTCAGTGCTGACTATCCAGCATAAATCGATGCCTCAGTGATCAGTTGGTTCTGCCACTGTTCCTCAAGCATGGCCACAACACAAATGCATTTTCTGTAAAGTACTTGCTGAAAAGTTTAAGATAAAACAGGAAACTAACTGAATTGTTTGCAGCTCTTTTGTTATTTAAGATTTGGGTTAAAAAGACTAAAAAAAAGACTAATTCAACCTATAAAGGTCATGCAATGCTGAGAGAGAGACAGAGACAGAGACACAGAGAGAGAGAGAGAGAGAGCTATATCAGCTTTGTTCTTCCGACCAGGAGCATCTGTGTTATAGCCAGCAGCTGGATGTCACACTTGCTGTTTTGGTTGCAAATTATCAATATTTAATCAAAGAAACACAAGAAAACTTGAGAAAAATAAAGAGAAAAAGTGACAGAACAAGAAGACTAGACTAATGTTAGACTAACTTTTACTGCCTGTAGAGGGTTCAGAAAAGAGACAGGATGCAAAAATCCACAGAAATCCAGTCGCGTCACTTTAATTAATCATGACGAAGCAGAAATGTGAGAAATCTTCATCTCTTGTTCAAGTTATTCAGAACAAAACAAAATTCTGTGAAATGAGATGTGATAAAGGAACAAGAACTTAATTACCTGAGAAGTGAGAAGGATCCAACAAGTAAGCTGTGTTTTCATTTGTTACTGACATATCTGCTGTATGTAAATTCACTCCTGGCTGAAATAAACAGTAACTGTGTGCAAAAATATTCACTTTAGAAAGCATTTAAAAGATGGGCATGTGGATAGGAGGTGCAAGTGCAGAGTAAACATCAACCCCGTTCATACTACTAAGGATAAAGTGTTTCCACCAATTATTCCTTCAATATGTGAATAAAAACAGATGAGAGCAAATAACCGAGATCTCTGGTTGTATCCCAACGTCACTAAATGAAATCATTGTAGGTTTTTTTTATTTTAATCTTTGACACTGAATTGCTGCAAGTCTGTCTCTGGTTTCTGATCCAGACTCTCATTCCTGTTATATTCAGACTCAAACAGCAAACCCAAAGTGGAGTGCAGCGTGGTGACCGAGTTCACCGACCACATCTGCGTCACCATGGACGCCGAGCTGATCATGTTTCTTCACGACCTGGTGTCGGCCTACCTGAAAGAGAAAGAGAAAGGTGCGTCCTCATCGCCGTCACTCATTCCCTGAACCAGCAAACTATTTTTATCCTTTTCGACTGTCCACAAAGTCATGACTCATCCGCACAGAAGCAATACCCTCCAGAGCCCCCCAGCAGGTCGCTCAGCATCACGAGAAGAAAACGAGTCGGATAAGGAATCACACGACGATCTGCGTGTGAACCTGTGAAGCTGTTTGTATGCCGTCAGACACATTGTGGAGAGCGGCTTGAAAGGCGGGGAGCTGAGTGTTATTTCCACACGCAGCAGGGGGGTCAGGGAGGCCGGTGCAGGCAGCATTTTAATGGGTTTCACATTGTCACAAAGGAACAAATGAGCGGCCTTTCGGCTGGCAAGCTCACATTCTTCACAACAATTAAAACCCAGCCGAGACTCTTTTGTTGACTCTGCATCTGAGAGGAAAGAAAAGAGAGGCTGAGGCTTTTCATCCATGTTTGATTAATCCTAATTAATTGAGTTAAAGCAGTGGGTTTTTCAATGTGACAAGATCTATAGTATGAAGGTGGACCGACTGAGCTGAGTTTTTTTCTTTTAATGAGTTTGTTTTGTGCTCTGGATCTTGTTGTTGAAGAATGCGTCTGCCACGTTAAAAAGAAAAACACGGAGGCAGCGGAGCGTTTAAAGCAACAACCTGATTGCCTTCCTCTCCCCTCCAACTTCAGCTCTTTTCGCGCCGCGGATGTTTGCGGCTCGGCCAGGCCAGAAGAGCCCCACGGCCCTGCACGACGAAAGCTCCTCCGAGAAGGACAAGGACGACGGCATCAACTACACCACGGTGGACTGGAGGGAGTTCATGTGCAACACCTGGCACCTGGAGCCGACTCTCAGGTCAGCACCTCACATCTACACCATGTTGCTGTTTGTTTGCAGACACACCCATCCTCTATGGAACTAGATTTGTTCCATAAACTCCAAGCAAAACTTTTTAAAAATCAAGCAAAAAAAACAATTAAAACCAAAACATTCTAAAACTTAAGTAAAATGAAGGATCTCAAAATCAAAAAATATCAATCATCATGAAAACTAGTAGGCTTTAATTTGGTTAAATTGAGCAGTTTTCTTTGCAGTTTCTTCTTCCTCTTTCTCTCTTCTCGCTATGTTGGTTGCGCTTCACCGTCTTTGGTTTTGATTCATGATTGTTTGGTTTTATTTCTGACACAAACCTTTCAGAAGTAGTTTTAATATTCAACTCCTTAAAGGTGGAGTATGTAAGATTTTCAATATTTTTTAAAAAATTAACTAAAAAAATAACTACAATCATAATTAGATTTTTTTTTAAAAATCTTTTTTAAAAACATGTAGGTCCAGTCTGTCCATATTTGATGTGTTATTAAATTACAAGTTTAATCAATGACAAAGACCCTTGCTAAATGTTTGCCTACCAGTAAAAAAAAAAAAAAAAAAAAGTGCTTTTTGTCATTTGTCATTAATTAAACTTGTAATTTAATAACGCATCAAATATGGACAGACTGGAACCTACAAGTTCAAAAAACTTTCTAATTATGATTGTAGTTATTTTATTAATTAATTTATTTTGAAAATATTGAAAATCTTACATACTCCACCTTTAAACTTCCTAAGAAAGTGTTTTACATCTTATTGTGCTGCAGCTGTGTCACTTAAAAACTCACCAGCCAATCGGAATGCGCCCCTGAAAGAGCCCGCCCATGAAAGCTTTGAGTCAGAAATAAAACCAAACAATCGTGAATCAAAACCAAAGACGGTGAAGCGCGACCAAAATAGCGAGAAGAGAGAAAGAGGAAGAGGAAACTGCAAACAAAACTGCTCAATTTAACCAAATTAAAGCCTACTAGTTTTCATGATGATCGATCATTTTTGATTTTGAGATCCTTTATTTTACTTAAGTTTTAGAATGTTTTGGTTTTAATTGTTTTTTGCTTGATTTTTAAAAAGTTTTGCTTGGAGTTTATGGAACAAATCTAACTCCATAATCCTCTAGCATGACTAAATAAAGGTGAGTTTTCCAAAGGAATAAGTAAGTAGACGCCAAAAGAAAATGAAATTCCTGATGTTGCGTGTCACAAAAAGAAGCATGAAACGACTCTTTAAACCAGCAGTGCCCAGTTTAGCTCCTGGGCGCCCACAATCCCGCAGGTTTTCCATGTATCCCTGCTCCAACACACCTGACTCCAACTAATCAGACTTCATTGGCTGTTGGATCTATTTAATGGAAGGGGATACATCGAAAACCTGTCCTCGAGGACCAACTTCATACATTGGAGCTCACAGGACCTTCTAATGCCTCGTCTTCTACTTTCAGACTCATCTCCTGGACGGGGCGAAAGATAGACCCCGTCGGCGTGGACTACATCTTACAGAAACTTGGTTTCCACCACGCCAGGACTACCATTCCCAAGTGGCTGCAGAGGGGCGTGATGGACCCGCTGGACAAAGTCCTATCGATGCTGATCAAGAAGCTGGGCACCGCCCTGCAGGACGAGAAGGAGAGGAAAGGCCGAGACAAAGAGGAGCACTGAGGACGCCGTTCGCTCCACACTGGAATCAAAGCTGAGGAAACAAACACTGGAATACTGTATTAAAATAACCACTACTGTACATTAACTGACACTAAAACCCTGTGAGTTTCTGCGTAGCTGTTTACCGTCGGGCTGGTTTCCGCAGCTCAGACTGAAACGTTTTGCACCGATCTTCTTTTCTGTACATTTTTTGAACAAATTAGCTGATGTTAGTGTTTCTTGACTGCTTTAAGTCTGTTGTACCTGTTGTAAATGAGCTCACTGAAACTGCTTGAATTTTTCATTTAAAGCTTACCAGTAGTTCATGACAAATGACTTCTCAAACCATTGCCTTTTCTTTGTTTCCCATGGAACACATGGTAGGTATGCTTTATGTCATTTATAGCGTAGCGTTACGATATTTAAGACCAGTTCGGTGACGTGTTTTCTTGTTTTGTTTTTTTTTTTTGTTTTTTTTTTACGTGAACAATGAAATACTGGATTTCCGCACGTCATCTGCTCACTCTCAACAATGATTGTAATTATAATTTGAACAAAGATGATTATTTATGACTATGTGGAAGGCTGAGTCGACATGTCAGCTTGGTGTGTCAAGCTTTGTTTTTGTTTTTTTAATCCACACTGTAGAACCCGTGTACATAGTTAAATTTCTTAAATGTGTTGATTTCTTAACTTATTAAAACTGTTGCCATTCAGTTTTAAATGACAAAGTCTGCATATTTTTTCGGAATGGGCAAACTACGCAAATTTGTGATTTTGTAAACGGCTGCAGAGGAAAGTTCATCCCCCAAAAAAAGCTTGATTTGCTTCATAAAACTACTCGAAATGGAATAAACGGCAAATATTTTAATTGTCCAGCTCCTCTCTGTACAATGTAGCGTTTCGAAAATATGGATGTCTCAGCATGCAGGACATTTTAATAGCTTACAGCGCTGCAGAGTTTTTTCTTGGAGGGAGAAGTGGAAACTTGTGGCAATAAAAGTAAGTAAAAAAAAAAAAAAAAAGAGCAAATAAAATATATGTGTGTGTGTGTGTGTGTATGTATATGTATGTATGTATATATGTGTGTATGTATATATATATGTGTATGTATATGTATGTATATATATGTATATATGTATGTATATATATATATGTGTATGTATGTATGTATATGTATGTATGTATATATACATATATGTATGTATATGTATGTATATATATGTATATATATATGTATATATATTAATATGTATGTATATGTATATATGTATATGTATATATATGCTTGTCCACCAAAATGTGACAAACTAGACTGAAAAGCATTTAGTCTGTAATAACCTCGCAGGAAGGTGTCGGTGTTAAAAAAAAAAAAAAAATTAAAAAAATTAAAACTACACAAAGTCTACATAAAGTCTGTAAAAATTTTACCCATAACGCCTGACTCAAGATATGGACAGTAAATTTCTAATTGTTGATATTTTTAAGTATTTATTGTTCCTTTTTAACAAAATGTAGATAAATAAGTAAAAGTGAAGATTACTGTATGTGTCGTTTTATTTCCGTTTGTCATAAGTATTGTAGGGCAGGAAACTTCCACCAGCGGGCTGTACAAAAGAGTTTTTAGACATTTTTACCACAAAGTGATGCAGTAGGTCTCAAACAGGAGTATAATACATTAGGTGTTCCGGGTTTAATAGTTTTCCCAACTTAATTTTACTTTTACTGATATGAAAATACAAAATAACAGTGTAATAAAGTCAACTTTTCCAAGAAAAATCTTATTGATAAAGATATTGTTAGTTTGCACTGTAAACTGTGAAAATTTAGAAAACAAAATAAAATAATCTATAAAGGTTAAATAATAATCTCTCTAGAGCCTCCTCAAATAAATCTATCAGCAGATACAAAAAAGTAAGACAGCATGCAATATGAAAATCTCATTTAAAGTGGAACTATTTTGTGCATTTCAGGCTAATTTATTTTTATTTCTGAGACCAGAAGGGCTGGGATTGATCGAGTTATTGTCACAAATGGCTTCATTTACTTCAGACCGACCCTCTCCGTAGGCTGTCAGATCAGCCTGCGGGCAAAATGAGTGGATTGAGACTCTTCCGCATTAAGCTCCGCCTCCCTCCACTGCGCTACATCGGGAGCGTGCACCGCACCTGCTTTTGCCGTCATTGTAACGTCTCATAAACAGAAGGATTAGGCTCATATGAACTCAATAAAAAAACAAAATACAATGTCAACACATAGCATACAGCCCTACATGTTGGAACCTGAATCAGACCCTGAAAACGAAGTGGAAAACAGCAACCCACAGCAACGAATGCAGCAGGATGTCTCTCTTTGGTAAACTCACCAGCCATCGTTGGAAATAACTTTATCCCACGTTTTCCACCCGCCTGATGTATTTGTACATGCCCTTGTTAACCAGTAGAAGGTGACCAATCACCGAACCTTATCCCCCGGGACGTCACAAGGATTTCCAAGTAGAAAAAACTCTCTAAAACGACGCATTTTTCGTCGCCATGGAAACGGAGAGCGTGCTGGAACTCAAACTCAAACATGGGTTTAGGTGATAAAAAACAGTGCCGTTCACATGTCTGATGAGGATTCAACACTGTAACACTGTAGAAAGTTCAGAAAACTTGAAGTATCGTAATAGCACCCCTTTAAGCAGGAAACATAAATGTTTTTTTATATGAATTCAAACTATGGAGCAAAAGCAGCCTCTTATGAAAGAAAAACTAAGCAGATGATTTCCAAAGTTAAACAGAATAAGGTTCAGAATTAGGCTTTATAAATATGTCATAACCAAGTTTTATAAATGAAAGGTTGATGCTGTTTGATGTCAAACTGACTTTCTTCTCATGACTTCAAAAACTGAGTATAAGACAAAGCAGGTTTTGTGTAGAAAAACATGAGTGTGATTGACTTTTACAAGAATAATTGTCTTCTTCTTGTCTTAAGCGGATTAAAGAGATGTTGCAATAAGAAGCTGTTCTGGAGCCAGTTTGGCTCAGAAACCAAAACTAACATGTCAGACGTTTTTTTTTCTTCTTCATTTCCAGCTAAGAGGTTTTAATCTAAGAGACAATCTCTCAAACAAAGCTTCTCTGATGAATAGATCTCTGTCAGTCGTTTAGTGTGCGTGAAAATAAGCATTTTGCAGGAATCTTTTAAACTGTTTTAACTACAAAATAAAAAACCACATTAGGACATTTTTTAATCTGTGTGTAATTTGCTCCTGTTTTTTTCTTTCTCCCCAGTAAATGAGTCTTAGTCTGCAAGATCCACTTGAATTCAAACAACTCCTGCTGGTTTCCTTCCAGTTCGTCAGGAACCTGCCCCCCCCCCCCCCCCCCCCCCCCCCCCCCCCAACTAGTCCCTTTCCATCTACCCAAGGCCTGCTGGGTTGTTAATACCCACTCACCCCTCCTTCACCGGCACCTCCTCATCATGAGCCATGTTCCACTTTGGTGCCATGCTGTGGTTTTGTGTTTTTTGATGGTGCGTTGGCGGGCGAAGTGGAGCGCTGTGGCACAGTGGAGGTGAGGAGCACCGCTGGGCTTCCTCTGTGATGTCTGCTGTGAGATTACAGCAGTGTCATCTGAGGAAACCAAGATGCCTCAGTGCGCGAGAGAGCATCGCTCAAGTCTTTGCTCTTGCCCGCCTGGGCCGGACATTATGTTTGATTTTTATTCTGCCAGCTGCGCACGCTCTCCTTTGAAGTGTTTTCTCATTTGCATACCACTGCAGAATATTACTTTTATTTCTTTCCCTTCTTGGAGCCACACTGCACACACACACACACAAATATGGAAGCGGAGCCAATGACCAGCAGATGGAGTCAAAAGCCAGACATCCTACGAGCTGAACTTCTACATGACACCTCCCTGTAGTCTGTGACTGAGTTATTTAAATTTTTAAAAAAAAGAAACGGAAAAGAAAACATTAAAAAGTCATGAACTGTCTGAAGATGTTGCACGTCTAATATTGGCTCCTGTAGGCTTGGATGAAATTGTTCTGCTTCATGCCTTCGCTGAGGTCTCTGCTGCCCATTTGACTAAAATGTACAACACATGTTGACAGCAGTTCCTGCTCGGGGGGGCTGATCTACATCCTGGTTCAGCATCGAAATGAAAACTTAACTGATTAAAGGATGAATAATTAGCTTGTGTTTAAAAAGCCAGCATGACGATGCAAACAGTTTGAGACGTCTGGGATCCCTTTATGATACATAAAAAACAAAGAGAAAAAAAGCCCAAATGGTGCTTTTTTTAGTTTACATTTTTATAAAGGGATGAATAAAACCCATTTTTTAAGAACTTATTTGGTAATTTTGTCATTGGTTGAGACTTTTTGGTGTTAAATATATGTATTAAAACCACACATTTATAGTTGTATTTTAGGTAAAATGTGCCAAAACAAAACTTGTTGAAATGATTAGATCTGTGATGTTATTATATTTGTATTGGTGACGTAACTTCAGAAAGGATGGGTCATTTATTACAACCTAATGAAATCTTACACAGTTATAACAGCAATAATAACCATAGTCACAATAATGTTCACATAAACAGATTTGGTATCGGCAGGTATTCAAAATTCAGATATCTGTATCGGATCGGAGCTCCCAAAAAGTGGATCAGTGCGTTCATTGTTGAGCCCGGGATAGTGTGCATCACTTTGGTCTGTTTTGTTTTAAAAGTGCTCTAAAAATAAAGTTAGATTGGAAACAAATTACTGCGTTATTACTGTTATGAACACCTGATAAACCTGCTCGACAAGAACTGTCAATGACACATTTTTAACACAGACTCTCATCCACAAGCACTGATAGTTTCTTTAGAAATCATGAAGCTAATGGGCCGTCATCGCTGCTTTTCCAGGAAACTGCTTGCTGAGGGAAGAAAATTCTTCCCATCTTCCACACATCATCTCCGACATAAAAAAAAAAGGTCCTCATTAGCCTAATGATGGATACAAAGAGGAAAGACGTGATACCTTTTAAGAATCTCTGAAACCCTTTCAAAGCTGCCTGATAAAAGTCGTCCCACAGAACAAACGTGCCCGCGTGGGCCAATAAAGACTGCAGAGCATTAAATTAAATACTGCAGAGCGCCGCTGTGACGTACAGCAACTGAGCTCAACTGTCTTCATACAAATGAGCAGCTTGAGATTTAAACCGCCTTTTGATTGAGTTTCTAATTGCTTGTTCCACTCCGTCAGACTTACCTCCAATGAATCATTTATTGTAACAATATGGCTGAAAAGAGCTGAGAGAGAAAGCCGGAGGCTGGTCTGCTTCTCAGGATCTGGCTGTTTGTTGGTGACGCCTCCATGTCACTTGGCTTGTAGTGTGGAGACCGTCTTGTTTGTCGTCTTTAAGTCGCTGCACGAGGCTTCCACACTGCTCCGCCAATAAAATCAGATCTTACTTAAACGTGACTGAAACTAAATCACCTTTGTGGCATAAAGTTAACAGTTTGAAGAAGAAATCTTTAAAAATTTTGTTGGGGAATTGGGACTTTTCTCTTTAAAAGAATTTCAGGACAAAGGTTTTAGGTGATGCAGGAAGTCTTTTAGTACTTTACTATCACAAATAACGAAACTATAAATAATACTTTTATTAAAAAGTATTTTATTTATGGAAGGTTGTTGGATTTGTTCCACAAAACAGCATTCTCCTTGTGTTTCAGTGTCTCAGCAACCTTGTTTTCAAATGTCTCATTGTTCTCTTTTCTTTGTTTGTTTGTTTTTGTTCATTTGCTTCCTTTACCCTGAAGTACAAAAGCAATAACAAAAGACATTTAGCAAAACAAACCACTTCAGGCAATGACAGAGAATTTACAGGAACAGAGATCAAACCAAAATAAGAACTCTAACGTCTTTTTTTAAATGTTTATTTACTTTCCTTTTGCCAAAAATTAAAAATTGGTTCTGATATCTGTTTGATTTGTTTTCATTCTTGTTTTGTGTTGAGATATTTCTATTCTTAGTGTTGTTCTTTTTTTATTTTTCATTTTGTTGAGCTTATGTTGTGTTTTGTATAATGTTTCTACATAAACATTATATAGAAACCATATATGATCTGGTTTTGTAAATTAGTTTTGGGCTTTCTTGTTTAATTTAATTGTCTTGTCTTGCAATACATTTTATTTTCATTAATCCATTTTCCTTACCGCTCCATCCGATGAAGGGTCACGCGGAAGCTGGAGCCTATCCCAGCAGTCTTTGGGCGAACGGCAGGGTACACCCTGGACAGCTCGCCAGTCCATCACAGGGCCACACAGAGACAAACAACCACTCACACTCACTCCTCTGGGCAATTAAGAGTAACCCATTAACCTAGCATGCATGTCTTTGGACGGTGGGAGGAAGTCAGAGAACCCACGCATACACGGGGAGAACATGCAAACTCCACACAGAAAGGCCACTGTCCAAACCCCAGCCGAAGAGTGACCAGCGACCTTCTTGCTGTAAGACCACCGAGCAGCTTTATTTTATGTTATTTTATTTTATTTTTTACTTATTTACATCAATCCGTTGATAAAATAACCCCACCTGAAAGGAAATGGTATTTAAGAGGTCCAAACACAACTTTACAGAACATAACGAACAGAATGTTTGCAGTTCTCATAGATCACTAAAAAAAAACTTTCAGTCATGACATATTTTATAAATACATGAATAATACCATCTTGTCTTGAATATGATGAGAGCAACATGTCTCTAAAATGTTTCAACAGAACCGACTTTTACCATCTCCTCTTTGATATCAGTCCATAAACATCAGAGAAACAAAACATGTGAATATTTTCCTAGTATTGTATTATATGGGATTCAATGTTTGTTTTTTACTTTTACTCAGTGGTTTAAGCTGGTTTGAGATCTAGACTGCAGGCAGACCAGTCCAGCACTCTTCCTCTGCAGAGTCAAACTGTTGTAAGGATTTCTTTGTGCATTGCTTTGCTGAAATAAGAAAGGCCTTCCCTGAAAAAATGGATGTAAGCATGTCATTTTCGTGTTAGATTTTAGTATTTTCTCAGTCTGTTCATCGATTTTTTAGTTTTAGCTGTCTGAGTTGAGGTCGCGGCTTTCGTGTTTGTTCCTTGTTCTGCTTTACTTCCTGCTTCTCTGTCATGCCTGCCTTTCATTCATCAATAGTTCCTCAGTAAATGTATGCTCCAGGTTTTCCTTTGTTCGGTGCCAGATCATCACTGTTTTCTTTGTCACCATGGTCACCTGTTTCAGGCTGTCAGTCAATCATGTGTTTGCTTTTTTTTTTTTGTTTTTTTTGTTCGAGTTCTGTTCATATTTAGATTTTCCTGCCTTGGTCGCATTTCCTGTTTATGTTTACACATAAGTCTCATTAAGTTCCACTTTTTGACTTTTACTCCAGCATTTAGGTTCTCCACCTGTGTCTCATGGGCTATAATAACATATAACTTATTATCCATTCCAACAATGATTTTGTCTTTCCAGTACAAGCACCAACCACTGACAGCAATGTATGCCCATCAACATATGGGACTTCGTACTGAGTGATGAGAAGTGTTTCTGGATAGTTTGCATATACAACTTCCAGAGCTTTAACTTGCATTTGTGCATGAAACACAGAACCTGACCACATCCAGTGATTTTTTTTTCTTTCACTCCATCAGAAGCTGGTAATGGACAAACTCAGCCCCCCTTGTTGCTGTCATGTGACCTCCTTCTGCCACAGTCCATGCAGACTGAACCACATTGAAGGTGATGTGAAAACCTGTGGCAGTATCACTGATCCTCAGTAAATGCTTGGAATTGGTGAAAATGGTTTTTAAAAAAAAAAAAAAAAGATCAGTTCTTTCAGGAAATTACACTCCTTCAAGACCAGAAGGCACGTCATGCCACTGACCGCTCTCTCCTGTGGCACTTGTCAGACTTATCTCTGGCTGCAAGAGATAAACTTTGAAGCTTCATCCCAACAACCCATAGCCAACACTGACACACACAAAACACACACAGGTTTGCAGTGTGTGCAAACGCCAATTTCAGCCAAGCTGGGGTGCAAAAAAAGAAATGAGCTCAATGTCGTGTGCATTAGAGTGGATTCTGCTGAATTCATCCAGCCTGGTGAAACTTCCTGAAGGCATGACAAGACCTCAAGATTTGCTCTCCGTCTCCGAGGCCCGCTGGGTGACCCGCCATTATTCAGTTTTATGTAAACACGGATGTGAGGTGTTTCAGTCCAAGGATCTTTTTGCATATAAAGTCTGACGGAGTAATCACTGCTAAAATGGAGATTAAAAAAAAACCAAACAAACACACAATAATTAAGGATTAAGATGATTATGTTCACCTTTCTGTACCTTTGTTGTGTATTAAACCTGCCAGGATGATTATGAAAGTGGAGCAACATCTCATGTCTTCTGAGAACACATTGCATAACGCAGATCAACAAAACCTTTCATGTAAAACACTTTAGATCAGGGGTGTCAGAATCCAGTCCTCGAGGGCCGGAATCCAGCAGGTTTTTGTTGTTTCCCGCCACCAACACAGCTGATTCAAATCAATGGATCCAGCAGCTTCTTGTCAACCTGTTTGAGTGTCGGTCAGGTGTGTGTTGGAGCACAGAGACAACAAAACCTGCAGGATACCGGCCCTCCAGGACTGCAGTTTGACACCCCTGCTTTAGATCCCCTTAGATTTCTGATATTCTCGGCACTCCACAGACAAAACTGGCTGCAGCCAGACCTCTGTTCACCTTTTGAGATTTGATCATGAAACTTTAATGAACTCACTTAGACACCATGGGGGTTCAGTGAACAGCTGTCTCTGATCCTGTCGCTCTGATAGATCATCAATTTTTTGACACACACAGCTAAAATGTTCTGTAGAGCTTGTTTCCAAGTGAATATTTCTCCACTGACAAGCGGGAAGCACCAGTTAGTGTGTTAGTCATGGTATAACGTCACACTTAGAAGTGTTGAACGGATCTACAAGTTTCTCATATAACTGGTACACCTGTTTAATTTCATCTAATCAGCCAATCACAAGGCAGCTACTTTTTGAAATTAAGGCATGGACAAGAGGATTGGCTAATATTTAAATTACTCCTCACAATGTGGAACAAATGGGATTAATGAGAGTTTGAAGATGATATGTTTGTTGGTGCCAATGGAGCACCAATAAGATGCATTTCTGTTTGCTGCACTCGGTAATCTGCTGTTCAGGTAAAATAAAAATAAATCAACATTAAAAGCACTAAAATAAAGACAACGTAATAGTTAAAAGACAAAATAAGACAGAAAAGACCTAGTGCTCCTGTTTTCCATTTAAAAGCCAACGTAAAAAGATGAGTTTTCAAAAGAGATTTAAAACCACTTAAAGTCCCAGCAGACCTCACTGAAAAGGCTCTGTCTCCACCTACTACTAGAAGTTATGCAGTTTATCAATGTTACCATTAGGGGGCAGAGCAAGCAGTTTGTGGCCATGAACTGCAAAAGATAGAGAGAAGTGTGTGAAGTTAGAAAATGGTAGTTGAAGCATGCGCCCGGTGCAGTCGCAGCTGAAGGTTTTGTCCAGCTGCCCAGCTGCGTTGGTGAAAATAAAGAAGTTTTTCTTCACTCAGTCTGAGTGGTGTAACACCAACAAAAAATTCTTTGTTAATGTTGTAGGAAAGTGGTCAGTTTGGTAACGTTAACAGTAACTCCAATACACAGCTGTCAAGTCTCCCACTGTGACCAGGAAATTATAGTATTTTCACGTGTTTCCCGACTTCCTGCCGTATTTTTAATATTTCCCATGAATCTCTCGTATTTTGATATAGGGAGAAAATACGATGATATGAGGAGACAAACTCCCCGCCCCTGCGAAGAATAAACACACAGCAACCATACAACTCCGTTTCCCACAAGGAAAGAACTGCACGACCGCCTGGAAAACGATCGGTGAACGACTCACACCGCGACCATCTGGGTGGTGGTTGCCAGAGAATTTTCTCATGTTTTAAAACCCAGAACTTGATAGGAATGCTCCAATAACTATTTGTTTCGACCAATGTATTCTGAACATCATCTCTGAATGTAGAACATGTTGAACCTTGAAGCAGATCTACAGCAGCAGAAGACCACACAGGATGCCACTCGTACCAGCAAACAACCGCGAACTGAGGCTGCCAGTCATACAGACTCATTCAAACTGGAAAACAGAAGATGGAAAAACATTGCCTGGTCTGGTGAGTCTCCATATGATCTATGACATTCAGATGGTGGGGTCAGAATTTTGTGGACATGAAGGCACTGGTGGATCCTATCTTGAATCAATGATGTTGGTGACATAACACTTTGGACCGTTTAACACCAACTGAGCATGGTTTAAACATGTGCACACCTTTCAGACTACGGTGTGGCCACTTCCAGCAGGATAATGCAACATGTCACAAAGTTCAATTCATCTCGAACTAGTTTCTCAAACATAATGAGGTCACCAGATCTTATTCCATTAGAGCCCGTTTGGGATGTGGTGGAACCAGAGACTCTCATGGATGTGCAGCCAACAAATCTGTGGCAACTGTGTGATGCTCTCACGTCCATATGAAGCAAAATCTCAGAGGAATGTTTCCAACACCGAGTTGAATATATTTTTAATGGAAAACAAATTAGGTGGGCCTCATGAAGTGACTGGTTATATTATGAGATGGCATCTAAACATGCTACATGTCTGAAATTGTCATTAGATATGGGTTTTGACTTGTTCCCATCTTAGGTGTCTCAAGTTAAAACTGATCAGTCATTAGAATGAATGGTTAAGGCAACAAAGAAAGCTTTTCGTTTTCACATTCATTCATTCATTTCACATTTCACATAAGACTGGAAATGTTCAGGGTGAGTGAAATATTTCGTCCCGTCTTTTGCCACAGTGGCTGTGTACATTGGCGTCACTGTGGCAGATTCTCTGCGAGAATAACGCTCTCACAGCTGGAAAAACGAAGACGGTGGAGTCCTGAATAGAACAAGAAGCAGCAAGCTAAGACGAGCATGAACAACTTAAAGGGCAGACAGAGAAGACAACTAGAAGACATTAAACCACACTGACATTTAACTGTACAAATGGTTTTTGATTTTAGTTACTCTCCAGGAAAGAATCTAGCACCAGCTAACACGATGCAAAAACCAGGATGAGTTTTTATCTTTCTGTTTACAATGTCATTCCAGATATTTTATTTATGCATTGTTTTGGTTTATTTTACTTGACAACAATGAACATTGATGTCAGCATGGCAAACTGGTAGCAGTCCAAGAGCTTTGCCAAAACTGGGTGGAGCATTGCCTGCTGGCTTGTAAGAAAGAAAGATAGATATAGACTTAAATCATCTCCCAAGAGAAATGAACTTTAAAATTAACAATCACTTGTGGTTCACATGTATATACAGGTAAACCACATGTGCAAGTGTGAGGTTTTGGTCCGATATGTGATACACATATGGAAAACATGTGAATCTTATGTAGATTACACATGACTCACAGAATCATATGAACAGCATAGGATTCACATGTGCTTTTTGTGTTCTTCACATGTGATTCACATCATGTGCCTGTAAGGTGCACTGTGATGACAATGTGATTCACATTTTCTTCATGTGATTTACATGGGATATTCATGCTGTTTTCATGCATCAACCACGTGTTCTTTCATAAGATACACATGCTCTTCACATGTGGATCACATGAAAATGTTCCAAAAACATATTTTTGCACATGAGATTTGTTTGTACGTGACATCTGCAGCATGTGTGGGTTTTTTTTTTCTTTTCTTTTCCTGTAACGGTCATCATGGATGAGCATCTCAGTGCTTTCAGAAAGTCCTTGTAAAGTTGTCTGAGTTGAGTTCAGTGTGGCCTTCAGGCCATAAACAGCATATTGATGTGAAATTCACAAGCACATAAGCTGATTTATACTTGACGGTCAGTATTACTGCACTGTGGATTTCCTCATTTTAATAATTTAGCCATTTTTAACCAGCAATAGAAGTCAGCAA
This sequence comes from Telmatherina bonti, assembly GCF_933228915.1. NCBI lineage: Eukaryota > Metazoa > Chordata > Actinopteri > Atheriniformes > Telmatherinidae > Telmatherina > Telmatherina bonti. Next base: position 10,940,014 of record NC_136631.1, read on the forward strand.
ATAAACAAAAAGAGCACGAGGCTCAACTCAAAACCATCAAAAATGTTTTTGTCATGACATTCATGTTTATTTGAATGTGGGAAATTCCTAATAGCATAGATTTTATGTAGAAATTATTCTGATTCACACAAACTCTCTTCAGAACGTGGCTGATTTATGAATTCATTGTACATTTATAGACATTTTTATTTTGCCGTCATCTGCTGACACCCCACACACTCTACTTTTCTTGACCTTTACTGTAACTGGATCCCTGAGGTTTAATTTGGTCATTTTAAAATAGAAAGAAAAGAGCATGAAATAAACATGACAAAATGTAAACTAACAGGAGCACATTAAAAAGGTCATTCATTACATAAAACCCACAGCGAAAGAGCTTTTTGGAGTGCTTCCTTATTATTAAATAAATAAATAAATAAAAGTTCAGTTTTTAGCCTGTCAGAAGCTCTGCTCTGGAAGGCTTCAGTTGGGAAGGTTAATAACTAGAAATGGGAGCCGTTAAAGGTTATTTTTGAGTAATTGGGTACTTTAGAAAAGACATTATAGAGCGAACGGATGATGCCACAATGCCCCCAGAGGTACATTTTAAATTTGGTGCAACAAGAGTTCACAGTTGCGTTTTGCCAGCAGCCTCAGCAGGACAGATATCCATCAATAATGAAAGTACTTTTGAAAAGGCGGATAAGTCTTTCTATCTGCAGCCAGAAGTTGGGGAGACGTTTGATTTGTGTCAACGTAAAGAGAGAATTACAAGTTGTTTACTTGCAACAGATAGCACTAAAGCCCTGTGACAAAGTTAAAAAGAAATGAACACAAAGAAAGAATAAAAATCCAGCAGTTGTGACACAAAAATTCTTGTTGAAAAAAGACAAACTGTAAAATTAAATTCTATCATAAAAATACATTTGATGGCTTTACTTCTAGATATTTTGTTTTATTTAGGCCTTTAAATGTTTATTAAAACATGTTATCACATGTAATAACAACTGAAAAGCCCCACAGTACACACACACACATACACATATAAATACTTGTGTGTAGAGTCTCCAACATGTTATATTACTTTAAACTTTTGAAGAGTTTTGTCCACGCTCTATATTAATAGGCATCAATATCTAACAATAAGCAGGGAGGGATTGGTCACATTGCATTTTAAGTGTGGTCTGTGGAGCAGAGGTGATTACCTTCTGCTGTGACTGGAGCTTGGACCTGCCTGCTGCTTGAGGAGGGGAAAAGGGCCTGCAGTAAACAGCACCCGTTGCTAATTGAGTTAACAATACACATTTTTACATCAGCCATCAAATTCTCCAATAATACCAGGATGTGAAACATGTTACTAAAAAAAAACAAAAACAAAAAAACACTAAAGTCACTATAGGGGTCTGAAACCTCATTAAATAAAGCCCCCAAATTTTTATGTTTTTAGCTGAGTTCTTATATATGTGCAATCAAAGCGTGGATTTTTTTTTTTTTACACCTTAATTTTGATGTAAGTTTTTAATTGCAATAATGTGTTAAAGTTCCACCCTTGACATTAAAGTCTTGATATTAAAGAAAACTTTTATTCAGCATTTAAACTTTTTTTTTTTTTAGGAATTATAGTTTCTTATAAAAATATATATTTTTTAATTTTCAACGTTATAGTTTTTCCATGGTATTTTACATGGGACACTTAAATTTGCTCTTTAAATCTGTGATCTTATTTGTAGTTCCCCATATTTTAAAGACACATGAAATAAAACTGCAAATTATTACAGAAAATATTTGAATTTTACAAGTTTTTTTTTTTTTTACAGTGTACATTCACTTTTGTTCACAGTTGCGGGGATATTACAGAGTGAGACATTGAGATCTGCAGGTGTGGATGCTACAAGTATTTTGGGATGCAGAGAGAGCTGAGCCACAACCCAAAAAGGTCAGTTTTATCAGTCCGTCAATCCACCCTTCACCTCCTTGACAAGCAGTTTCCATACAATAATATCATAAGTGTAAATGGCAGATGAGCTGGTAGCAGACCTCACTCGAAGAGACAGGAAAAGAACTTTTGGTCAACTTGGAGCCAATAAAGTTGCTGCTGCTCTGTGTCAAAAGGAGCATGTTGAGGTGCTTTGGGCTTCCAGTCAGGAAGCTTTCTGGATACCTCAAAGCATGCACAAGTAACCTGATGTTTTCTTTCAGCATCCATGAAAGGAACAACAAAGACTCATCTTGTAGGCTTCTTTATGTTTTTGCAGTATGAATATAAATGCCCAGAGTAACGCAGCGTAGCTGCTGCTGAAAATTGCTGCACAGCTTACTGCTGTTTTTGAGGGTTTCCCACAATCTCAAAAAGCAGCTGCAAACTCTTAAGCTACGCTGAAAGTCACACCATTCACCACGCCAAGTCAACAGTGTGCAGGGGGTTTTTAAGTCATGGTCATTTGGCCTCATCACCTTCAGCTGCTGAGTTTCGAGGCATTTTGGCATCTGTAGGACTGTGGACCATCTCTTTAAATCCATAGCAAATTTTTCAGTTTGTCTTACCATGAACAAATTCACTCGCTCAAATAAAAATCTCAGACAGCAAACCTGCATGCTATCACAGAGAGACCCTTTCTTTCATTTTAGAAAGAAGATCTTTAATCATGGCAGGCTTCTGTTCATCATTTTGAGTGGTCCCAATGTTACAAAGGAGAATGTGAAGATTAGAATATGGGACACTTTAAATTTAATAGTATAAAAATGAAGCAAGGTGAAACTGTCTGATTGCAAGAAAGTATAGCACCTTAGGCCAAACTTTGAGGAACCATGTCCATATTATTGTCTGCAGAGGATTACCGTCTGATGAGTTTCTTATTTGAACAGAAAAGGTTGTTCAGAACGAGGAAGACAGAGGCTGAACCAATTTACGGGAGACTCCTTAATGCCTGAGTAAAGAATTCAGTCACACAAAAGGTGTCTTAAGATATGGGGGGGATTAAATCACGAGTTTCACCTAAATTCGTTGACAATATAACGCTGGATACTTTAATCAGGATGGCCCTTAGTTCTGCTTATTGTTGAAAATCAGATGAAAAAGTTCCAGACATGCATCTCACCTCATTCCTCGAGAAGAAAACTTCACTGAAGACAGAATTTTGTATGATCATGACAGGGAGACAATGACAGGTTAGAGTGGCAGAGAAAAGTCAATGAGCAATTATGAATGTGGTCAACCACAACCTGGCTGTCAACATTTTCAGAGTTGTTTGATGTTTTATGGCAGATGAAGGTGTCCATGGGCCTAAATTTATCATTTAAAAAAAAAAAAAAAAAAGTTTCTGAAAACCAGCCTGTCAGTCCGTCATTTTTTCATTTAAGGATCGCAGGAAAGCAGGAGCGTATCCCAGCAATCATTGGGTGAGAGGCAGGGTACACCCTGGACAGGTCGCCATCACAGGACCAACACAGAGAGACAAACAACCATTCACACGCACTCCTATGGAAAATTTATAGTGACAAGTTTACCCAACATGCATGTCTTTGGACAGTGGAAGGAAGCCATCGTACCTGGAGAGAACCCACACACGGGGAGAACATGCAAACTACACACAGAAAGGCCAATGATTGGCCAGCCTCGAATCAGTGACCTTCTTGCTGGGAGGCCACAATCCTAACCACTAAGCCACCAAGCACCATGAAAGCCATCCAACACATGAAATGTATGGTCCTGTAATGGCAGACCACTTGTCCAAGATATACTGTGCCCCTCACCAAATAGCTGCCGGGATAGGCCCCAGACCCTCGTTTCCCACTAGCTGGCTGGCTGGCTGGCTGGCTGGCCGGCTGGCCGGATGGATGGATGGGTGGATGGATGGATGGATGGATGGATGGAATAAAATTTTGAGTGTATATAAAAACATAAAAATGTGTATTTACCAAACAATCATGGGCTAGCTGTATTTACACAAGTAAGGACAAATGGTTGACAGCCTTCATGTTTCAAACCATCATACTCCTGGCCATTCATGGTTATTTACATGAAGAAACACTTTCAGATAAACAAATGGGAACAATGCTCCACTTCAGAAATGTAGTCATGGAAGTCATGTTAACATAAAGGATTCATTCCATGCACAAGGCAATACAGTGGTGTTTGTTGATGCTTCTTTCCTGTCGTCTCTACTCAACCTGTTGAGACAGATGGCCACACTTCCTATTTCATTCCTGTCAAAAAACAGTTTTTCCTTTTCACTGTTGCCTGCCTCCTTGTGCATGCTCAGGATGGGGGATTGAATTGGAGAGGATGTTTGGTGCAATCTCTTGTTTTTTCTTTGATAGACTATTATTTTTTTTTCTTAACAGGCTTGTGTGAACACAAGAATAGAGCACTTCGCTCTCAGACTGCATGTTTACTTGTAGTTCCCAGAGTCTCTAGGAGTACGATAGGAGGAAGAGCTTTTGGTTATCAGCCCCCTCTCTTACGGAAGCAGCTCCCAGTTCAGGAGCAGACTCCATCTTTACCTTTAAAATAAAGCTGAAGACCTTGTTCTTTTTAACAAATCTTATAGTTAAAAAGACCAGCCTCTCCTGAGTTGGAGTCTGTGTGTACGGCACCCAACTGTCCAAGTTATGCTCTTATAGTTGGGGTAGTCTAGTCATTCATTAGTTATGAAACCATAGGGATGTCCCCTGATGCAATGACTAATTCCTTTTCACTTCTCTGTTCATTTTCGTCCATGTATAAATAAATGACAGTATTGGCATCATTAATGTATTTCTCCTCTTTCTGCTGGTCATCCTGGATAAAAGCTGTGTTGCACGTTGATCTGTCTTTCCTGTCCTCTCCACCCCAACCAGTCGGGGCAGATGGAAGCCCTCCCTGAGCCGGGCTCTGCTGGAGGTTTTGTCTTCCTGTTAAAAGGGAGTTTTTCTTCCAACTGTCGCCTCATGCATGCTCTGGATGGAGGATTGGATCAAAGTAAGGATTTAATGCTACTATTGGTTTCTCTCTTATTGGCTATTTGTTACAAACTGGCTTGAATTGATGTGTCTGTAAAGTGTCCTGAGATGACATTGTTGTGAAGTGGCGCTATACAAATAAAACAAAAGCTAAACACAGTTCTTATAAACCGGACAGAAGTGGATTATTTTTAATTGGAATGCAATGAGTTGTGCCTTCAAATAACTTCAAAAACATTCATTGTGAATTGGCATGATACAGCTAAAACTAATTTGAGCTGAAATTATTTTTTTAAGTTTAATTTACAACAGACAACATGCTTTAAAATAATGAAAGTTGAGATATATGTATTGCAATCATATGATAATGCAATGCCTGAATATAAATAATTAAAACATGCCCAGAGAATAAAGAATAGACTGTGTTTAGATAACAAAAAATGGAAAAATAAAACAATACATGACATAAAAAGGAGTGCAGCTAATGATCTAGGATGATATGAATTACTTCAATCAGAAATAAAGACAATAGAGATAATTTGTCACAATACACTGATGAAACACATTTGCAACTGGAGAAAAGAGCAGAACAGAACCATGGAAACACATTCCCAGCATCATAACAGATTCAGCTTTTTTCCATTTGATTTTAGCTTGATGTTGATTTCTCTGAAATAACTGAATATATTGCGAGCTCAGAGAAACTATCAGACACAGATTGCATAATCCAGCTCAGAGATGGGTGGGAAGTGCTCACAGTTTCTCTGCTCGCTCATATCAGTGACCAGAAACATACGTGGATAGACACCTTGCACCTGAACAGTTTATGTACAGTCTACAACACTGGTGCTAAAGCAAGGCAAAAAATCTTACAGAATCTTGTTTGGGAAGCGGAATCTGTTGAGCCGCTTCGTCCCATCTCCGAACATGTCTATTCTCTCTGAAGGAGTAAAGCTTGCAAAATCTTCTAATAGCAGCAGGTCAGCCATGATAGGTAATCAATTTAAAGCAAGTTCTGACACAAATGAGGCTACATATCCATTTTAAATTAAACCCAATCACTATTTTAATTCTGTTGATAAGACAAAAAACTATATGACATCAGTAAGTTAGCAAACCTCTGCGTGCAGAATTTCATTAAATATGCACAGATGTGTGTAAGTGTGCCTGATAAATGAAGACCATTGTCTGTGGGCTTCATGTGATCCTATTCCTCTTTACATGTTTGGGTTCTTTTAAGTTTAATTTGATTTTATGGTTCTTTACATGTCCTCTCATGTTCTTGCTGTTTTTGAGGCTCTGCATATTAGTTTTCTGTTGACGTTGCTTTCTGCTTTCCTCACTCAAGTATTCCTTGTTTCTACTTTCCACACTTGTATAGCATTAGTCACCATTTCTCTCAGTATGTACATCAGATTGTCCTCTGTTCCTTATTGTACATGTTCATCTGTGTGTTATGGCTCAAGTCCAGCTTAGCTCCTTCTTGGTTGGCCTTAATAAAGAAAAAGGGATACCTGCCACTGCTGAGTTGTTGTGGCTGCTGTGACAAACCTCAAATGAAAGTGTGAGCTTTTAGATTTGAGGGAAAGAAAGTTACTTTGAAGCGTTAACACACGTTTTCAAAGCCTTGTAACCAGCAGCTGAAAATGCAAAGGAAAGATCTGGTGATGCAGAGGGAGGGCTCAGCAGAGCTTTAAGAATATTTGACTGATAGTCGGACACGCAGAGATCTGTTTCCCTCTGCACAGTGAGAGCCATGATGCTGCAACTACATCACGCCAGAATGACAGAGGAGATCTGTAGGCTTCATTTCTAAAGCTAAAATGTGGGAGTGACATACCGAAATCTTAGCTTCTGGAAAGCTTGAACAAAAGACTGAAATCAGATGCAGGAACAGATGTTAGGAAAGAATCGTGTAAAACATGGAGTGAAAACTGAAAAAGTGCTTAAGAAAAAGCAGTTTCTGGTAACTTCACATAACTGAAGGTTAATTTCAAGGTTAGTACAACATTTTCTTCCTTTTGTCTTTTGTGCTGGACAGTGTCAAAGCAAGCTGAATGATGGATCTGGCTGCCTTTTTGTGTTGAACATACTTGCTTTGCCAAAGCAATGGCTCCTCTTGATACTTATGTATTTTATGTTATTTATCTATTTGTTTATTAATAATGAATCTGACATAAGCTACAAATGTAGAGAGAGAGAAACCAGAGGAGAAAGTGGAAAGAGAACAAAATGAGATTAAGGAACAGTTGCTATTTACATTACTTGAATATAGTAAAAAAAAAAAATTAAAAAAAGTGCACCATTTCTTAACACTTATTGGCATGTTTTTCTCCAACACAGCAGTGATTTTGGAAATTTATTTTTTAAAGAGACATGACCTTTTATTTAAAGTGGAACTATTATGTGCATTTCAGGCTAATTTATTTTTATTTCTGAGACCAGAAGGGCTGGGATTGATCGAGGTATTGTCACAAATCGCTTTATTTACTTCAGACCGACCCTCTCCGTAGGCTGTCAGATCAGCCTGTGGGCAAAATGAGTGGATTGAGACTCTTCCGCATTAAGCCCCGCCTCCCGCCACTGCACTACATCGGGAGCGCGCACCGCACCTGCTTTCGCCGTTGTCAGGGGATGTGGGTTCTTTGGGACATTTTTCAGGTTCCACCAGAGGGAGCCGGAGGAACCATTTTCTGGAGGGTGTTTTCAACACAGGTGTGCAGACCTGCACACCTGTGGAGAATTAGAGATCATCTACCAGCACTATATCTGCAGCTGATTGCCAGTCCTTCGTCGCTTGAGCGTTGAGCCTCTGTGGTAAAACCTAAGCCCTCCAGCGAATTCCTGTATCCTCTAACCTTTGAGAAACTTTACAAATTCTTGTTTTTTCCCAGAGACACTCCTTTGTGGACTCTCCCGAGCTACCTGTGATTTCCCTCCCAGCAGCCAATCATCTCCAGCAACCACTCCCTACCAATAACCTGGCATTCTCTTCACTGGCTATCCTCCGGATCCGATCAGCTTGTCGCTGCCTATCCGCCCTCCACCGAAAGGACCCTCACTGGCACCCACTGCCAACATCCATCCTCTCGGACCTCCTGACACCACCCGAATTCACGGCAACTCTGAAACAAATTGCTTGATCGTGCATGTGGGTCCAACATCTTCACACCATGACAGCCGTCATTGTAACGTCTCATAAACAGAAGGATTAGACTCATATGAACTCAATTTAAAAAAAACAAAACAAAATACAATGTCAACACATAGCATACAGCCCTACATGTTGGAACCTGAATCAGACCCTGAAAACGAAGTGGAAAACAGCAACCCACAGCAACGAATGCAGCAGGATGTCTCTCTTTGGTAAACTCACCAGCCATCGTTGGAAATAACTTTATCCCACGTTTTCCACCCGCCTGATGTATTTGTACATGCCCTTGTTAACCAGTAGAAGGTAACCAATCACCGAACCTTATCCCCCGGGACGTCACGAGGATTTCCAAGTAGAAAAAACTCTCTAAAACGATGCGTTTTTTGTTGCCATGAAAACCAAACGGAGAGCGTGCTGGAACTCAAACGTGTGTTTAGGTGATAAAAAACAGTGCCGTTCACATGTCTGATGAGGATTCAACACTGTAACACTGTAGAAAGCTCAGAAAACTTGAAGTACCATAATAGCACCCCTTTAATAAAATGAACTGGGTTTTTAACATATTTTCTAGTCTTGCACTAAAGTCCATTTATAAAAGAACCTGAGCAAAAAAATTCTATCTAAGACAGAGTTCCACCTTGTAAATTTTCCTTTTCAGAACTGCAGCACAAAAAGGGGTTTAAACACTCACACACAAACACACACACACACACACACACACACACACACACACACACACACACACACACACACACAAAAAAAAACAACAACCATGAAACAAAATTTGCTGTCAGGCTTTACAGCAGTGGTTGAAGGAGTCACAACATCTCATTCTGTCAACCAAATAATGGCTTGACAAAACCATTCAGGCACTGAGGGATTGTGTCAGTTTTTGTAATGAATGGGGTGCTGCAGAAAAACAGACCTGTGACTGAAATCACTGATAGCTTGACCTTAATCTAGATTGAATGGGGGAGAGGGATAGACACGCATAACGCTGTCTGGTCATGAATTCATCCCAACTTTTATTACATAAAGCTTTTTAACATTTAGCATGTATTTAGGCTACAAATTATTAAAATTATATCATGTGCAGAACTAACTTACTTAAAAATGAGGCATTTTTTCTGTCAGTGGTTGAATTATTACTTTCTAGTTGTATTTATATCAATAAAAAAACTGGTTTTGAGTCTTTTTTTAAATGAGAACTCAGGTCAGCAGAGTAAAGTCAGAGATGCATTGTGTCAACATGCTGACCTTCAATTGTGTGAGAAATTTCAACACACTGCCAACTGGTGTTGTTAAAGAAGAGATCTGCTCAAAAGTAGACACAGAAATATCAGAAGTTTCTATCAAAAGGTGAAAAGAAAATCTAAGCAGAACTTTTTGGTCAGAGTTCTGAAATTTCAAGCATTTGGATTGTTTTCTTCTTTTCTTGTTCCTTCGCTGCTCAGCTCTGCCTCAAGAAATCTTTAACGAAAAGTCAAGGCTGAACACTGAATTCCGCATGGCGTGCTGTGTGCCTCAGCGAACAAGTCGAAGCCTGGATTATTCATGTTTCTCTCTTTTCTTTAATGCTTGAGCCCAAAGCAGACCTTAAAGTCTTCTTATCAGATTTTGTGGGATGCTTTGGGCTTCTTGTCACTGAAGAATAACAGTGAAGTAGCTTCCTAACAATCACACCTCTTCCAATCCCTTGATGATACCTTTTCATACACTCTGATGACAGAGCTCCGCTGTAATACGCTGTGCAGCTGCGCTTCATCATTGTTACCCTCCCTGATTCACATAAAGCTCTAATCCTGAACATAAGAAATACAAAGAACACTCTGTCACTGATTATAGGCCTGAAACCAGACAAACCGAACATCACTCTAGTGCTGTGTGCACATAGGCAGTTGAGGGTCTATTTATAACCTCTTTGGTCTTTACAGAGTTCAGGTTATGAGAGGAAATATAATGTTGTGTATAAACCTGCATGTAACATGATGCTCCAAGGTGAGTTCTGCATCCATTACATCATCACCAAGGAAATGAATAAAGCCAGCAACCCTCAAGCTCTGCCTTTAAGGGTTACCACATGTCGGCAAGAATCAATTTCTGTCAGTATCCATAAAGGTGTGTTCTAGTGAAGGGCGGACAACCTTCACTAGAACACACAGCTGAAACACACTAGTTTCACCTTGATGTATCTTTGGTGTGGATAACTACTCGCTTCATGTAAAATGGCCCCATGCTTTATTGCTTCTGCATGTTCTTGTGCACCAATTATAACTATTACAGGTGTGACTTTTCACATGGTGGATGTGGAAGGTTTTGCACTAAATGATGGTCTGCAATTGGTAATAAATAAATATTGTGCAAGTCAAAGCAGAAAAAGGAGTTTCAGTTGTATTTTTCTCGTATTTTGAATTACAGATGGGATGCTTTGCCTGTTAACGTTTTAGTGACATATAGGGTGATTAGGCACAGGAAGGCAGGGTTCATATAATTGGATATCTTGATCATAGATTTTATGAACACCAAGGACAACCAACTGATGCACCTGGTGTGTAAGATGTGCCTTGTGAAAATGAGACACTTTATTGAGCCACTCTATTGAAGAAGCATGTGAATGGTTTCCACTCTGACCTAAAATCTACAAGTTATTAGTCAAGAGCTGTAAAGGAGATGTAATTATTTACCTTAAAGCTTAAACAGGGTTTCCATCAATCCTGAACTATGAAAATGCAACAAATCAATGGCCTTACAGTTTGTGGTCTTGATGAACTCTGGCTCTCGAAGACAATACAGATTTGCAAGCACTGGAAGATCAAGGATTTTATTTTAATTGGAAGCCATTTAGTTGCCACACTGGAAAGAGGGGGCCAAGTATTTGTACAGCATTATTCTTTTCCCAGAAAAGCACAGATAAGATAAGATAAGATAAGTCATTCATTGTTTTACAGCTCTTCTTAATAATGTGTAATGTGTTCTTTTGAAAATAAAAAAAAATAAAACAGAAGTTTGTTTCTTCAGCAACTCATAAATTCAAACTTTAAGTTCAAATGTCATTTATCATCATCCTGCCTTCTTGTTCATTCAAAACTGGCATTTATTTCTTATCCAAACTACTGGTTTATCATAAACATTTTTTAACCAATATCCAAGTTTTGATTAGTTTTTTTTGTTGGGCCATGCCATTTCTGACTGACAACTTAATGTTAAGTTCAGTAGTATAGGGACCGAGGTAGATTGTCTACTTACCAATAACTACCTGTATTAATATTTATTGATTTTAACCAACAATAATCCTGTTGGAACCATAGTTGGTATTATTTATGGATTACCCACCCCACTGAAAATTTCTTGGATGTGCCACTGAACAAGATCCCAATTCAATGCATACTGGCATTTGATTTTAATTTAAAAAATTTTTTGACTATAAGCACTTTTCCCATTATTTTCTGATGTCTCTGCAGCTTAGTGCAGCACATTGCCAAGAATACAATTAGGAAAACAACAGTGGTTAGAAATGCTCCCATGGTGTGCATGCCTGCAGAGTTAAAAGATGGCTTGAGTGGTTGAAACAACTGGATGAACCGATGAAAACAAAGAATAAACATGCCATGCACATTCTAAACTAGCTGGACTGGCTGAATTTAAAAGGTACAAGGATGCAGTTTGGCTTTTGACTGATGAACATCCAAGACAGGGGTGGACAACTCCGGTCCTCCAGGGCTGCATTCCCTAAAATGTTCATAGTTTCCCTGCTGCAACACACCTGACTTAATAAGCTGACTTGACATCAAACTCTGCACTAGTTTGCTAATAATCACCCATTTCTTTGTGCCAGGTATGTCTGATCCAAGATATGCAGTTTTTCTCAAAACCTTAGTAGATTATTTCACCGGTTGCTAAACATTCAGTTAACTGTACTGAGTCATACACAATATGTTGTATTAAGATGCTGGTCTTAGACCTACAACAAAAAAATGTGCTTTTTATTTTTCTTTTAAAAATGACTGCACAGACATCTTCAGTGTTTGGTTATTTCTGATTAAAATGGGATCTCATGAAAAGTAAACTGGTTCCAGTGCAGAAATTCCCACTTCCAGCTGTTCCACTGATGGAAACGGGTGAAATGCCATTACATCCAGGACTTAGTTGCCCGCGGATTGGTTGGCATGACGCAGGAATGGTTAATAGGAGGACAGGCAGGTGGGGAGTCGTGCGGGCTGATGAGGAGCAGCAGCAGCAGCAGAGGAGGAGGAGGAGGAGGAGGCGCTGACAGTCGAGCCTGAGACGCAGAGGAGACAACAACGCTCCCAGTTTGCTCCTGCAGCAGATCCAACTCTGGCAGTTCCCAACAAGCCTCTCAGAGCCGCCGAGGCATGCAGACTCAGTCTGCAGTGTCCGTCGTTAAGCGACACGCGCGGACAGCTCGCGGATAAATGACTTGAGAAAGTCCGCGGCCGGAGGAAACCGCTGTTCGGGAGATGAACGTGCAGAGGAAGCAGCAACCTGAGCTGATAGAGCGACCCGCCAGCCTGCAGGTTCCAACTTCGGCAAGTAAACTCTCTCATTTCACGTGTTTTCATCCTTCTTTCACCGCGTAAACACACTTAAATCGCGTCAACATTTAGCCTCCAAGTGCGTTTTGGCTCACGCGCAGCTTCACTACAACATTTCAGGAATTGTCTTTTTTAAAATTCTTTTACCACATATAAACAATTTAGAATAGCTAAATATCTGACTTGTGTTTATTATCCTTCCCAAAGCAGAAGGAGAACTGGCACATTTCTGCATGCGTAGAGCCAAAATCACAGGCTTCTAACTTTTCTGAAGGGCGTCTGTCTGAGATGTGAGCGGCTGTTTGGGGCTTAAAGTTAGTCCCAAAATGACGTTTAGCCTTTAAATACGTACCGAGTCAACTAAAAAGGCTAATCTCCTTCTTTCAGATGAACCAAACAGCGTTGGGTTTGTTTAAACGTTGTGTTTTGAAGGTAACATCTGTGTGTAAATTACCTTTAGACAAGTGTGTTATCCTGCTTGGCTTGACTAGTATGTGTTTTACATCTGCAGTCCTTCTTTGTGTCTGTCAGCTTCAGTACTTACCAGGTTACATGCATTTCCTTGGGTTTATGTGGCTGCAGAGAACTGGCCACTGCTACCATTATTTACTGGTGTCAGACATTTGCTCTCTGCTTTCTTTATGTGTAATTTGATGTCGTTTGGCTCTCTGGGCAAGAAAACAAATGATCTAACCTTTTAAACACTCCCATATCACTATGTTGGCTGGAGAATAAACCAGGATGTGTAATTTGTTAACACTGAATCCAGGCTGGTCTAACAGAACAGCGGGGGAAAATACCATAATTTCAATTTCATACTCATTAGCCTGGATTTGTAGTTTCTGCAGCTCAGGTTTCATAGATACCTTTCTATACCCATCGGTCTGTATGGTTTAATTTAATATGTAGCACTTCACTTTAGATTATACCTCTCTGACCCATCCTCTCCTGCATTTGGTTTGCTATCACCTCCACTCCACCAGGTACACAGCACCTCTAATTTCCATGAGCCCCTGGAGTCCTCCATAGCAGGCAATTTGAGATCATAAACTGTTGGATTCTGAAACTGGATATCTAAGCCTCAAGGAGCTCCCAAGTTGGTGACTTCATTTGCTTAGTGTGTGAGCATTTCCACATTTTCCACTCTTACTATTTCCTAATGGGTCCAATTATACAGTAAGTCATGCTGCTGGAATAGATTCTTCCCCCTGGCGGGAAGTTTCAGGGTGTCTAACGCTGCAGAATGTATAGACTGTGTGCATCATTACTGCACATATATATGCAGAGACGAAAGCAATATAGCAAAGACATTTTGACTTACAATAAGATGGGCACATGTGTATTCATAAGGTCTGCATTCCACTCATGGGGAGCTGTTCTACATCTGACCGATATGCACAGAAAATGAGAATGAAGCTCTCATTAATACCCCAGAGATGAGCGCCACATCTAGAAAAGATTGTTTTATATATTGCAAGTATTACTGGTGTCGCAATATTCAGTAATGATATTTTTCTATGATGACTATAAACTCAGATTTGAGGAGACCCTTGTACAATTTTAAATGGCAAAAGATAAAGATTTTAAGATGTGCCAGGGTTTTATACGCTAATTCAAAGAGCATCTGGAAAATATATTTTTTTCTCTGGATTTTGGATTGTCTTGCCAATTTGTGTCTGAGTGTGTCGGCAGGCTTTGTTCCAGGGTCAATGTGCACGTCCTTTGTCAAATTAAGTGAGTGTCACACAACAATCTTGCATTTCAAACCTGACAGGTGTGGACTGAGAGGCTGTCAAATAGATTGGATTAAAGAAGTGGAAACCTGTTTTATTTGTGCTTGGAGCATAATTAGGTGGGTTCTGATGATCAAACTTCTACAAAGTGGCTTGTTATGTGGAGTAGCAGGGGAAGAGGAGGAAATGAGGTCTGACAATGTTCAGCAGTCACAGTAGATGCATTAGATGGTTTCTTCCTGTCTACAAACCAGCAGCTCACTGCCTACAGTACATGTGTGTTTTAGTTTGAGTGTGTTTGAATTGTATGTCAGGCGGTATTAGCGCTGTGATGGACAGGCAGGGTGTTTTCCTGCCACTGCATGCTGGGAGACACTCCATCCCTGACTTAACTCAAGCGGTGCATTTGTTTGAGAATTGAAAAATGTACTCTGCATCTTTGAGGCACAATTCTCTGCTGTTGCAGTGGTTACAGATTTGAGAGCTCATTTGCACCAATATGTACAAATTCTCTGCCACAGGATTTGTCTGGGACCACCTCGGCCTGAAATATTTGTTGGAGTGGATTTTGAAACTTCCCGCCAGCTCAGATCCAACAGCTGCAGCTCAGATCTGAATTCTTCAGCCTCCCCTTCTGCATCTCCATCCACGGCGTGACATTCATCCTTTTCCTGAACCTTGGAAGTTAGAAATTGACAAACAGAAATGGGAAAGAAACATGGCTGTCATTGAAGTTTTGTCATTTTTTTAAAGGGTTCATTTTTGTACCATGTGCCATCAAGCTGTACAATGCCTCTGGGGGATTTAAGTCTTTTTTTAAAAAAACTATTTTGTTATATTTAAGTTTTACTATTCATGCTATTACTTTTTTCTTTGTAGGAGAGTGAGAGTGATGTGTGTGTGTGTGTGTGTGTGTGTGTGCGTGTGTGTTAGCTGCAGAACACTTTCATGCACCATTTGGATAAAGTACCTATTAGCTGCTAATTATCTAGCAAAGTAATTTGGAAAAGGTGGCATTTTTAAAACTTGTATGTGGTCAGCACTGTAAACGTGGAATGCAACAACAAGTTGGGGTTGACTGACAGACCTTTCCTGGGTTCATGACTGGGAAACCAAGATGAGATGATGAGATGTTTTTTTTTTTTTTTTTTTTTTTTTTGCTTGGTAGTTAAACACTTTGAAGATCTATTGTGTGTATTTAACCCAGAAGTTGTTGTTCCCTTTTGGCTTGTTCCTCTGAAGGAGTCGCCACAGCGAATCATCGCACAGGCGAATTGGCACGTTTTACGCTGGATGCCTTTCCAAACTGGCTTGGCCAGTCAGCCATCAGACACCAATCTGAGGACTGCAGGCTGTCCGGTTAAATGACAAGCGGCTCTAACACCTGAGCCACTGCCACTTCTTTTTATTTAACTCAGAAGTGGGCAGAATTGATCCTAAAACTAACCGATCAACACTGGGTTTCCACTGTTGAAAAGATGTGGCGGATCTTAATTCATGTGGTTACCTGCTTAAAATATTTATGTGGAGTTATTTCACTGTAGTTGCTAGTTTCTCGTGTTTTGGTTCACAGACAGCCCTGCGATGAACTGGTGAGCTGTCCAGGGTGTACCCTGCCTTTCGCCGAAGCGGCAACCTCCAGCAGTTAAAAGTGAAGCCTATGCAGAAGTGCATAAAACTGCAGTTCCCCCCTCATCCACTAGGGGCTGCAAAACAGAGCAAATCCCCATAGACTCCCATGTTAAAAAGACCAACTTCACGGCAGAAATAAACATGTTTACATCCTTGTTCAAAGATCCATTTTCGGTTTATAGGTCAGGTTTACCTTCATGACAACTGTGGGGGGAGTGAATTTTTTTCTAACTCGCCCATTTAAAAGTAATTTAATCTCGAAGTTTGGCATATTTAGGGGCGTGTCCTTTTGATTGACAGGTACCAATCTCCGGCTCAGAAGTCAGAAGAACGTAGAACAACCACGGTTTTTAGCCAGTTGACAATGTGGCTTAGCTTTAGCCCGCTTAGCTCCGTTAGCTGGTTAGCTCCCGTTATCTCCGGGTTAGCTTTTAGCTACAGGCAACTCGGAATTCACTCGATGTCAATCATCCACCATGACACTTACAGCCCCCCTCTCAGCTCCACCTCTTTGCCCATATATGTATATTCCGGGTGAGACGACACGCATTTCCCCTGCTAAGATGGCGATGGTAGGAACCGCCCACCGAACTTCAATTCAGCTCTTCAGAAACCTACGGGTGATGTCACGTAGGTGACATGTCTTTATATACCGTCTATGCTTTCGCCTAAACATACCTCGGATAGGCTCCAGCTTCTCCGCGACACTTCACTGGACAAAGCGGTTAGGATAATGGATGGATGGATGGTTCACAGAGATGCTCTTAAATGCCCGGTGCTGAATTTTAGCAAATTTTGACACCCCCTAACAAAGGCTAACCATCCAGTAAAAGTTCAGTATTGACTCTTGTCTTATCTGTGATCCTTTGTCTCTCTGCCTCGCTTCTTCTCTCATTGTTCCTTATATACCAAGTAGAGTACTTCGTTCGCAGACTGCAGGCTTACTTGTGGTTCCTAGAGTCTCAAAGAGCCGAGCAGGAGGCAGAGCCTTTGGTTATCAGGCCCCTCACTTATGGAATAAGCTCCCAGTTAGTGTTAGGGAAGCAGACACCCTCCCCACCTTTAAGACTAGGCTGAAGACTTATCTTTTTGATAAGTCCTATAGCTAGGGATGGCTAGCATCCCTTAGTTATGCTGCTATAGGTTTAGACTGCTGAGGGACATTTCCTGATACACTGAGCTTCTTTCTTTTTCTCTTTATCTCTCTCTTTTATCCCCCCCCCCATAACAGTGTTGCATCATTAACATGTATGTCTCCTGTCTCAGCAGGTCTCCCTGGCCGGGAGTAGCAGTTCCTGTTGTCTGTTGTCTTTCTGTCCTCTTCCCCCCCACACAGCAGAGGCAGATGGCTGCCTGTCCCTGAGCCGGGTTCTGCCGGAGGTTTCCTTCCTGTTAAAAGGGAGTTTTTTCCTTCCCACTGTTGCCAGTGTGCTTGCTCAGGATGGGAGATTGAGTTGGACTCAACTCAATCTGTTGGTTTCCTTATATAGGCTGTTATGAATTGGCTTTCATTATGTTTTCCTCTCTGTCTGTAAAGCATCTTGAGATGGCATTGCCGTGATTTGATGCTATATAAATAAGTTGAATTGAAATGCTGCTCTGACACAGGGAGAAAAAGGACTGTGTGGTTTTTCAGCCTCGGGACGCTGAAGGACATCGAGTTTTGAGTATGAAGTGTTGCTTTAAGAATGAGCTTGTAAACTACATAGTTCAATGTTCAGTCAGTGAACATCACACAGATTTTTGAGAAAATTATTAATCTGCACTGCAACTTTTCTTTGCCAAAACTTTTAGATTTTTTTTTTTTAAAAATTTTTTTTATCTCAAAATATAATTTCCAACCTCCTTTATTGGGGGAACTGCACATCTGCCAGCACCCCCTCCCACCCTTTTTTTAAAAAAAAAATTTTTTTTTTAGTTCCACTAATAAGGTTGGATTTCCATTACCATTTTTCAGCTTTTTAATTAGCTGGATGTTTTTTTTTCTTTTTTTTCTGCTGCTCAACTTTCCTCATTTATTCCTAAAATATCTGAACTGGGACCTAAAACAAACACTGACTCTTCTGCAGCAAAGTAAGTCTATTTATCACTTGTGGAAATGGTAGTGTTGGTGGGATAACACACTCTACCCTTTTTAGTTCAGGTCTGAAATGAGTGCTTGAAGTAAAACGTGGTCCTTTTTTTTTTCTTTTTAAAAAAAAAAAAAAAATTTTTATTACAAGGTCCTACATTTGAGAACTACAACCCCAGGTTCGCATCACCATATGACGTATAACGTGCCACTGTTTTTATCTAAACCAAGAAGTACTAGCAGATTGTGGAAGAATTAATGACGCAGCAGGATGCAGTAGCTTGTAGAGTCATCTTTAAGCAGTGATAATTGGATTGAAACCTTTTCAGTATGATTTCTAATGTGTCACATGGTTGTGGAGGAATTCTGGTCCAGTCTGCTGTACAATAGTTTTTTTTTCAAACTTTATTAGTTTAGCACAATTGAGGGGGGTAAAAAACAACATAAGTACAGAATGATCCATCACACAGCTGCAGTGAGTCCAGGACGCTGCTGCTCACTAAGGGCACATTCACATTTTATGTTGAAATCCAGTCTGTTTGCTCTAGAAGTCTGCTTTGTTGGGAGAATTGCGAACGTGCAAACCAACTCTGGTTCAGATCTAAGTAGCAGATTTGTTTCACATATAACCACAGATCACGGTCCAGTAAGTGCATTGTAGGTTCAGAGCACGGTATTGTGGATAAATGCAACACACAACGGCACTTGTGGGATGGCAGGTGGCTCTGGCCAGAAAAATTGGCTCACAGTTGGACATGGAAGAAGTCTGTAAAAGTTCTGGTTAGAAATTTGGTCAACCCAAAACTGCCAGGCTCTGATGCAGCTTTGGTTCTGTTTTTACTGTTAAATGGAAGAGACACAAGGGGCTCTGTATTAACCAATAGATAAGAGTTTTCTTCTTTGTGTGTCTCGCCTTCTCCTTCAGCAATATTTGATACAGCAACATTTCTGACAGGGAGTGGAGTATCTTTTAAAATGTTTAAAAGGTCCAACTTAGTATGAGTACAGCATGAATGCAAATTCTCTCTGAAAGAATGTTTTGCCCCAAATTAAGTCCACAGTGTACCAAGCGTAGTGGACTATTATGCTGTGAATATGCTCCAACACCAAGACTGGCCTCACTGGCTTTTTTTTATTTTTATTTTTTTAAATTCTTATTTATTTATGGATTTTATTTGTCGGAAGAAATTACTTCTAAATCTCTGTTAGTTTAAAAAGCACTGAATAGTTTGAGGCCAAAATACCCTCAAGATCCCCTTGTTTATGAACCAAACTGGTCCCACTGGTCATTGGGGTCAAGTTTACTTTGTATCCAGAGTCAGAACTAAACATGGAGAGGCAGCATTCAGTATTTATTGCTCCTCCTGGTGGAAAATCTCATAAAACTTTGTCTTTTTAATGTACTTGGAAGTGCTTTCTCAACACCCAGCTGTGATGCCTTTTTTGATTATTTATATGAAGAACTTTTATCTTGAACATTTGCTTTTCATTTGAACTTGCCTTGGGTTGCTTTGGGCTTGTTTGTTTGCTCCTCCTTTACCTTCCTTGACATGCAGTATGAGCTGTTTGTGCTGATAAGTGGTTTTCTTCAGACATGCTGATGTGCATTGTGACCAAATGTCTTCACTTTGGTCTCTCGTCCAAAGGACTTCCCTGTAGTGGGTGTACTGACTAACAACCCAACTTAAAGGATACTTGGGCTGCAATGTTTTGCCAACTTTTGAAACCAATTTATGTATGTAATATAAGTATTAATGAGGCTTTTGGATATGTTTGGTCTTCCATTGTTTCTGCATTTTGGCTATATATTTTTTTTTTTTTTATTTCTATAACCTTTACTTTTTCTTCCTTTTTTTGAATATCACTACACATTGTTCCAACAGTCCCCCCACACCTAGAGATGTCTGGTATGTTTTTAAATGTGAAGAAAATCTTGCTGAAACACATGACTTTCTAAAGCCCTGGCAATTATTAATCACGGTGAACAGATGCCACATGCACTTTTAAAGAGAATATTCCCTCACAGAAAAAGGAGAAGACATTTGTTGACTCAGCAGGTGTATTGGATAAGAAAAGTTGATCTAAACAACATAATTTAAATCTGTCCTGAAACCCAGACTCTCACACCATTATGATCCATTATCTTTTGATTTGCCACCTGACATTTGAGTTTTGTTTTTGTCTGTCACAAATGTGTTTCCACTGTAATGGGTGCAGAAAAAGCAGAAATTGGTGTGTTCGCCAATTTAAAAAAAAAAAAAAAAAAAAAATCACCAGACTCTTAGAAGTGTGTGTGTGTGTGTGTGTGTGTGTGTGTGTGTGTGTGTGTGTGTGTTCCAATGAAGCCATCAATGAGCATCCACAGTAACTTGGGTTTAATACAAACTAAGTACCATTGCACCATTAGTATTTGGGCATTGTGAAGTCTATTAAGACTTGCTGGAACAGAAAAGTGTCCTAGTTACTATATTTAGGAGGAGCCTTAGGTAGAAATGGGCTTTATTAAGATATATTCGTTTTTGTGGCATCTCTTGGTTTATCTTTAGTGTGTAGTTGAGTTGTGCAACTGGCCAACTGCAACTAAACTGCACAATTAAACTCCAACTTAAATGAGTCATGTGTTTGTCACAGCTTTCATGTAGAATGTCTGATCATCCTGTAGTGCTGAATGCACGAATGTGCCATCCATCAGCAAAAGCCAAATATGTAATGAAATATTGACTGAAAACATTGTCAGTGATTTGAATTATCACACACTGCCCTGCACGATTGCATTGACTGGTAAAGATATTGATGTGCTGCTCAACACAGCTTTACTAGATGAAAGAAATACTCGATGGATGGATGGATAAACTTTATTTCACTGTCCCTTCACAACACACATTAAAAATACAAAGGGAATACATAAGATGTACAAATTGCCTCTCTCCGCTTTAATAAAAAATAAACATGTTGAGGTTCACTTGAAAGGAAAATTGAGACAAATATTAAAATATACACATATCTATACATACATGTGCACATATATACCCATGCCCTCACATGTACATACGTGTACCCATACACACAGATGTATTTGGATAAGTACATTGTGGTACCATAGAAACAGAACCAACATTTGTTTTATAAATTAGATTTCATAAGACAGCCTTCCATTGAAGACGCATTACGTAACTTTCTGACCTTAAAACTCTGTGTCCCAGACTCGTTCAATGACACAGTGACATCTATTATGTGCATTTCTAGAGCTGCAACCCAGCAGTGATCTGAGGCTGTGACACCGCACTACAGGGCTGGGCAATATGATGGTAGACATTTTCTACTGTTTCATATGAGGCTCTCTCGTTTACACCATGATAAGGTGTTTTACTGCAGTATTTTATGTCAAGATGCGCTTTACGGCATGTATGCCGCTATATATATATATATAATATATATATTACACACAAACATGGAGAAAGACTGTACCAGACGTGTTTCAGAGCAGGATAATTCACTAAAAGATGACTAGCCAAACAAAACTGATGAGCTTGTTCTTAAGAGAGGAAATTTCTGTCGCATGGATGCGCTTTGGATATAAAAAGACTGACGTGGAACCGACAACAGACTAGCTCACAGTCCCAACAACGGACTCCGACACAACTCCCAGTAACTCATTTTCACACCTGCACAAGAATCAGGATAAAGAATAAAGTCAATGAGCAAAAGCCGCAAAAGCAGCATCAAGTGGTGGCAAAAGCGTTCATAATAAACTCCAGACGCAAACGCTGCAACAGGCTTTTCCCCATGAAACGTCATACGGCCATAGTTCCTGCAGTTGGAAGGAGATCACTGCTGCTGTTGCCAAGCACATCTGACAAACAACTGATGACTGACACAAAACTACACAAATAATTTTATATTATATAAATCGTCATGGGGATTCTTCATTAAAATGAACAATATGCTTAGTGTATGAAAAAGATTGACATGAATGCCCGTATAAAAGTCAGTGTAAAAGAACACGAGCCTCTGATTGGAATGAGTGAATGTGACGTATAGAGCAGTAGTGATTGTCCACTGGGGTGTTTCTGTTTCTACCAGTTTCTTTTGCGAAAGGAGCAACTCCACATCTGAATTTATCCAAGGCACATAAAAGCTGCTTGAAAATACATTTTGTACATAAAGCTCTGTTTCGAATGCAGCCTTAAATAGGCAATAAGTGTGAAATTGATACTGTTCTGGTTTATATAACTGTAGCCATGACTCCTGACAAATGTAAACTTTTTTTGGTCACTACTTGATTTAACTATCTATACAGGGTAAATGAGGCAGATTCATAAAACTAAAAAATATTTTTAGCATAATTTCTTGCTTTTGTCCAATTAAAAAAAAAAAAAAGACCCCAAAGTAGATTGGTGCAAATGGGATTAATAGATGATGTTGCCTATCTATTGCTTATTTTGAGGATCATGAGACAATCAGACCCTAGTTTCTGACTTTCCAATGGCATTGCAAACCAAAAAGTGGCATTCATGTCATTAAAAAAAAAAAAAAATCCCAACCCCCTGTGGTCACACGCCTTGATTTTCTTTTGGCAGGCGCTGCAGAAGTATAATTATACCCCAATGGAGTGTGTTAGCTGATGCTTATAAATTCAGCAAGTCGATCATATTTTAACCAAATCAGTCCTGTTGGAGCGTTAACATTTATTCGCTAATTCAGTTTTTTTTTCTTAAAACTGCTCAGAAAATTGGAAACTACTTGGAACAGTCAGATCTTTTTCTTTTGAACATGTAAAATTTTAGTTTGTGTTTTAGGAAAAAAAAGGTTAAATTGAACATTTTTCACCGTATGAATAGTGATCTCATTCCTGCGACGGCAGTCAGGCTCTTCAGACTGAATGGTGTAATTTAATGAAACTAAGGAGAGAATACAAACATGTGGCACATGCTGTTTGACTCCCTGAAGCATTTCCCTCTTGTGCCGTATTAAATGTTTAGTAATTCTCTATAAAATCATTATATATAGATGTAACTTCCTGTCAGATGGGTCTACAATTTCATGTTATTCTCCTTGTGGCATGCGAGCTAATGTCAGGAGCTCGCAGAGCCCATGAGAGTTGTGAAATAGGCCAAAGGGCAGACTTCAGTGTTGCATCATAAATTGGCCCTTTTCTTTTCTCTTTTTAAAGGCTTATAATTAGTCCCTGTAGGAAGTAGACACATATAATTGAGTATATTAACCGTTCATATTTCATTAAGTATGTGAAAACATGCAGTAATTAAAGTCCTCATTGGATAAAGTCCAAGTTTTTTTTTTTAAAGCTATTCAGATCATGTCAAGTGTCACCAATCGTGATGCATGAAATTCATGATGCTGCTACGCCGCTATCGGTGTGTATCCTCTCTAAAAATGTTTCCTTAGCTAATAAAAGGAAACACGTCCTCTACATTATTAATACCCACAGCGTTTTCATTAGCATTTTTATTTAGATTCAAGGCTGGAAACTTATGCATTTTAATGTCCTCACTCATTTCCAAGTGAGATATGAAAAAAATCAACCTTGTCCCCTCAACAACTGATGGGGGTGGGATTGTTGTGGCCACTCACCTCGCCACTTGCAAGGAGCTATGAGGGGGGAAAAATAAAAAAAAGAAGAAAGCTCTAAAATTGTAGTGCGACATCTGAAATTTGTTTTGGAAATGAGAAACTGCAGAGTCGAACATTAGCTCCTCAACATACATTCAGCCAAAGTTATCCCGTCGATTGTTTTTTAAATATGTCGGCGTTTCTGCCTCTGCATTGTGTGGATGAAAGAATACAAATGACAGTTTTCGTTTCTCAAACGGCAAAGGTCGTTTTGTAAAATGCATGAAGACATGTTGCGCTAATTTCCCTCATGTCACCGTTGGTCTCTTGAGAAGCATGCATGCGATATTCCCAAACACTGGACTGAAAACGTGTCTAACACAGTCAGCCGTCCTGCTGTTTGAGCAGTAAACCTCTGTAGATGAGCCTGTTCAAACAATGAGAATACAATAGAGAGGGAATGCATCAAGTGGATCTGATTCCCCGTGGAGTGACTCTGAGGGGAGGATTGAAGGATGATCGCAGAACTGCATTCTTTCGAGGTCTTGGATATAAGCAAAGCATCGTGTTTATTGTTTATTGACTTGAGAACAATTTTTAACATGCAAAGTTCATAATGCAATTCAAGTCTTTTATGTTTTCTATGTAAAACAGTTTTGAATTGGAAAAACAAAATAGCAGCTACTTCGACCAAAACCCCTACTTCTGATTTTATTCTGTTCAAATATGTATTGGTGATTCGTGGCGGCTACAACTGTGCATAAAGAAAACTGTAATGTTGATTGTCCTGCTCCATATAGTTTGCAATCAATCTACTTTGAGCCATAATTTGAAATTAAGGAAAATTTTTTGTCATTGTCTTGCTGCGAGTTTGATGAGTCGGATGTTTCCCAGGTAGCTCGCGGCATCTTAAAGTGGCTCAGCACAAAATTGAAATGGTGAGAAAATTAAGTTTTTCCTGCCCAAAGGAAATGAGCTGCATTTCCCTGCACCTGGTTTTGAAACGCACAAACAACTCTTTCTAATGATTCAATATTTATATAAAAAAAACCACAAACAAAAAAGAACATATTGGCAACAATTTCCAACCAAATCCAGCAAACAGCACAGTAATAAATGAGAGTGGCGAGTGGATTCAAACTAGTGCTGCTTACTCTGACACCGAAGACCTTTGCACATGAGATAGTTATTCGTTTAGCTTTGGCTAACCACACATCAACCTCATCACTTATTAGATCACAGGCAAGGACATGCCATGATGTAAGGACTGTACCTTTTGCAACCAACAACACATTGTTTCCATATCTTCTTTCTGGCTACTTGTCCACTTCACAACAAATGAGGAGTAGGACTGAGCATGTCTCAGGCTTCAGCTGACATACCCAGTTAGCTTTTAAGAAGCAAGTTGGTCAGTAGCCTAACTAACCTTTCATATTCCACATTGTGCTGCAGTAATCTGCCATAATCTCCAAATTTAATGTCACTCTGTGCTCTGTGATTAATTACTTTTGTCCTTTGAGATTTTGTGAATCAGTTTTGTCAGATGTAATTCAAGATTATTACATTTGCATGTTAATTGGCTCTGAGCGGTCAATCTCTTGAAATGCATTTGACTGCAAACCTACAAAATGAAAGAGAAATGGAAGCTTTGGACTAAATACAAATGTGACACTTGTGATATTCATTTTTAACATGTTACAATGGCTGCAAGTAATCATATCTGTAAATGTAGCCAGAATCACTTTAATGTAAGGCACGTGTTTTGTCAGGTGATGCTGTCACTGTAAAGTCTGGACCTCAAAATGATTTCGATCAGGGGTGTCCAGCTCTGGTCCTCGAAGGCCGCAATCCTGCAGGTTTTGTATTTTTCTCTGCTCCAACACACCTGACTCTTGATTAAGTCAATTTGTAAATGATTGAGTCATTGTGCAGCACTTTGTTGGCTTTTCAATCCATTTAATTTGAGTCAGATGTGTTGGAGTAAGGACGATGGAAAAACCACAATGTAATGTTGTTGTTACAGTTTCAATATAATTTAATGTAATATAACATAAAAATGAGCCAAGTACACTTTGAAGTTACATGCAAGTTATATTTCTTTCAGACTCAACCGGAATAGCAGCTTTCAGTGGTGTCTTTTTATGCACTATTTTAGCCTTCTATGGTCTGATGATATTTTAGTTTGCATGAATATGCAATTTTCTCTTTTATATATACACTTCTAGAGTCAAACCTTTTAATACAACTTGGCAAAGCCAGTGGCCCATCAACTATAAATAAACCAGTAAGGCTGTATAATAATTCAAGCTAATGGTTTTTACAATTAGGATGTTTGTGTGTCATGTAAACACTTTTAATGTGGAACATTTAAAAACATCCTGGTTTTACTTATGATTCCAGATTTCATCATTTGAAGAAGACATTTCTCAACTTTAACTCCAGTGTAACCAGTGCAAACCAGTAACGAGTCATTCAGTGGATTTTAAAAAAGCCTGTAGCACTTCATGAAAGGATCTGCGTCCAAATGGACAGTCCACCAGCACCTTCCTACGATGTCCTCTACTGTTTGATTTCGTGCTTGTGTTGTTCTCACTCATATGTAAGTCGCTTTGGAAAAAAGCATCTGCTAAATGACTGTAGAATAGAGTAGAATAATACTGTGCAAATGTAAAAAAGCTGCATCAACTTTTTGTCATTATATTCAGGTAAATACGTAGAAAATTGTTTTTATAGTCAATATTTCAGCAGGTTTTTAATCCATCAGTATAAATTAAGTGGCTCCTTTCCATGAAGCATCTCACTGACAGCCCACTATGTTCTTTTTTTTTTAAAGAGTCTGTTTTGCAAAAACACAATGAGAAAATGAGTTTCATCTCCTTACCGTAACTTCTCAAATGCAAGAAGTAGTAGCTCCACAAAATTTAGGTAATTAGCAACACGGAGAAGTCATGTGGGAAGAAATGACCAAAGTTTTCTAATTTAAAATGATGAATTGTGCTTGTTGATGCAGCTGCATCCCTGCGTGGGTTTTTATCTTCTTTGTAATGGATTTTTATCTTCGATCCATCAATATTTTTTAATCTTTTCCTTGTACAGCTGCCACATAAAATTGCATGTTATTTGCAAAGGAGTTAACTCTGCAAACTGACGTGCCAGCTGTTAAAAAAAACAAAAAACAAAAAGAAACAAACAAAAACATGCAAGCTCACATTTCAAACGAATGTGCTTGCAGTTTAGCTGTGGAAATTAGGCTTGTTTGCATATTAACCTTCACATATAAACAAGTATGTAATCTTCCTAGCTGGTATAACATCAACATGTAGCTCTCTGCTTGGATTTTTCTGAGTCATCCATGTATATCTGCCAGCTGACACAACCGCAGGGTAGTTTTAATTGACCTAAAAATAAAAAGACAAGCTGGAAAGAGCAAAGGGTTTTGCCTTTCATCCTTTTGTTTTAAATCTCAGCCTGGTATTAAAATGAAAAGATCTTTAAAGGCTCCAGAGATAAAAGGGCTCAGCTTGACAAAAGTAGTAATTGTGACACCTGCCATCACCATCCTGTTTTTGTCATATACATAAAGCCATTTCTGGTAAGCAAATTGGTAAGCAGATGATGCTGTGTATACCCCTGTGTGCCTGCCTCTGTATTGCTTTGTCTACAATAATGTGACCATAAATATGTTAAGTTGAATTTCTTCTTTTAGCTTTCAGTCTTCACTTGTGTCGAGCAGCATGCCTGCTAGTACACCACAGCCATAGTCTAGGAAAATCGATGTCCTTGTATTTGCATTTGGTTTTTTCAGCATGAAATGTACATTTTTGATAAGCTTAAAGAGCATGTTGCAAGTTAGTCCACCTTTATATCACTGTCTAGAAAAATTTTGTAGAAACCAATGCTGAATTAAAAAAGAAACTATTCTAAATGCATTTTTTGGGCTTTTGGAGTAGTTTCTGTTGGAATTTTACTCCTGCGTCTAAAACCACACACGGGTATTAAAAAAATAAATAAATAAAAGAAATATTACAAAGCTGGGTAAATGATTAAATAGCAGTCCCCAGAATGCACATATCTCATGACAACCAAGCTCACATTTTTCCTCCAAAGTAGACATGAAACTGGCTCAGGCTCAGTAGTGTGTGTGGCCTCCGTGTGCCTGTATGACCTCCCTACAACGCTTGGGTATGCTCCTGATGAGGCGGCAGATCCTGAGGGATCTCCTCCCAGACCTGGACTAAAGCATCCACCAACTCCTGTACAGTCTGTGGTGCAACTTGCTATTGGTGGATGGAGCGAGACATGATGTCCCAGATGTGCTCAATTGGATTCAGGTCTGGGAAACGGGCGGGCCAGTCCATAACATCAATGCCTTCGTGTTGCAGGAACTGCTGACACACTCCAGCCACATGAGGTCTAGCATTGTCTTGCATTAGGAGGAACCCAGGGCCAACCGCACCAGCATTTGGTCCCACAAGGGGTCTGAGGATCTCATCTCGTTACCTAATGGCAGTCAGGCTACCTCTGGCGAGCACATGGAGGGCTGTGCGGCCCTCCAAAGAAATGCCACCCCACACCATTACTGACCCACTCTCAAACCGGTCATGCTGGAGGATGTTGCAGGCAGCAGAACGTTCTCCACGGCGTCTCCAGACTCTGTCACGTCTGTCACATGTGCTCAGTGTGAACCTGCTTTCATCTGTGAAGAGCACAGGGCGCCAGTGGTGAATTTGCCAATCTTTGTGTTCTCTGGCAAATGCCAAACGTCCTGCACGGTGTTGGGCTGTAAACAGAACCCCCACCTCATACCATCCTCATGGAGTCTGTTTCTGACTGTTGGAGCAGACACATGCACATCTGTGTCCTGCTGGAGCTCATTTTGCAGGGCTCTGGCAGTGTTCCTCCTGTTCCTCCTTGCACAAAGAAGGAGGTACCGGTCCTGCTGCTGGGTTGTTGCCCTCCCACGGCCTCCTCCACGTCTCCTGATGTACTGGCCTGTCTCCTGGTAGCGCCTCCATGCTCTGGACACTACGCTGACAGACAAAGCAAACCTTCTTGCCACAGCTGGCATTGATGTGCCATCCTGGATGAGCTGCACTACCTGAGTCACTTGTGTGGGTTGTAGACTCCGTCTCATGCTACTACTAGAGTGAAAGCACTGCCAGCATTTAAAAGTGACCAAAGCATCAGCCAGAAAGCATCAGAACTGAGAAGTGGTCTGTCGTCATAACCTGCAGAACCAGTCCTTTAGTGGGTGTGTCTTGCCAGTTGCCTATAATTTCCACCTGCTCTCTATTCCATTCGCACAACAGCGTGTGAAATTGGTTGCCAATCAGTGTTGCTTCCTAAGTGGACAGTTTGATTTCACAGAAGTGTGGTTGACTTGGAGTTACATTGTGTTGAAGTGTTCCCTTTATTTTTGAGCAGTGTATATTTAACCTGCATTGAGGGACCGTGTATCTCCTTCTTGATCATAGCAGCTCCTTCTCAGAACATGTCATTATTATTGTATTGACTTGTTTATGGGAGGCCTATTCATTGATGGATTAAATTGACACATGGTCTTCAAGACCTGTGATTTTACATGCATTTTCTTCCTTTTTTTTAAGCTTAGCAGCTAACTTTTCTGTTGCAAAGCAAGGTTACCAGCTCAAGCTGTGATGGTTGTCTCATTCGGCTCTCCAAAACAGCCTGGTAAAACAACATGACCTTTTTGTTCACTCCATGGATTCTAAGTCTGTGCAGAAAGTGTCGTCCTGCTGCGGTTTGATAGACGACATGGGTGGTCAAGGCTAAAGAACTGTCAATTAAAACTGCCAGGTATTTGTAGGAGCTGACCTGTTCAATGCACTAAGTGCAGATAAT
Organism: Telmatherina bonti; assembly: GCF_933228915.1. Lineage (NCBI taxonomy): Eukaryota > Metazoa > Chordata > Actinopteri > Atheriniformes > Telmatherinidae > Telmatherina > Telmatherina bonti. The sequence goes on from NC_136631.1 coordinate 10,969,510, forward strand.
CACAGGCTAGTGGTCTCCTACACACTGAGGGTAAAAAGAAAAAAATCCCTTGTTTTGTTTTAAGAACCGTGTCATCATTTCACCAGCTAAAGAACCTCTAAATTAAAAAAAAACAAAAACAAAAAAACATTCCTTGATGGGCCCCCTTCCAATTAGGATAAGATGACAACATCTTGATAGAATTAATGAATGGTTAAAGGCTTTTGTTAATTCTGGGCAACTTCTCACCACATAAATTGAACTTTCTGCATCTGGCTCACTTGACATGAACAGAGAACTTTTTTTTCCCTTCCTTAGTAGGACCAGCGGTTTTAACCTCCAGTAGTTAAAAAGTAAGCCTATTTGGAAGTGCCAACAAAAGCAGTTTACTCCTCATCCACTAGGGGCACAAACAGAGCTAATCCCCATAAACTCCCATGTTAAAAAGACCAACTTCACAGCAGAAATGAACATGTTTACAGCCTGATTTAAAAAAAAAAAAAAAGTTTAACAGGTGAGGTTTACCTTCATGACAACTCTGGTGGGGGATGAATGATTTTCTAACTACTCCATTTTGAAGTAATTGCATCTCAAAATTCGGCATGTTTAGAGACGTGTCCTTTTGATTGACAGGTAACAGATATCCCACCTCAAGAAGGAGGAATGTAGAACTGCAATATTTAGCTGCTTAACAGTGTGACTTAGCTTTAGCTTGCTTACCTCTGTTAACTGGTTAGCTCAGGTAGCTCTGAGCTACAGGCAGGTTGGAGTTCGCTAGATGTAAGTCATCCTCCCCAACGCTCACAGCTCCCCTCTCAGCTCTACCTCTTTGCCCATCTTTGTATTTTCTGGGAGCAACGATTCACATGATGCTGGCAAGATGGCGAGGGTCGGAACTGCCCAATGAGCTTCAATTCAGGACTTCAGAAACATACAGGTGATCTCACAGGGGCTCCATCTATCTTCTATATATGGTCTATAGTTGCAACCAACCAATCATAAAATCGTTGTTTTACACCACACAAGACAAAAATAACACCTTTATGGCTTGAACTACCTGTAAGAACTCCTGCATCTGGGCTAAAATTTGAGAATAATGGACACAGACCATATTATGCTGTTTAATATCTGTAAAAGCTCATTAAAATTGTCTCAACCAAAGAATCATTAATTGGTCCTAAACTGTATGCTGTTTTAATCTCCTTACATTGGCTTTCAGCATTTTTAAAAATAGGGTTCTATTATGCACCCTTATTGGCCCGCTAACTATTGTGCACCAAATAAACCCGTATGCAGTCTGTAATGTTCGAGCAGAGTAATTGTGTCGAAAAGGGCTTTAAAATGAAAAATTATTGTGTGAAATTATCACGAAAGCTCCTTGCTAACATGCACTTCTTGCGATCACTCACACCCGCAGTGATTTTCTTTCTTCAGTTTAGAGCTGCAATCCTATGCATTCAGACTGTAACGTATATTCATCACTTTTAACCACTAATGACGTCATGCACATTTTAGCAGGTCTGAATTTTTTGTACTCTTCAGTGGTCAATTTAAGCAGATGGTGATAATGGTCAGACTGTCTTCCTCCAGGTTTCCTGACCCATATTATATTTTATCATTGTTAGTGTGAGTTAAATACATTGGAAAAGAAAACGACCAGCGTCACTACAGTCATGCTGCATTCTTTTCCTTCACAACAATCGAGGAACGCACTGACGTTCATTCCAAGGTAAAGTCAAATAAAAAAGCTTGTGCCTGGGTAAAGTTGTCGCACCTTGCACATTTCTTTCTGTAGACAAAGAATGAAAATGGAGTCTGTATGCTTTACCTTGTTACACACAGATAGGAAGGAGTGCATACACATTTATTACTTTTTCAGTTCAATTTAACAACAATGAATGAGAGATTCTACTTAACAATGGACTGTGTGAGGAGCTTTTTTCTTTTATTTCTGACCAGTAATGGGATTTTAGTTTTGGTTTGCAATTTAATCTTTCTGAATTCCAGCTTCCTTTAAGTAGAAATGGCTTTTTTTTTCATTAGATGGAGGACTGCTGCATGAGACTTGACTCGCGAATTGCAAAATGCAACTTGTGGCCAAAACACTGAAACCTGAAGGTTACATTTCCTCAAACAGGTTTATACCCTGTCCTTGTGTTGTAGTTAAAGCATTAATTATTTTGTGTTTTCAGATGGCAAGGTGTCATTGCCCTTTGTACTGCATACACTGTTCCATCCCAATGTAAATGCGTTTTTAAAAAAAAGTGCATCTCACTACTGTCAGACGTTTGAGTTGACTGCAGTAGGAGCGCATAGATTTGACACCTTCCACTTGTCTGAGTCGTATTACGGCTCAAATTAATCCAATATTCATTGTAGGTTTCATTAGCGTCAACATATTTGCAACTCAACTCAGTAAAGATGATCATATGGCATGTTTTAAAAGTTAAGCCGTTCTCCATCATCTGTTTTTATTTTTTGTTTTTGTTTTTTTTTTTTTGCCACTGTTTATCATTCATAGAATATTGGTTTTATTTGACTTGACTGCACAGCTAAGTTTAGCTGTTATGTGATGTTTAAATGACTGTTGCACAAGAAGGATGACAGGAATTGAGGCTAAATGGAGATTTGTGAAGTGGTGGATGCCGCATGTGTGAAACCTGGCTTGGCCGCTGTGTAACGGGAAAATTAACTGTACTGTTTGCTGCTTAAAATGTTAACGGCAACATCTTAAATTGTAATTTTGATTTTAAAATTTATGTTTAATCTGACCCAGTGTTGATCCTGCTGTACTGCTGAGCAGGCATTTGTTAAAATCCTCGTCTTTAATTCATTTTCGTTAACAATCTTCAGTTCTCGGTGAACGTGGAGAGAAGGGTTAGGCATGATGACGGGTTTGTTAATGGTAACTGATTAAACTGATGTGATGGAACTGAGGTTTGATTGGCTGAGGAGCTTGTAAATGGATCAAGTCCTGCACAGTGTGTCTGTGCAGTGTGAAGATTGCCTTCATATAACTGATCTAAAAAAAAAAAAAAGTGTTTCTGCTTGAGTGAGTTGAGCTTTGGCCGCCAGCAATGTATCAGCTGTGTGTGTATGTGTAACTTGACAGCTGTGATGCTTTTCAAGGTTATCAGAAAGTTTAGCTTTATCTGGAGCCAAGAAACTCAAATGTCATCTCGACATCTGAAGGAGAGATGGAGGCAGCAGGAAGACTGCGCTTTGTGAAATGACGGCTCGTTATTAGACTTCACTGTGTGCTGTGTTTTGTATTCATGTATGCAAAACAAATAAGAGCCTAAATTTGTCAGACAAAATGATCAGTGTGCAGCAGAGGAAAACCAAACACATCCTAATCATCCTAATCAGCTGTGCGATGTCATGTCTGATTAAGAGCATTTAACCTTGACTCTGTCAGATTTTACACATAATTTATCTACAAGGAATATAAAGTTTGACTCAAATTCTCCTCTTGTAGTTCTGTGGACTGAAATGCTTAACTGTGGTGCTACAGTTTTACACACCCAGATAGCGGTGTGGTTTGGACTATCCCCTTTGGCAGTAACGTTCCTTGTATAAGAAGTTGTTTTTTGGAACGTTTGTCATCTTACTTGTCTTCGACTTTAGGAGAACTAATGAGGTTTGTTGTTTAGACTGATATTGACTCAATATAACTATCGATGTAAAATTAGGTTCACTCAATAGAAGTGTCTTGAGAACTTTAGTATAATTCCTATTGGGATGGTGCTTAAAATGTCAATAAATAATCAATGAAATGCAATAATTTGCAAATCTGACTCTCATATTTGGTTCCCAAAGCAATGTAAACAATGTGTCAGATGTTGAAGCTACAGATGTTGCCATGTTATGTTTTTCTCTGTCCAATTCACATACCTGGGTTTGGCGTCGAATACTGATCAGATACCTGTGTTGTTCTATTAAATTTATCATTTAAATAAATACTATTTATTCCAGACTTTGATGTGTAGAAATAGTGTTACTTTCATCCAGTGGTTTAGGGTAGGTTACACTGTGAAACATTAATTAACCCATGAAAAAAAATCCACAGAATTTCTTTTAGGAAATTAACTTAAAGTTTTGCTCCTTAAAATTAAGCACTACGGTGAATCCTGCATACATATCTATACATATATGGTATGCTGCTGTTAGCATGACCAACATGTGTTGCAAACAGATTTACCTGCAGCTGTTTTTAAACATTGCGCTCAATCCAAAATGTTCCTCCTACAGCAGACTGGAATGATGAAAAAAGAAAAAGAAAAAAAAATCATCACTCGCGACAACTGTGAGTTTCCTGTTTTTCTGCTTGCCTTGTCCATCCCAGGCCCGAGTGACTGCTGCACTCCACAGTTTACCTTTCTGCCTCCAAGAGTGAACAAAGTACTGGGTCACTGGTGCGAGGTTGTTTTGCCCAAGCCCTACACTGACAGATTTAACGCTTGAACTGAGATGGAGTGCCCCCCCCCCCCCCCCCCCCCCCCCAACCCTTTTTTTCCCCATGCTTGCAAACCCGCTTGCATCCAGCATGGCAATACTCTTTAAATTAATCATCATGGAATGGAGTCAGTATCAGGTTTTCAGTATTTTTGCATGAATATTCCTTTATTTTTACCTCACAAGACAGTGAAGTATGAAGCAGTCCATGATGACAGATGTGTTTAATATAAATGGTGCCATCCACACTAGCTGTCACATTTGTGTAACTGCATGTCTTGATCATCACTGAGAATGTGAAGTGTTACACAACTCTGTCATTCAATGTTGAAGTCTGACTTTGAGAGTTCTGGGACTTCGCTGCCTTTGGGGCTCACAGGACTTCTTCAGTCTGCTCTTACGCTGGCCTGGATCCACAGTCTTCATCTGCTCTGGGCAAAAGGTTGCGATCACCTTGGAGTTTTGGACAATTTCCATCTGTTTAGGCAGTCGTTGAAGTTAACAGCCTTGTCAGCTCCTGTTGTGGTGGAAAATACTCTGGTCTTGAGAAGTTGTAATACATCTAAGAGTCAACTGTCTTCTTACAATGAACATTTTATTATAAACTAATACAAGCACACGCTGGAGCTTGGAGAGAGAACTCTCTCTGCAGATGCTGAAGTAACACCCGATTATAAACCATGCTTAACTCCTCCTAGTTGCTGGGCAGACCATATGAAACAATCATTATCTCTTATTTAAGACTAAACTGAACTCACTAAGCATCAATCACTCACTATATTACTTTATTACCTTTAACCTCTAACCTTTAGACAACTGGTCAACCAAGCAGTTGACAAAAACAGATGCCCTGCAGGAAACTCTTCCTGTCTCAGACTTTGTCTGCACATTCCAGACAAGGATCATATAACTTAAAGAAAGCTTTGTGCATAGACACAAAACACAGCAGGATCACAGCAAATCAATGCATATATGTCTAATACTTAATTCAAACCAAACTCATAACAATTTTCCCCAACACTCTCCCTCCTCTTGGTCCTACAGGACCAACAATAAGAAGAGAAATTGTTATCAGAACGCAAAAATACATACAGAAGACAACATTCTCAAAACATCAGGAGCCTCATGCCTATCAGGTTTTAAAAGAATCTTTCAGAAATTACAATAGTGAGGAGCTATTTACTTCAGCTTCAAAATCTGAGTCTAACAATAAATGTAAGAAAAGTGGAAACAAATCATTCCTCTTAGGGGGTGACAGAGGTGTAGTGAAGACACTGTCGGCGTTCTGGTGGGACTTGGCATATCACAGTGGCAGTGGAGCGCTTTTTTTTTTTTCACCTCTCACTGATCTTGCTTGAGAGCGAAGGCTGGTCTTCAGGTGTGAGAGTAGACTATCTCACTTACCCACGCAACCACAGGGATTATTCTGCCCTTTGTTGGGTGGTGCGTTATTCTTCTGTAATTTCAGACTGAAGAGCTTCAGGAGGTTCAAGCAATCTGTAGTGCCAAGCAGCTCACTCTGCGACCTTTACCACTGTCTGGGTCGTCAGGAAAACCTGAAATGGCCTAAACCATCGATGTTGGTTCCAGCGCTGATGTTTAAAGCTTCTTATCAGGACAAAATCTCCCGGCTGAAGTGAATAGAGCTGCGTAGATGCTGATTCATGAAGGGCAGCTTTCAACTGTGTGCAAATGCCTGAAAAGGGTTCTTATGAGGTTAGGACAGTATGTTAAAACATTACTTTCACACAGAGCTGTGTCTGAACAGGCAGTCTTGGAAGGAACCATGCCCGCTTGGGTGAGGGTCCTGCAAAAAGAATCACAAAAAGGCCCATGTTTCCATGTTACGCATGCGCATGTACATCAGAACCAGAAAAAGTACTTTTGGTCCAAGGAAGACCTGAAAAGAGAGCCAGAAGGAAATTTCCCCGTCTGCAACCTGTGGGAGGAAAACATTCAGGAAAATGGCATCCAGAAAGTCATTCATAAGAGAGCGCCAAAACATTGACTTGTTTTCAGCTAAAGAGTAAGCTCAAGTAACGAGAACTGAGACAGGAGAGCTGCAGCCTCCACCGCGTCACAGTCAGAGCAAACAGCATCAAAAGGAAAATCAAGTCAGGGTCAACTAGAGGTCGGTCAGGGGCCAGGCCTGGGGGGTGCAGAAGATAGTCAGTTTCAGCTAAACAGTCATGGAGTAAAACATGAACAATACAAAGCAACAGTTAGGGCCACTCAGTTATCTGGTAGGTAAGCATTCAAAGTAACCAAATTCATTTAATTACTTATTGCAAAGTTCCTATCAGGTAGTCTCATCTTAACCAACAACCAGAAAAAATCCTCGAGCACTGCATAGCAGGACATGTGTCAAACTGTACTACCAGCAGTCTGACCAACACTTATCCATGCTGGAATTTCCTTTCTGATTTACTGCTCGTGTTGTTTATGTCATGTCTGCTAAATGACAGAAGCAGAACCAAACTGAAGAATCTCTGCATATATTAAATAAAGCTCATTCAGAACTGTTGATTTAATCAGTAATGTAGTCTAGTTTAGTCTCATGGTTTACTCTGATTTGTCTCTCTTAGACTCCAACAGACCCATTCAGGAGCAACACACACAAAACTGAGATCATGATAAGACTGGCTTTTGGAGCTTGGAGAGAGAACTCTCTCTGCAGATGCTGAAGTAACACCCGATTATAAACCATGCTTAACTCCTCCTAGTTGCTGGGCAGACCATATGAAACAATCATTATCTCTTATTTAAGACTAAACTGAACTCACTAAGCATCAATCACTCACTATATTACTTTATTACCTTTAACCTCTAACCTTTAGACAACTGGTCAACCAAGCAGTTGACAAAAACAGATGCCCTGCAGGAAACTCTTCCTGTCTCAGACTTTGTCTGCACATTCCAGACAAGGATCATATAACTTAAAGAAAGCTTTGTGCATAGACACAAAACACAGCAGGATCACAGCAAATCAATGCATATATGTCTAATACTTAATTCAAACCAAACTCATAACAATTTTCCCCAACACTGTTTAAGAGGCTTGCCCTGCCAAACGGCGCAGGTCAAGCACAGCTTTTTGCACCCAGCTGTGCATGCACCTCACTGATTATGTTGTACAGAAACCCATCTGTTGAGCCGCCATATGAAATGCTGGCTTTTGAAACGCATGCAGATATTTCTTTCACAAGATTGCAAGCCTAAAAAATAGCAAAAATGGTAAAATAATTCCAAAATCCAATGATAACTTTTGATCCTGTAATCTGCAGACTATGACTGAAGGGAGAGGATTTATAAAAGTCTGGACACTGCAGGTGTGACCCAGGATCTGGATTTATTCATGGTTCGTCCACTTCTTCAAGCTACGCCACAAAATCAGACCAAAGTGTAGGACCTGGTGGAAGCCTTCATGTTTCAGTTCTGTGAAATCTTTTGCTCCAGTCTGGAGATCGAACTGTTTGAGCTTCGACACCCCACACTTGCTTCATTTGCACCGACCCGGGAATGTGCCGTGTGCACAGATGGGAGTTAAGAATGACTCTTCAAATCACCATGAACACTTTGTGATTTTCCTCCTCATCCTCATCTGTGCTCCACAGACGGTCTCCTCACTCCACCCCGCCTTTTTGAACTCTTAAAGTGCACTTTAGATCCTCCCACTGGTGCCACAAATCCGATGCCGAGGTATGAATGTTGTAAACAGCTGAGATAATGGTTCAATTTGCAGCTTCTGCCTCACGCAATTCAGAGGTGCGAATGTTTCTACAACAGATTGTTGCATTATTTTGTCATCCTTGTTTTTTATTGTTTGTCTTTTAAAGAAGATGAACCATAAATGTGTGTGTGTGTCAGCTACACATATTTTACAATACCCTTTGCTGTATAGAGTTTTTTCTTTTTTTTGTTTTTTTGCTTTTATTCCCAACAGGGTTAAAACTTAAAAGAGCAATAGTATCTGTAATTTCTCAATTCACACTTTTACGTATGATGTGAGCAAGATTCTCAGGAGCATCTGTAATGGACTTCTGAAAGGTTTAGACCAAGTGTTTTGCAGTGTTGTGACCATTTCTAACCCTGCAGTCTGGGACTGCTTTAGGGGTAGAATATTTTCACCCTCATGAGATTTTTTTGTGAATCACAGCTGAAAGTAAAACCTATGTGACACAAAATGGTGTCCAGATGAGTTTTTCAAATTCATGGCAGATCATGGGATGTGCTAAACTTCACATTTCATCAAGGCATTTTGACTCTTGGCTATTTTAATTGCAGTATTTCCAAATATGTGATCGATCGAAGCATGTTTATGAATCTGCTCAGGGCCAAACAAATGGAGTAATGTACACAAACACAATAAAAAGACCTTGATGAAAATAGTTAAAGTTTCTTCCAAGTTTAGTTTTCAGATGAAAATGTGGAGGATACCAGGAAAAAGTGTCTATAAAGTGATACACAAACCTCCTCTTGTGAATAAACTTGTCTCCACAAGTACATTTTTTTTATTTTTTATTTTAACACAAAATAAAACTTTGTTTTCCTCCACATTACTTTGTCCAGTGGACTCTTGATGTTGGGTCAGAACTGATGGGATGTGAACAAACTTTCCACCAGTGGTGGGGAACCCTGGTCATTGAGCCCTTGAATCCTGCAGGTTTTCCATGTATCTGGTCCAGCACACCTGATTTGTTATCAAATGGATCCAACAGCTCGTCAAGTTTTGCACATGGATTCATTCATTTGAGTCTGGTGTGTTGGAGCTGAGTTGGAGTGTTGGAGTTGGAGATGTCAAAAACCTTCAGGATGAGGGCCAAGGTTCCCCACCAATGCTTTACACTATCCTGATCAATGAGTGCCTCTTGCACGACATAACACCTCTGTCCAACTGGACTCCCTGCAGTCAGACTGGCACTTATCTGTGATGTCCCCTCATGGCTGATTTCTTGCTTGTGGTGTTCTCACCCTCAGATCTAAGTTGCATTGCAGGAAATTGTCTGCTAAATGACTGTAGAATGGAATGTCAGCGTCCCGTTGTCAGCTGTTGCCAATGTTCATTTATTATCTTTTGTTGTTATTTAATATTTAAATTGTTTTTAAGTCTCCTCATGTTTGGCTATTCTGGCTGACTCTTTTTTTCTTTAATCACATTGTCTTCCAAAAATATCCCTCCCTCCATCTATTGTCTGCCACTTATGAGGTCAGTTTGTGAGAGCTGCAGTTAAGCAGAGAAACCCAGACTTCCCTCAAACAAGCCACTGCTTCCAGCTTATCAGGGGAATTGCAAGGCGTTCCCTAGCTAGCCTAGAGACATAGTCCCTCCAGTGTGCCCAGGGTCTTCTCCGAGGCCTCTTCCTGGTAGGACGTGATTAGAATATACTACTAGGTTTGCGTCCCAACTGGATACTCCAGCCACCTCATGTGGCTTCTCTTAATGTAGAGGAGCAGTCAGTCAGGAGCTGCTCCCAGGTGACCAAGTTTCTCATCTGATGTCTGAAGGAGAGACCATGGAGGAAAATCATTTTAGACCTCTTGTTTGTGATCTCATTCTCTTGGTCTCCACCAATTTGTTCCCATGAACACGTGAAGGAACAAACATGGACTGTAAATCGAAAGCGTTGCCTTTCAGTTCAGCTTCATCTTCACCACTTCAGACCAGTACAGAACCTGCTGTGGACGTCGCACCAATCCACCTGTCCATCTCCTACTCTTTTCTTCCTTCACTCATTAACACGACCCTGAGATACTTTAACTCTTCCAGGATCTCTTTCCTGACCAGGAGATGCTCCATCTTCCTTTGGATTTGGAATTGCTGTTCCTTGTGCTTGTTGCTTGACACTTGACTGGTAACTGTACCAGTCAGAGCTAGAGATATGTGTAAAAGACCCCAAAGTCCACCAAACTGGACTCCCTCATCATAAAAATGTTAAATTACTTCATACCAGTTCAGGTTATTACCAAACAACTAAATACCTCATTCTTATAACCTGCTCAGTCTAATTCATGCTTTAAACACCTTAAGTTGTATAAAGTGTTTCTCTTTGAATTTATTAATGTACTGTAATGTAACAGACATATGGTCAACAGCCTTCACTGTTGAACACATTTTTCTCTTTTTAATAACATCTGAAGTGTTTTCAATGCTGAAAAAAGCATATTGGATGTTGGGTTTTGCTGTCAGCTGTAAAGTCATGTTAAAGAGAAAATCTTGAACTGTCCAAGGCCTGTAATTGCGTCTAAAGAGAGAAGGGCTATAATAGTACATTTTCTGTATTTTGTGTGGGTGTGTGTGTGGGTGGGGGGTGGGGAGGGAGACATCTGTGCCTGGCTTCTACTGTTTAGTTGTACATATAAAAACATCACTCATAAAACCTTCTACATCTAGTGTGCCTGGTCTGTCTATTCATTAGATGTCGGGTCAGACTGCATTCCACTTTATTTTCTTTCTTTCTGTGTAATCAAATGAGAGCATTCGACCTCAACCTCCTTGTCATTGAGTTCAGATATCTCCACAGTGGGTGTCTTATGAGTTCTGTCTGTTATTTTAGTGAATCAGCTTCTCCTGCTGGGATTATTTTTCTTCTGTTTGCAAGAAAAAATTACCTCCAGGTGAAGGATTTTCATGGTTTAATGTGGTGAATGTCTCAATTTCTAGTTGTTCTTCTAGATATCAAGAGAGTTACCTGGGAACAGTTTTGTTTCTACCATTTTAACATTTCTTTCGATTAATTAGTGAAAGTACAGGTGAAACCTTATGCACTGCTATCCTGACTTACTGTATTTAGAGTATAAAAGTGCAGGTTTTATTTTTTATTGTTATTATAATCTTTTCAAATGAATCTGGCAATGACTGCTCGAACCTTTCAGGACGTTATACCATGGCTTAGACATTCAGTGTGGAAAAGGATTGCCGTTATGCCAGATTTACCTCTTCATCAGGTTGTTTCAGGAACTGGACTGAGACATGAAGCAGAACAGGTCTGATTACACGGCTGACACACACTGACAGTGAAAAAAACCAAACAATAGAATTGAGATGTTGGAGAAACTGGCGCCGCAACCACTATTAAAGTAAGAAACTCTAAAACATCATCCTGTTTAAACTGAATATAAACGTTTGTACTGTGGACTAAAAGCTGGCAGCTGTATGCAGTGTTGGCTCAGACTAAAACTTTTTCTTATTGAAAGCTAGCTCTTCTTTTTATTTCATTTCAAACAAACTGCAATAAATGTGCTATGGTTTAGGGTTGCAACTAATGATTATTTTATTAGTTGACTAATCTCTAAATACTTTTTTCGATGAGTCACAAATATTTCTGTCACACCCACCATCTGTGTTTCCAGTTGATGCAGCTCTTTTTACAGACTCCAGTATGTTTTACCCCACTCTCTTCACTCGCATCATATGAGTGTCACCCTGATTCCCAGTCAGTCACAACATAATGTCCTTTAGTAAGTTAAAAGAATGACTCCTGAATTAGTTGAATATTAAATTTAAGTTCAACGGCTTACGACTAATTAATTTTGAAACATTCAATCTTAGCTATAGTGTCATATCCAAGCTGTACTGAATTTGCCTCAAAAGGAAAACAAAATATTTTACCATCTCAATTTTGGTAGAATTGCTTTGAAACAACTATTTACATCTTGAAAAAGCCTGTTTTGCAGGTAAACAAGGGCCAGAATCCTTTTAAAAAAATTCCTGAATCCAAATGGTGATCTAGATCACCACCAAAATTAAATCACTTCTTCCTTTTCACATTTCCAACAACTCTTAAAAATTTCATTAAAATCGATCTAAAACTTTTTGAGTTATCTTGAACACAAACAGATAAATGCTGGTGAAAACATAACCTCTTTGGCAGAGATATCAACAGCACATCACTACTCGCTAATGCTAACTTTGCCATCCGTAATGTTGGAAACTACGACTCCGGGGTGCTTTTGTTTCAGATGCTCATGCATGACTGTCGTGCTGCCGTGGTGGTATGCTAACTTCGTTGTTTAAACAAAGACGCTGCACAAAATGACAATACTGCCCCCAGCACTTCCTGTGGTGCTTTGCATCATTTGCTTGGTGTTTAGAGTTCTTATACTGTCTGAAATGCCGTGGTTTGTAAATGGCATTAAGTTACCTGGCGTGTTTTATTAGCAAAGCCGTTACAGGCGTTTACAATGCGACGTATCAATTAAATTTTACATCTATGAATTTTTCGATTTGTTGATAAATCGTTGCAGCCTTACGATAGTTGAATCTTTTTTCTTTTTTAACATATGTTCAGTTGCGAGATGAAAGTTCAATTTGTGTGAATTCATGAATTCTTGTTGTGAAACACAGCCTACATGAATGTAATTTAATGTACAGTGATGTTTCATTAACACAGGGCTTTACATCGAGGCCAACATGAAATAGTTCCCATCAAAGCGGATTAAACAACTTGGAGCCGTGCATTAGACGGGTATAGTGTGCGACACGGAGTAGAGAACACCACAATGCGCAGTGTTGTTTAAAAATACTGGATACTGGTGTTAAATAATCGATCTCAATTTCAGTCAAAATAATCGTGATCATAATAGAGAAGCCCTACATCATATCTCAGATTGTGATTGGTTGGAATTTGGGAATATGAGCTAATGTCCCTGTTTTCCAGCTGTGCAGCTGAATCAGCTGCTCTCTCTAAATGAATTTTCTAATTTTTTTTAACGCTCTTGATGCACGGTTGCTTCATCCCTGTTTAGAATATAAATGCTTCCTGGCTGTTTTGTTCTTGCGTTTCTTCCAGATTAATATGTAGAGCCAGAAAAATGACCAAATCTATTGAACAAAAACAAGTTTTTAGTCTCCACCAGGACAGGATTTTTATTGTGTATTCACTTGTCGACTTCCTCCCATTTACTTGTTTTCATGTTTTTGTTTTCAAGAGCGAAATGCAATGCAATTAGACCAACCGGCGCAGGTATAAATGCTGCCAGGTTTTAACTCCTGTTAGCTTAGAAAAGTGTAAATAAACCTGTTTCCAGTGCATGTATGCCACAGGGAGGCTTTTGTTTGACATGTATAGAAGTTAATTTTCTGTTGTGAAGTTTGTTTCGTGCACAGTACCACGACTCCCTCGCCATCTTTAAAAGTAAGTGATGCCTGAACTATTAAGTGTGATTTGTGGTTCTTCCTTGTGTCTATGCTGGGAAAGTTTTAGTCTTTGGAACATAAATGGTTTAAAATTATGTAATAAAATCATTCAGTTTAAAAAAATGTACAAGACATTTTTTTGGGATAAATATAAAAAATAAGGAAAATTAATTATTTTGCTGCTTTATATTTTGCCATCTGTCTAATGACTTTCAGTATGTAATCTGTGTATATAGCCATATAAATGTGAAAATTCAAGACTGTAAAAAAGGAGTAGTATTTAGATAAGCCTCAGGCTTACTTCTGATCCTTCTCAAACAATGTATAATGTTACACAAATGTGCATCCTTGTTTTGTATTGTATACATGTTTAAAATAGATAAAATGAAAAAAATAATCAGCACCTGTAGAAAATGATAACTTTCTGCGTAACTTTCTGTTTAGTCAAATCTGCGTATTAGAGCCATACAAGACTTTTTAATTAGGATGTCCACAGACTGTCATTAATACAATTCATACAAATAGTGTGAGTATCTTGTGTTCTTAACGCAGTAAACTTTCAGTGTGTTATGTTTATGGTTTTGAGACGGTTTGTATTAATGTCAAGTGTCATTTACTGCTGACAAGACCGTGTGTCATAGTGTTCTATTATTTAGACTGAACCACCATTTTATTTGTCAGAAGATGAAGTGATACAGCCTGAGATTTTGGCAGTGACAAAGTGAAATGTCCTGAGAGAGAAAGCTGTTTTCCTTTTCCCATTTCAAGCAGACACACAGACTCGCTCTCCTTTGTGTGTCTAAAGCAGTTTGGTTTTTGTGTCCCCTGAATGTTGCCACATTTCAGCAGTCTCAATTTTATACTCTGTCTTCTTTGGTGGGAGCAGAGCGTGACCTTTATTCCCAGGTGTCTTAAAAGAGAATTGGTTGACCTTAGTCTAGTACTGATTTTGACCTTTTCAAACACCCCAATCCTCCCTGAGAACACCAATGAAAAATTGAATAAGATGCAATGCTGTATTGAGCTGCAAACTCTCAAGCAAAAGGTTTTTTTTTTTTTGTTTTTTTTTTGTTTAAATTAATCAGTTTTCAGTCCATATAATTCGTTTTTATGAGGGGTTATAGACATATGTTCCTATAATGAGACCCTATACATAAGTCTCATCTTCTATTGCCTATGATACTGATGGAGGCAGTTGATTTAAAAATAATTGTGGATATATGTGACAGCAAGCTTAAAACAACAAAACAAAACTAAACTGCATTGCCAACACATAAGGTTACTGTGTTTGGGACTGACTGTGTTGGAAACAATCTTTCTGCTAGCTCAGACATCACTGCTGAAGCTCAGATTGGAATTATTGAGCCTCTTTCTTTTCCAACCTTTATTTAATCTACAAGTGTAGCTTCCTCCAGGTTTTTCTTCGCTTTACTACAACTTCTCAACAGCAATTACTCATTTCCCCTGGCAGCTTAAGCAATAAATCTGGTCATAATGGCATGGCAGTACCTTTTTTTTTTCTCTCTTCAGTTTATTATTAGCTTTAGGCATCATCTCACAACAACCTCATCTCAGGGCAGTTTACAAACACACAAATTTGAGCAAGTTCATAATAGATAGTTAAGGAAAACCAACAGACTGCATTAAATTATTACTTTGATTCGATTCCGCCATCCTGATCTGCATGAGGTGACAGTGGAAAGGAAAAACTCCTTTTTAGCAGGAAGAAAAAACCTCTGGCAGAACCCGGCTCATAGTGTATCTCATTAAGCTAATTTGGGCCTTGTTGGGCTTTTAAGTAAAATACGGGAAGAAATAAAATGCATGTTAATACATAATAAACATAGGCTTGATCCAGTGTATGTTTATTTTTATTCTAGTTAGAAGTTGGAAATTACAAGTTACCATTTATTGCAGAATGACTGCAGCATCTGTTGGTTAAAACCATGAAATGCAAACGACATCTATAGAGCTGCATCCATTGTTGCATTAATCCTCATCCTCAGAAGATGCAAACCTGGAAGACAAATTCTTTACAATATTCATATACAATATTATTTCTCATTCTTTTTCTTTTTGGTTTTTATTTTTATATAACGGGGATCTATATACACAATATGTAGAACCCCCTGCATAATAAGTCAATAAGTCTGACTTATTGTGCTGTTGTTCTTGATCTCTGTGCTCTCACCAAACTATATTCATGAGTTTTCTTTAATTCTACAGGTAATCATGTCAAAGGACACAGGAAAATGTCTAAAACATCAAACAGCTAATATTTACATTTCAAAGTGTTTCATATTGTGGAATACTCTCCTTTAAACATGTAACAAGTTAACCATAAAGGATATCCACAGACTGACAGATAAGAGGAAGTTGGCAGTAAATCCATAAATCTGTTCCGGAGTTTCAGATTAAAAAGCAATAAACTAGCAGATTAAAGTCCATTACGCTGGCATAGATTTGAACTTTGCTGTTCACACTGTCTGAGCTCTTTACTTTATAGTCAAGTCACTTCAGTTTAACTACGAATTGTTTTTCAATCAGACGCAGGCGGTTGCTGTTTGATTTGTTTATATGCCAGATCATTCATCACTCATACGGAGTCCTGTGGCAGGATTTTGATGAGCCTCAGGGAAATAATAAAACTTGCCACATCGAGCTCCAAACAAACAATTTGCCAGAGGAGAGATGAAGGAGCGATGGTAATTGTCTGTGTGATATTTTAGTCATCACAAGTGTGTTTAGAATAAAGTAGGACTGCATGAACCAGATTTTATTTTATTTTTTAAAAAATATTTTAACAAGGTTTCATAAGGTTTAGGATTAAAACAGCATCATTTTTAGAAGTTTTTTTAAACGATGATAATAAGGGGCAGAAGAGCTAAGTCTGAAACTAGTCACAGTTGGATAAAATAATTTTCTAATTTAAGGGACAACCTTACTAATATAACCTGATGAATTTTCCATTTTAAGCTGCTTTTATTAACATTCAGACCCTCATAAGGACAAATATTCTAAATTCTGAAAAGGTGAAAAATGTGAAAAACCAAAAATATACTTAATGGTCAGTTCTGGAATCTGAAAAGGCATAAATTATAAAATAAAAAATAAAGGTAAATATGTAAATACAGTGAAACTATATCAAAATATTTCTTATAAACCATGTATATTTCTGGGTGTTTTTTTTTTCCAAACACTTATATGCAACACAAACGGCTCATGTAGGGTACCAGTCAAAAGTTTGGACACACTTTTCCGTTTCATTTAGTAGGAAAGTATGTCCAAACCGCTGACTGGTAGTGTATAAAAATCTAGCTGTCTGGGAATGAAGAAGCAAACATTGAGATATATAAAAATATTTCAATTTTACTATAGTAGCAGGTGAGGTGCATGTGGAGAGGTGCACCTCACCTGACATGTCCCATATCCCTTGATGGGTTGATCTCTTTGTAGAAGGTGCATTTTCCTCATGATTGTATACGTGCATGCGAATAATATAGAAAAGATTGTTTGGGTGGTTGTTCATATGCACACCATGGATAGTGGAGAAAATGTTTTGACAGTAATAACAAAGTGAACACTTGTTTTACAAATGAAAAGAAATCTGTCAGCAAAATTAGAAGAGTCAAAATGTAAAATAAAAGATAGAACCTAAAATAAAACCACAGAAAAAGGATACATGCCTTTGAATGAATCATGACAATTTAATCTGCATTCAGTCAAAATGTGAACAGAAGATATCACAATTATTATTTCACTCCTCTTCAAATAAATCTAATTATAGAACAATATATGCATATAAAACAGGTTTATAATCTTACAATTGAAGTTTACCTCATCACTGGTGACAAAAGGATGGGCCAGTCACCTCATCATCCTCAACACATTCCTCTCGTCTGGCAGTGAAGAAGAAACGTGCTCAGTCTGTTTCTTCCTCTCCATGAAACTATTCAAAGCCTTGATGGACATTTAATTAACGTCTAATTTCCTTTTCTAAACACAACCTCTCGTTCTCCTGCCTCCTCCTGTTAAGCACTCTTTAGTCTTCATGGTAACAACCTCCCACAGTGACTTCTGCTTGACTTTTGGTGCCTCCACCCATCTCTATGTTCATCACTTGTCGTAGAGTCTGCTAATTCATCAGCTTTTTTCAGTTCTGTCAAATTTTGACATATTTGTACAGTCAATTTCAAACCATCATAACTCCAGCTTTATGGGGTCTATTTATGTCCAGTAAATAATGGCGACACCATGTTAAAATGTTAAACTCTGTAATGTAATTGTAAAAGCATGATCATAAGGGGGGAAATGTACCTTTTTATGAGCAGTTTTAAAGGCTGAACTTGAAGCCAGTGAAAGCATAAAGTCAGATAAATCAGTTTCTATTTCTCATTTGTTAAAAATGGCTTAAAAAAATTTCTATTTCAACAAAAAACACATGACTTGTTATAATGAAAAAAGCACCAGATTATGAATAATGCACATGAAATGTATGGAGAAGGTGTCTCACTTCTAATGGGTCACAAAGGGGGAGGCGATTTTGCAATGTTTTTTTTTTTTTTTTCTATATTTAATAATTGGCTTCGAGTGTACTCAAATCCAGTTAACATAGTAAAATGTTAACTATCAGAAATACTAACAACTGATTATCTAAAAGCCCTGCAGAGCTTACAGCCCCTTACAGCTTGAATGCCTCTGCCAGAAAGCACCGTATAGCTCTATTATCTGACGGAGACTTTTGTTTGAAACATAAGGCCACTGCAGCACATGCGGAGAAGTGTTTTTGTTTCTCTGAGAGAAACATAAAAGAAAAGTGGATTAAAGTGCGCTGTTTTGAGGTATCTGAGGCTTCCTCTTGAACATGAGTCAGATTAAAAGCATCTCTGCAGTGTCTTTTTTTTTTTTTTTTTTTTTTTCTGTTTGTCAATGTTGGCTCTTTTGTAATTTCTCTCTTAAACTGGTATTTACCATATTCTGATTGTGGAAAGTTAAGTAATGAAACTGAGAGTGAAAATAACTTTTTTTTTTTTTTTTTTTTTTCCCCCTGGCTGAAAGGTTTCACAGTGTCAAGCAAAACTAATTAACCCAAAACCAAACCAGAGGAACGGGGGTGCATAAACGACACACTGAGAAAAGAGGATTAAAATGTTCATTGTGTACATAATTGCTCTGTATGACAAAATGTTAATGCTCTTCTCATTTCCAACAGACAAAATCTGGAATTGCTTTGCTCTACAATGACGAGACCAACAATACCTACGACGTCTGCCTAAAACTGACCAAAGAAGCATTAACCATCCAGAAGCTGGACGTGGTTTGCACAAGTGGAAGTGAAGCCCAAGTAAATGTAAGTGCACCCGGTGGCTGGACATTTGTTATTCATGCCACATAACTCCTGAATACTCTGTCAATATTCGCAATATCCCTTTGCCAATAAGAAACTCCCACTTTCTAAAGCACAGAACTGTTGTACTGCGAAGACAAGCGGCTGGCGGTCTGGGCTTAAGCATCAAAGTAAGCAGATAAAATTTCATTTTGGGGAGACTGCAGTGGGAATGAAAAGGATTTGGGTGGCAGAGATGTCTGTGTGGAAAAAGCAGTTTTGGAAGCAAATTTCAGCACCAAAGCTTAACGGTAACGATTCTCTTCCTTTGAATCGTCTTTAGGGAGGTGCAGAGCACAACGTGCCGGTGGTTATTTCAAAGATTTTTAAAGACCAAGTAGGTAAGAAGCTTTGGAAATGCTCCCAAATTGACCCGCACATTTTCTTCCACTTAATGATTTTTTTTTCTTTTGTTTTTTATTTTTTCTCTGTCCAAAGTTTTTTTTTTTTTTTTTTCCCAACTAACATGTCTGTTTATCAGTTTCCATCCGCCATTCCTTGAGAACTGAAATTAAATGAAAAAATTGTGTGAAACCTGGAAGAAGTAATGATTTATGGTGGATTTAAGAGCTCAACACACTGTAGCTGAAGAAAACTTCTGTTTGACAACATTCTGAGGGAAAACAACAGCTTTTCAGCTGCATGTTAACATGCTAATGTAGGACTGTCCTGCTGGTGTAAACACCAGCAAATTAAAGTATTGTATTAGTTTGACAAGTTGCTGCAAATATGAGATATATATTCATAAAATGAATAGGAAGTGAAGAGTGTTTTCAACGATAAATGTTCATTCACTTCATGTGGCAGCTATTGAAAGAAAAGCACTTTGAAATATATTCATTATATTTATATGTATTTCAGACTATACCACTATCAAGATATAGTTTATAAATAAAAGGGTCTTTTTTTTGTTCTTTATTACTTTATAACTGCACTGTCAGCATGTTTCAGGATTATGACGTCTGACTTGTTGCCCCCCTGCTGGCCATTAGGTGTAATGCAGGAATTAAGTTTTACAATACTGGCCTCATTTTTTGGATTAAGAGGCTGCAGCCTTTCCATACTTCATACTGACAAACCAGCTTGTTTCAGTTTGTGTTGTCACAACTTTTTTTTTTTTTTTTTTTTTTTTTTAACATCAGTAACTTGTCCTCTATGTAGATCTAAAAAGCAACAGAAGGTTTTAAAGAAGCTCAATATATAAATCTTAACTTTAAGGCCAAAAAAGCAAAATAAAAACAAAAACATGGTACTGCTTCGTCATTCATTTCATTACTTTAGAAAAAAATAATTTTTGTAAACCATTTTTTTCTTAAATTTTATATTCAGCCTGTCGTTTTAGCTTCTTTTCAAAGCTTGAAATGACTACGGTACTTGTTAGCTTCACAATTATTCCAATTAAGCTTGTGTATTATTTCCTGTGACTTTTTATTTTTGTCTATGAATTGGACTGTGGGCTTTGCATGGCTTTAGATCTAGTGCCTCTATCAGCAGCATGACATTTTAAGGCACATTTGCATTGCCTTCTTTTTTTGAGTTAATCCATCTGTTGTGCAAACATCTGCTGTCTGGGTACTTTTAAGACAAGCCAGTCTAAACATGCAGAGACATTCTACATCATGAAAGGTCTTCAAAATCAAACTTTAAATCCTAAAATATTAATGCATCTGTTTTATTGATGGCAGTATTTATTTAGTTTTAACTTGTTGAAAAAGTAAAAAAAAAAAGAAGAAAAAAGCAGTTGAGCTCAGAATTCATGTTAACAGGACAGTTTGGGTTCCTGAGCATGAAATGTTGCGCACATTAGTGGGTAGATTTAATACGCTGATGGCTTGTGGGAAGCAAATTTATTTTAGATTATTTCATTCAGTGAAACTATAACAACTGATGACGTCTTGGTTTCCTGCTGAGATTATAATTTTATTTTATATATTATGTCACAATCGAGCCATTTGAGTGTTGGTATCATAAAAAGCCCTTTTCGCAGAGCTCGACAAATCTTTTCACAACGCAGCTTCTATTGTTTTCCTCTGCAGCTGCAAATGAGCTTATTTCCTGATTAGCTTCAAATTTCATGCATTCTTGTGTCCTCTCTCCGAGCTTCAGGTTGTTGCTGGAGATTAGTCAGACAGAGACGCTGATTGTCATTTCCATCACATTACCATGTATGAAATGAGCAATTACTTTGTAATGTTTTCATTAACCTCTGACAATCGATGCTTGCAGCCGATCAGACGGGGAAGCTGTTCGTCGGGGACGCCGTGCTTCAGGTTGGTGCATCAGTTTGGGACTTATTTGCTCGGAGGCTGATTTAGGTCACAGCCAAAAGTGGCAACTTGTGCATCTTAATTTCATTTGACTTTGATTTTTGACAGTGTAATTAATTTGAGGAAAAATGGACTTTTATCTCACTTTGTGAGATTTGAACTGTGATTTGAATTAGATAGTCGTTTAATATCTGTGCTCTTTTAAATTCCCAGCATTGTGGGTAAATACATTGCTACTGAACACACAAGTTGAATTGAACGGACCAAGTATCCTGCTGCCAGGCTGTGATTTAATGCTGAGCAGGTTTCCAATAATAAGAAAAAACTAATTTCTTTTATAAATTGTTATAGAAATGTTAATGTCTTTTAAAATGTTAATGTGAATCTGTTTATCTGGTTAATTGGATGCGCTGTTTATCTAGAATATCAAACAGATTAAATGGACACCAAAGCAATATTAACATTTGCATTGGAAGTTATTACAAATTATAATATGAATAGCGCTGCTGCTGCCACCACCTGTGAAGCCGCTGTTGCTTATACTCCTTCACAAATCACATGAAGCGTTGCACTCCAGAATATTGCAACCATTACCATACTTTAAGTCATGGCAGGATGTGCAGCAAATTCGAAGAGTGCTGCTTGGGGAACTTTTGAACACCGAGACTAAGCTGACAGATGGAGGGACAAATGATAAATTGCAAAGACACAAATTTTAAAGCACTCCAAACAGCTTCTTAACCCCTTCTGAAATAGCATTTTAGCAATTACTAGGCTGTTTGCAGCACCAGAGAGAATAGTTGGTGCTTTCCATGCGAGCAGTTCTTGGGGAGCTCTTACAAGCTCTGACCCTTTCTTGCAGAACATTGACATATTGTAGAGCATAATTAAGTTAAAAATAAACAGTTAGTAGCTTTGTGACTGTAATTGTTGGCTGCTAACATCCCACAAACTCCTGATTCTATCAGCTTTTTCAAAAACAACTTCACAATCGTCCCGTCCGACTGATTGCCTGGAAATGGCCAGAAGGCCGACCACCAGAGCGGCCAACACTCCAGCCTGCTCACCTGTTGCAGGCAATTTGTCACCTTTCTTGCATCACGTCGTACTATAAAGTGTTTTGCCAGAAGAAATAAAAGCTCACTTTTCAACTTGTCATCTTTTTCATTCTTCATGCTGTCCAGCACCACACCGGTGTTTGCTGCACGGCAGCCTCCCTGCTCCGCTTGACAGCATTTTTACATGTTTTAAGTGGGTCATTGCCAAGACTTTGTCATGGTCAATTTGCACCTTTCAGAAAAGACTTGGTGCTGACTGATCCTGCGGCTGGCTTCCAATCTGCTAAGACAGTTTTTGCATCGTAGTGCAGAGATTGCACAAGAAGCCGCACTGGCCTGGCTGAGGGTCCTCCTCCTCCACTGACCACACCTGTCAGCTCGACTCTGCCTAGCCTTCCTTCCTCTGATCTGCTTTGCTTAAAAAAAAAGTGATGTGGACCACTTTTGCCATCGTGAATTATTCAGAATAATAGTCCTTAAAGAGAACTTTGCAAGACAAATGTCACAAAGTGCTTAAAATCAAAACAAATCAAAGTAAAAGTTAGAGACCTGATGTCCTCAGACTGCTTTGTTTCGCTTTACAAACTCATTTGTCATCTCCCTGCATCAGCTGTGACTGTTAGTATGGTGCACATCATAGTTCATTTAATTTATTTGCATCTTTTTGTATGTTTTTCTAATTTTATTTTGTACTCTGCTGCTTCCTTTAGGTCAATGGCATAAATGTAGAGCGTTGCACTCATGAGGAAGTTGTGAGTATATCTGTAATTAACTATTAATAACATCATTACGCCTCCACCTCTCCGATGATCATTGAGATTCGGCAACATTTTAAGCAATAGCATCTAAAGCTAATCGTTAAGTTTCTGTGTGGACTCCACAGTTTAGCTTCTGCCTTTATTAAACACGTCTTATCTGCCTCCATCTGTTCCCCCACACATCAACACACACACACACACACACACACACACACACACACACACACACACACACACACACACACACACACACACTCCCTGTCTGTTGTCTCTGTCTCCTCATGCAGCTGCAAACAGATGTTCATTACAATCACCTCCACAGTGTCACAACGTTTATCCCCAGAATGAAATCCACAGCTTTACATGATGGCTTGCAGACAGATTCTTACTTCATCTTTCTTTTGGCGAGTGTAGAAAAGGATAGGACGACACGTGTTCGTTTTGGCTTGCAGAAGTGACCTTGCATGTTACATTCAGGCAGCTCATTTGGAGTTTTTTTCTCCCTCATTCACGATGCGTGGAAGGTCGTCCGCTTCAATATTTTGTCGTGTATGTTTAACCTCACGCAAAAGACTCATTGAAACCGACTCGACAGTTTTGAGGACATGTATTGTGTTGTTTACGCGTCACATAATCAGATGTTCAGAGTGCAGTTGCTTTGTGGTGCCAGCTGGACACTTTGCTGCCGCCTTTCACGACACAAAAGTCGGCCTTCAACTTCTGAAATATCATCTGCAGCTACAGTTTGTTTGCTCAGTATACAGCTTGATATGAATGGGGCTTGTTTTATTTATACGAGATTAAGTTTTATCTCGCTGCATCTCTTGCTATCTGTCTTCTCAAATCAATCTCTCCTGCCAGGTTCACCTTTTGCGTACGGCAGGTGATGAGGTCACAATCACTGTGCGCTACCTGCGAGAAGTTCCATCATTTCTAAAACTCCCTTTAGGTAAGCATTCGACAGCTCAAACTCAAGATATGACAGAGCTTTCTTTCGCTATATGGAAGGAAAACCCTTTTTTTCTGCTTGGCCTATGATATAAAGCTGTTGGAAAGATGAGCGTTCATTTCAGAGGTATAAATTGCCATGCTCTGTGGCCTGAGGTGGACTCAGAAAATGGAGCAGAGCTGTATTTACCTGCAGCTGCTCAGGAAAGATTGGTTGGGGGTAAAAGGCTGGAAAATGGTGAACAGGAAGATGAAGACATGAGGTTTTTAAAAGCAAATGACAAATTTGGCAATTTTGTGGAGCACTTTTTCATATTAACAGGGTCTATTTAGTCCTTTCATAATATGTGGAGGAGTTTTAAAGTACTGCACAATGGGAGTGGGTGAAGTGGGTCCAAAAATTACACAAGCTTATGATGAAAATGATGCATTACCAAAAAACAAAAAAAATTAAAAGTAAATGGAAAAAAAAAATTCACCTTGTTTGCATGTTGTAGAGAAGTAGTTATGTGTTGTCTTCTGTAGCCTTTCGTTTTGTTCCAGTTGGAGGTTTAGGTGCATGGATTCATTCGAGTGGTTGCTTTTGTCTGGTTTTAGACAACTGAAATCATTAAAGCCAGTGTAATAAATCAAAATTATTCAGCAAAAATTATCGCCATTCTTTTTTTATCTTAGTTAACCCATAAAAACCCACCACATGAAAAAAATGTTAAGTCAATTTTTAAATGAAGTTTTTTTTGTCTCTTTTACCAGAACTGCAAATAAAAAATACCAACATTTTTAGGGATATTTATCATTTATTACTTTCTGATATGTCAATAGTTTAATAATATTCTGCTTTCTTGTGTCCATTAAGAGGCAAAAGAGAAAACTCTTTGTCTTAAACTATACGTATCAAATGTCATGCTGGGTTCTTATGGGTTTAACACTATTGACATATAAATGGTGCTACTGGGTTCTGATCTCATGGATTCATTCTGCAGCATAGCTGATAATAATCTGTCTTGGTGCTTTTTAAAGTTTATATTAGGGAGTTTTTAAATATCCAAATAACAAACCCCTTTTTTTCTGCATATCTTGGAGCTCTCTGGATTTAACATCTGCTTAGGTCCCCGTTTGCCTGCAGTGACCTCTGGTTCTCTTCCCAGGGATTTAAACTCCTTTATACGTGCTTTTTCTTGACCACTGTGTTCCTCTAAGGAACATCATCTGGTTGCAGCATCTGCCATCCCCGTGCAGAAAAGTCTCCTTTCAGATGCTTTTCTTTTGCGGTTCCCTGTGAAAATGGTGACCTTCTCTTCCCTCAAGAATTTTTAAGTTAATCTTTTCTCTAACACCCAAAACACATCAGCCTTGCACATTATTTGCACTTCTGTTCCTGTTCTGTCCTTTCACAGAGGTGTGATTAATGCTTATTACAAGAGTTATAACTGTGCTAAAGTCTGGAGGATTTTTCTTTTTTCCACCTCTCACAAGTGACCTTGTCTGCAATATAGCAAACACCTTTTAGAGGCACTTGTAAGAAATTTCTTAGTTTCATTTTTTTAATAAATAATTTGGGAATAATTTTAATTTCTCTTGTATAACCAGTTATTTAAAACTGAACGTGAATGTTGTACAGCAGTTAAAGTAGCACACTGCACATTCTTTGGACTTAGATCACTTTACTTATAGTTTATATTTTATGTTTACTCTGTTTGCCATCAATATTTCAATTATAAAGAATAAATTAAGAAGAGCATGCAAAGAATTTCATTGCACAGGGAAACCTGTTCCCTTACTGTGCACATGGCAATAAATGCTTTGAATCTTTAAATTTGAATCTTGAATCTCTTAACAAGGACGACCTGTGCAGGGGACATTATGAGACCTATACAGTACAGAAGATTTTTGCATAATGTTACGAAACACCGATCCTGACATGCAGCAAACCAAAATCGCAGTTGACTATTAGACTCTACCTAAAGTTAGCATGCGAACAAAACAATGCTTAAACCTATATGTGTGTGTGTGTGTGTGTGTGTGTGTGTGTGTGTGTGTGTGTGTGTGTGTGTGTGTGTGTGTGTGTGTGTGTGTGTGTGTGTGTGTGTATATGTATATATGAATGTGTATATTGTGTGTATAGTGTGTGTGTGTGTGTATATGTATATATGTATGTGTATATTGTGTGTATAGTGTGTGTGTGTGTGTATATGTATATATGTATGTGTATATTGTGTGTGTGTGTGTATGTAAATATATTGTGTGTATGTATATGTATATATATTGTATGTGTATATTGTGTGTGTGAATGGGAATGAAACGCAAACATGAGAACAGCACTGTTCACTTTAGAGCTTCTGTACATTTATTCTCCACTTGAAGCAAACTACATAAACATGGAGTCGCATGAAAGTAGACACTGCTGGTGACCAAGATGAATGTCTTAATGATGTGGGACAGAAACTGCAGCAAGAAGTCAAAATTATGAATCATATCCTACTCTTGTGATTTATCTAGTCAGATGTTTTTTTTTCCACCTTTGAAAACAACTACAAAAAAGTGCTAATCTTCTTTCCTATGACTCTGGCTCTTTTTGAGGCCCGTTTTCTTTTGCTACCTCACCAAAATCCGAAGACATGCTCCTGATGAATAAAGTTTATCTTCACAACGAAAAGGGCTGCATGGCTGCAAAGTGTCTGAACCAAGATATGTTACAGTGTCTAACATTCATCTGAAACACAGTAGAAAAGGTAAATGGGAATCTTGGCCTAAAAGAAAACCACATTACTTTCTGGGGAACCAGAGGATAGCGGCACAGTTCATATCTAGGTATCAGTAATGTCTGATGAAGAACTGTGGACAAATTGAAGGGATGTTTTAATAAAGGTGAATATCTAAGAAACCCATTGGCCAATGTTAATAATGGGCACCTTTTATCAATGATCAGTCAGGAGACTTGAGGGATAGACTCCACTTTCACCTCAGAGAGACCCCAAAGATCCAGAACACAGAGTTAAGTCCTGTTTACGGATTTGTTGTCCATCAGTGGAAAGTTCCAACGCTACCCTCTCTTCATCTGTGCTAAAGCACAACAAAGCACACATTATCAACCGGAGAGGCCATGAAAAGCTCGTCACCCTCTACGCAGCGCGGCCAAATCGGAAAGCACATTGTCTGATGCCAAGCTAATATCATCAAAGAGCAGCCTCTGTTTTTTTTAGATGCTGCCTGTGATGTACAGTGCAGCTTAAAGGCAGAGCAGCAGAAAATCCGTAATAAACCTCAAATTTTAACTTGAATTTGCTGCACTGTTTTTTAGGGCTATGTAGAAAAAACAACTTCTTGTTTCTGGGGGAATATAAAGAACTAAAAGCACAAAGTTTTACTAAATGTTCCAGTTTTCCTTTAAGAACATGCTTATGAATGTGTTCTTCTTTTACTTCCCTCAGGTTCTCCAGGACTGGATCACAGCCGAGTGTCTTCTCCACTTTTTGACAGCGGATTGCATTTAAATGGAAATGGAAACACAGTAAGCCATCCCCCCCCCCCCCCCCCCCCCCCCCCCCACGTAGAATATTTATTAGTTTGCATTAAATTATCCTCATTATTAACCCAAAATCTTCCAGTCATACGCAGCTGATGCTTTCAGATTACAAGAATACATAAAGTTGAACCAACTTTAGACAGACCTAATTTACTATTACCGAGATGATAAATAATGTACTCTTGACTTAAATAGGAATGAATTTACTTTTCAATCTGCCGTCGTTTTGAAGTGGACCTCTCAATCGGCATTATTTATTCCATTTAACTGCTATTGCATTATACATCATTGGGAAGGATAAGTTGTCAGCTGTATAAATCCTCCTGCTATCTGAATGTGTGGATTAGCATCAGCATCTCCATCTTCCGTTTTCCGGAGTGTCATCAGCTGTGTGCACATGTCATCTGAGGCCACCGTCCTCATGCTTCAAACAGAAAATATCTGGATACGTTTGATCTGCATGTGGACCTGGAGCTGCATCACACACAGTCACAGCAGATGTTCCAGATTGGAAATATCACTTGCCTGCTGAGTTATTATTAAAACATTGATTGCATATCAAATTATAAAGTCCAGCATTGCCACATATTGTTAAAACCCTTGTAAAGGTGAAGCTGGGCAGAGGGATGCTGGGATATGATATGAGGTCACCAGAGTTTGACAGTGTGAAAATATCTCCAGTGTGAACATTAACTAAATGTAATGTCTCCTCTTCTCTCTGTTTCCCAGACGATTAGTACCTACAACAAAGTTCACTTTGCTGAGATTGATCCTGTTGCGGATGTTTTTAACATTTTAATAAGGACTATATCAGCTTACTTGACACTAAACAATGTTAATACAACTGAATCATCCTTAAAATAAAACAAAATGCACTAGTCGACCTGAAGTAGATGGATTCATAGGTAGAACTTTATTGTCCGTCCCAAATGGTGACAGAAATTTTTAAGTGTCTCAAGGTTCCACCCAAAGACTGTATTTAAAAAGATGGATGTAGCCTCCGTGACGTCACCTGTAGGTTTCTGAGGAGCTGAATTGAAGCTCGGTGGGCGGTTCCGACCGTCGCCATCTTGGCAGAGGCAGGAATGTCATCTCACCCGGAAAATACAGATATGGGCAAAGAGGTGGAGCTGAGAGGGGGACTATAAGTGTCATGGTGGATGATTGACATCGAGCGAACTCCGAGCTTTCTGTAGCTAAGAGCTAACCGAGCTAACCCGAGATAACAGGAGCTAACCAGCTAACAGATGTAAGTGGGCTAAAGCTAAGTCACGTTGTTAACTGGCTAAAACCGCGGTTGTTCTACATTCTTCTTACTTAAAGCCGGAGATTGGTACCTGTCAATCAAAAGGACGCGCCCCTAAATATGCCAAACTTCGAGATGAAATTATTTTTAAACAGGCGAGTTAGAAAAAAAAATTCACTCCCCCCACAGTTGTCATGAAGGTAAGCCTGACCTATTAAACCGAAAATGGATCTTTGAACAAGGATGTAAACATGTTTATTTCTGCTGTGAAGTTGGTCTTTTTAACATGGGAGTCTATGGGGATTTGCTCTGTTTTCAGACCCTAGTGGATGAAGGGGGAACTGCAGTTGTATGCACTTCCGCATAGGCTTCACTTTTAACCGCTGGAGGCTCTTTCATATACGGTCTATGGTTCCACCTTTAGAAACTTTTAAACATTTAAAAAAAAAAAAAAGGAAATCATTCTTAAAGACCCAGATAATGTGGTTTGGAGTCAACATACTACTGGACTGATCCTGTTCTGGTTGTTCTGCACATCCTCCACTGAGAATAGGTTAAGGATTGTATACTGAGAGAAGAGCAGTGGTGTTGTTCACCTAAATCAAGGCTAACTTGCAATTTTAGACATTTCTGATACTTGTGTTTTTAATGGGAAAAGTGGATCCTACAAAGATAAGTGCTGTCAAATTGTCTTTTCTTTTCTCATCTGATGGAACTAAAACTGTTTCCTTCACCCTTTTTTTTGAAGAGGTGGAGGAAGCCTGGTGTACAGATTTCTCATCTCTATAAACTCTTTTTAACCCACATAACTGTTTACTAAAGACAACTGTTACATAAATGAAACACCTCATTTAACTGAGCATGAGATGAAGCATGAATGGAGGAGTTGCGTAAAAACTGACCCTACATTTATAGATCAACATCAGACGTGTGAGTCGAGTATTAAGTATTTGGCTGCTGAATTTTTGTTACTTGCAGCTTTTTGGAGTAAAACTGGATAACTCAGTTATGTAGTCATGAAATGTGGCAAGCTGACAATGACTTTGTCCGTGTACTTTTCCTCTCTTGAAGCCAGATTATTAAAGAAGTATCAGTCTGCAAGTGTGCTGTCAGTGTTTTGAAAAGAAGCCGTCACATAATATTTTATTTGTACAACTGTCAGGCTTGGAGAATTCATAAAAACATTGTCACATCGTCTAACCTCATCCTTACTTTTGTTGTTTATCCCCAGAAAATACAAGTGAAATATTCTAAATATGAAGTTAGGAAATGTTTTTAAAATATTCAGTCTCCCTGATATCAAACTAGTTTGTTCCCCTGCAATGATTCTTCATAAACGCAGAAATAAATGTCTGAAAAAACTTTGTGCTTTGTTTGCTAATTAAAACAACTAAAGTTAGAATTCAAACAAACAAATAACTACGATTGAAATTAGAAAAAATTAGAAAAAAATACAAATTAATTTAGAATAAATAGGATAGGATCCTGATGAAAGCAGCAGTTTGCAGTGAAGCTCACTGAACTGGTGAATAAACTCGGCTCTCCTTTTGAAGGGCAACAGAAGCTAAATCAGCTGTTGGTTTTCTATCAAAAGTCTTGGTGTTTATCTGCCCAGCTAGCTCAGCAGTGCTGGCCACTGCTGGGCCGAGGCGGCGCTATCAGCTTCCGCCTGAGCCGCCGCCTCTTTGTGGATCGCAGCGCATACAAATCCACTTTGACTTTGACACATTAAATGCAAAGTAATCCATAACGTCCTCTGTGCATACGCTCAGGTCACGCTCAGCTGCCGGAAATGTTCCTCTCCGCACTGGTTGTAAACTTCTCCAGGGTCGGTGCCAGATGGAGGGAAACACCTGGGACAAAATGGGGAAAAAGTAAGGTTGATGTCATGGCTTAACCTGAGCGAAGAACATCGAAACAAGTTTTACCTAAATATTGGCAGAAGTTACATTGTTTTCCTCATTGGATTGAACTGAAGTCATTGGACTCGTACTGAACTTTACGAGATCACTGACAATTCCCTGTTTGTCCACCAGTTTGCAGTTCAGGTGGAGATGATTAAAAGAGCTTAAAATGCTTTAAAATAATTCAATTCTGTCATCCAAAAATACGTACCGACTGCTGTGATCCATGTGTTCAGTGGAGTGTGTTCACCATGATAACTGCTTTGTAAAATCAGCTACAAGCTCACCAAGTCAGTATTTTGCAGTTTTAAATTACGTTTCATAAAACTGCATATTAATGTTGATCAATAATGGAAAAAGTGGCCTTTAAGGCAGCATGGCTGGCTTCTCGTTTCACAAATGATTCACAAGGCATGAAAGACAGCAGGTGGCCATTTTAACCTTTTACTGATAATCAAGATTTAAAGTGTTTCCATTTAAATCCCTCGCAGGTGCTGGATAAGGCAGCAAATCCCTCGTGCTTTGCAATACCTTCAGTTTCCGCCTTGTGCACATAGTTTATCTGAGGTAAACAACAGAGCTTGATGGACAACCTACCTGTGCAAATGGAAAGATTCTGTTTGACTCAACAACTCAGATGTGCTGTTTCTGGTTGTGTCTGAGATAAAGGTTTCGTAGTAAGAAACAGAAGATGGGAAAAGCTGGGCCCTGGAGACTTTTGGCTCATGTCATAAAAGGTTTTTAACTTGCTAATAAGGACTCTTGGTGGGTTTTTTTGTTCTTGGTGTGACTGCTTGTTAAGTTGGGTTAATTTCCAGTGCAGTGTAGAGAATAATTTGACATTGTTTGTTATAATTTGAAACCTCGAGCAAGAACAATGCAAATATAGTGTACCTTATTTCCCCAAATGTGAGAAAAAAAGACGGATACCGCATCTGAATAAGTAGGTCCCTCATGAGACTGTCCCCATGACCTGTCAGTGACCATGTTTAAATATGAAATGAACTGTGTGGTCATCTGCTTTAGTTGTCAGTAATGACTTGGATAAACTTGCATTAATTTAATGTTCTGATTTCATATTTAGTTTTTGTCCTTTAGGGTGACTTGTAATATTTGTCCAGAGGTAATAGATTTAAAAAAATGTAAAAAATACAGTAGTTTTATAATGTGCTGTATAAATGGTGGATTGGTTATAAATAAATGTGCATAAAAATTTTCATTGAAATTAACTGAAATAAACATAAATGGAAATAAGGAGATGACTAAATACAAAACTTCAGCTGCAAGTACAAGTCCATTTACCATTTAAATAAAAAAAAAATTCAATTAAATATATTGAGGGATTTCAGGGAATTGATAAGATTTATCTTTTTTTTTTTTTTTTGCTTTTGTTTTTGATAAAATCTCTTAAAAGAAACCTTCCAAAGTGATGTACGGGGGACATTTCCACCTTTCATGCATGGCGCAGCCTTGCCGCCTTCACAAAGTATGTGGCGCAGGATTTGTTTTTGCCTTTATTTGCCTGTTAGCAGCTTTCTGAAGAAACTACCACACAGATTTTCATGATATTTTGTCACAGAATGGGTCTTCCATTAAATTTTGGCAGTGCTCCACATCGCTATCTGTAAATTTTTAAAAGGATTATCACTGCCAGGTAGGGCCATTATGGATGTAACTCAACAATGAATGGTCAGGAGAAGTTCCAAAAGATATCAAGTTAGATCCGGATCCTGGCAGAATTCTGCATTCAACCATCCAGAACAGGAAAAGTTACACAATCTTTGGACTTTTCATCACTGCAAGGGATCAAATGAAGATATAAACATGCAACAAACAGCACAACGTCGCCAAGACACTGCTGATTCATGATAAGCTTAACTAGGAGCGTATCCATATAAAATGGATGTAATACTATGACCTAGCCTGGAAATTAAAATAAGGTTAGAAATGAGCTGTTTGGTGGAGACTTGGGCTCTGACTGCTTTTCTAGTTTGTTTTTTTTACTTGGAAGCTGATGTTTTAAAATCCAGCTTTTCGTTTTCCTCTGAATGGTTTCACCCATAAAGACCCAACCCACCTAAAAATGTTCTTATAAGTCCAATTTTTTTTATTAGTCCCTTTTATGGATATTTACATTTTACCATGTGATAGTTCAACATTTATACAGTATATGTTCTACTTTTTGGTGTCCATGAAAGAGTTAAAGAGCCAAATCTTATTGTGTTCCACAGGATTTTAAACAAAGATTGTACCATAGATTGCTGCCGAACGTCTCAGAAACTGAATGTATCATATGTTACGCTGGGTTCTTCTAGCTTAAATCTATAGATGGGCTTAGTTTGCAGGTTGTATCTGTGATTGTTTTTGTTGGATAATTCAGTGCTTATTTTCAGTTGGAATTAATTTGTTCTGCTGCCTGACAAAAGAATCCAGAGGAATACATGAATGAGAGGAGCTTTATTGGGAATTAAGCTGCATTAATATAAAGTATATGTGAGTGCAGAGTTCAGGAGTGAAGCAAAGATGCCAAAAACCTGCACAAATGCGGCTGTATGGGACCCTTTGTTCTCCCTTTGGTTACAACTGTCAAGCCAAGCTGAGGTCTAAAAAGTCTGGACATTTAGAGGTTGAAAGTGAGATGATTTTTTGAAGATAAGGTTGGATCTCCTTGTGAACATTACTTTCTCAGCTTTCTTTTAATATTCTTGAGTCACAACGTAGGCCAAATGCCAAGCCTAAAGGCTGTGCTGGTTTCTGCTGTCATAACTATAAACTTAATGGCATCCACCAACGGAAGAAACAAAAATCACCTCGAGCCATTTTAGGCATCATAAAAAACATCCAGGCAATTTCCTTTGGTCTTGTTTCAAAAGGTTTTATTCTGTCTACAGCATTAACAGGAAGTCCTTGATGGGATGCAAGATCCTAGTATGTATGGAAATTGTCTTTTTTTCCCCGACGTACAGTTTTTCATAAATGCTCAACAATCGCAGGGAGAGAACGTGGGGATAGGAAGAGGCTGCGATTTCTTCGCTGACAACAGACCCAATGAACCCAAATGCATTGCAGCCACAAGGGGCATGGTGGGGCGACAGAAAAGACATTGCTGCTTTGTTTTAGTCTCACATTAGGCTTCATACCAGCACATTTAATTGTTTGATATGAGGGGAAAGTTAAAGTAGTGGAGGCAAGCAGAGATGGTTGGACAGAGAAACTGCAGCAGGATAGTTTTAACACCATTTTCCACCATGTGTAAAGACTTTTATGTAAATTCCAACAAAAGGCTGTTTTTTAATAAAACATATTACATAAAAAAAAGAAAACGAAATCGTTGCATGTATCACTACCTGGCAACTCCTGCCTCCAACTGGGCTCGTAGCTGTTGGACTTGCACCTACCTATGATGTCCTCAACTGTTTGATTTCTTGCTTGTGTTGTTCTCACTCTCATATGTAAGTTGCTTTGGATAAAAGCATCTGATAAATGGCTGTAGAATAAAGTATTAGTTTGGTTAAAGTAAAATGTATCAACTAGTATTCACTCTTATGGTACTCATTACCTGCATTTAATTAAGCGAGCACTTAACATAGTTTTATTAGACTGCACGGTGGCCTAGTGGTTAGCACTGCGGCCTCACAGCATGAAGGTTGCTGGTTTGAGCCTCTGCTGTGTGTGTGTGTGTGTGTGTGTGTGTGTGTGTGTGAGAGAGAGAGAGAGAGAGAGAGAGGTGTGTGGGGGGGTTGGTAAACAGTGGTCTTTCTGTGTGGAGTTTTCATGTCTCGCCGTGTACCCGTTCTCTCCAGGTACTCCGGCTTCCGACCACCCACAAGACACGCATGTTAGGTTAATCGCTTTGATTAATTGGTCACTTATTACATGTAAATTGCTTTGGATTAAAGAATTTGCCACATGATTATAGGATGGAGTATTCTTTAGGAGGAGTTCTCCATGCTCCATGGAGGACGTTTAAATCTCTTCCGTGGCTGCTTTTGTTCTGTTCTGTCGAGATGATCCCACCCTGCCTCGGTATTGTTGAGGTTCTGCCTCTTTGGAGGATTCATCGGGCCATAAAACCTGTTGCACCTGATTTTTCAGTCCAGTTCTTGAGTCATCTGGTGTACCTCAGCCTTTTCTCCTCGTTCCCTTTCCATAAGATTTCCACCTTGACAGCAACTCTTCCATTGAGGCCGCTTCTAATATAGCTCCGAGCAAAAGTATATGATCAACTTAAGGGCGAACCCCATCTTTCAGATCCTTTGTCAGGCCTTTGCTGGTCTTTTATTTTCCTTTTCTGTAGTATTCCACTTTCACACATGCTTTATCTACTGAAAAAGGCTTGCTTTTTCAGCCTGACACTTATTCTTTTTGTCCCTACATGTTTGTTTTTCTCAAATAGTTAAGGACAGACAGCACAGCATACTGAGATGTCAAGGTTTTGGAAAAACTGTGAAACTGTGATGTTTTTCTGAACATTCACTAGATGCAACTAAAGACACAGGAACAAATAGTGTGTCACGCTAAGTTTGACTGGACATGCAATTGAAAATAGCTTTTGTTGGTAGATGTGGACGCAACTCTGGTTTATATTGAATGAGGAACTGTTCTTATATTGAATGATTAAAAGGTCAGTGTTAACACGTCAGAATAACTACATTTGTTTTTTCCTTCTAAATGTAGTCATCGCATGACTAAAAATGAATACAAAAGTTGCTAAAGTCCAAAGAAAAACATTGAAAAACCATTGGAAAGCTTGGGAACAGTCCAAAAACACTTTAAAATATCACAAGACCTGTCTGGCTGCTTGGAAACAAAACAAAAAAATTATTTGATAGCTTTAGATTTATACGCATTGGTACATCTGACCAATTCCCAATCCGATTGCTGCGAAAACTGACTGCATTAGTTTGTTTTGATGACGGCTGTCAAAGTTCTGTACATCATCACATCCACGGAATTACATTCTTAACTTCGAGATAAAGCATTGAAGAAGTGCCGCATTGATTTAGAAGTTTGGGTTCATTTAAGCACATCAGAGTATTTATTTTTTTTAATATATTCACATTTGTGCAACTTTACTTGAAAACCAGCTGATTTCTGAGATGCTCTTTTTAAACTTTTTTTTTTTTTTTTTTGGGTGAAATGTCATTTTGATAGCTAGGAAATGAGGTTGATCTTTATATTGTGTGCCTCATTGCAGCGCTTAAAACATTGCATGCAGGTCAAAAGTAAAGCTGTGTCTAAACACTGCCTTACAGTAGTGCTCATACAATATAGAAACAAAATCCTGTGTAGAGACTTAGAATTCACAGAGCTTTGTCTTCAGGAGGCTTTCAAATAATTATTCTTGGTTCGTGTCACCTCTGAACAGCCACGTCCACGAAGGAGTAGCTGATGTCAAGAGCGGCACTGTGGCTTAAGTTCCTGTTTCGCAGCTCCACCGAGGCAGGTGCTCTGTCAGTGTAATCCACTCTGACAGCCTGATAGTGTTCCATTTCCTGCCACCCCACCTCTTCCCTGAAGACCTCCACTTGAGAGTTAACTAAAACATTTTGTTCTCGGCTGACATAAGTGGGGCAAAGGATAATAATTTCTTTAGAAATGTAGCTACAACTTTTGCAGAGTTGTTGAGGATCTGCATGCAACATGTAACGGCAGCAGTGCTGGACTCGCTTTGCAGAGAGATTCTGTCGCTTCTGTCTTGTTCAGTTGTTCTGAGCTCAGTGGATGGCAGGTCATTTGTTATTATTGTTGTAATTATTTATTTGTATCATGATGAAGACACACCTGCACCATCCCTGTAGTTGTAATAATGGGGCTACATTACAGATTATTTGATGGGACTTGGGGATTTTGATCCGACAGATAATCATTCCTGGAGCAAATTATTTGCTGTTTGATGTTCACTCAGCTTCACTCATTTGAATCATAAGCGTGGAGCTCATTAGATGTTGTGTAATGCATCTGTTCTTCATTAAGAGGAGCGTGATTTGCATTTAAATGTGGAAGCCTCCAGTTATCAAAGGCTTTGTCAACACATTGTGCTGCAGGGTTTTTAGTATAAATGCTTCTTTAAAAGGCGTCTGTAATATTTCAGTCAGGTGTTTTGTTGCTTTGCCACAAATCTCATTTTGATGTGTAGGTAGATGACGTCCATAGATGCAGTGGGACACATTACTGAGATCTTTGGGTGTTTTTTGGTCATGCAACATTTTGCACCCTCACTCAGGGGACCCTGCTGGGGTTTATCACTCCCCAACTTTTGACCCTGCAGTAGTGATCCACTTCTAGAAGTTTTTTATTTATTTATTTTTATTCAAAACTACCAAGAGCCTCTACTCGATGGAGGACTTGATGGCTTTTTTGATGGTCTTTTTGGAAGTTCTTGGTACCAAGTGGAGTGTAGATCCTGCAGAGGTAGTGTACAGCATATCCTTTCCACCAGGGGTGTCCAGCTCTGGTCCTCGAGGGCCACAATCCTGCAGGTTTTCCGTTTACCCCTGCTTCAACACACCCGACTCATTGTGCAGAACATTATTTGCTGTTGGATTTATTCAATAGAAGCCTGATGCGTTAAAACAGGGCTGCATCAAAAACCTGCAGGAAAGCGGCCCTCGAGGGCCAGGATTGAGGATCTCTGCTGTAGAACATGAACTGCTTGTGTTCATTCACCTTTTTAGTTTTCTCAGGAGACTTTGCTCCACATAATTTCCACATCCATGAATGGATCCAGCTCAGTTTTGCATTTCCACAAGCAACGACCGGAAAAGGTACTAAAATATCCAACCAGAACTGTTCCACTTTTTTGGGACCCTTCCATTGGGGGATCCCAATGACACTGAATAGTGTATTTACCAAGTTCTGCAATTAATGATCACACAGAATTATTTTATTTCTGGAAGTTCTAAAAGAATTGTTGAGAAAGTTGTCTGTCAGAAGTGTCTGCATTCCTGTTATATGCTAAGCTGTTAATTAAAAATACCTTCTCTGTATAATTCCGCAATTACACTGTTTAAATCCCACCTTTTGTGTGGAAACTCTAAACCCATCAACCTGGCTACAATCCCCCTGATGAGTTTCGATCTAGACCCACATGTAGATACTCATCTGCAGCTCCGTTAACCTGACTAACACCATTTGTGACCATTATTCCAATCCAAGGAGTTTAAGTGAATTCAAAACATTATGTAAACATGGGCTGATCAGAAATGAACTACTGTAGAGACTTCTGCATTTTCATTTCTTTTTCCCTCCATCAGCTGTCGGCAGCTGGCAGCAAGTCCTGAGTGTATTGATTCCAATGGAAGGAGGGAACATGAACACAGATTCTTATTGATTTTTCTCTCTCACTCTGAGGCAAAAATCACACCAATTGTACAAAGAGGACACATCTGAGGAATATTACTTTTTTCCAGAGATCAGGAAGAGTACAACCCTGATACAACCTTGATACATGAGGATGCTCATGAAGTTGCATCAAAATGTAGTTATATTTCTTGCTTTTACCCACCATACTTAATGTTTACGATATTTTCATTGAACCCACTCATACGACCAGGGTTGTAAAGCCTGTTCCATACTCCACGAGAAGCGAGAACTTTTTTCTTGTTCTTGAGGCTCCGAGAAGAAAATGACGTCATTTTGTTCTCGCGAATGTGTTTGAAGACAGTTCTAGACACATCGGGCTGGCAGAACTTTTTTTCTTGCAGAGCTGCGAGAAGTATCGTGTGATTGGTCGGACATCTGAGGTGGGCGTCGTAAAGCGAGTTGCTGCTTCCGTGTGTTTGCTGTTGCCGGCAAAACGGGTTGTTTTGATAAAACAGCTGATTAAGGTGGTGAGAAAGTACGAACATTTTAAAACACTCTGACCCAGCCGAGTGCACGACCCGCCCTGCCGTGGACGAAGCTGCTCGTTAAATATGAAACTAGAAACTCGGAGAGCGGAAACCTCCACCAAGCACAATGTTAAAGAATCCTTTTAAAACATTCCTGGATCATTTCTGTATTCAAACATTGTGAAACAAAGGTGCACTTTATATAAAAAAAGGTCTATTATAGTATATTGCCAAAAGTTGTGTTGCTATATATGTGCACTTCCTTCTACTAAAATAACTTGTTTTTACTATATTAAAATCAGCCATTCATATCTAATTGCTTTGATTCCACCTGCTTGGAAGCTGCCATTTTTGTGCCATTATTTTTGTTGCAATGTGTTTGTTGAAAACGTGTGTGTGTGCTCGCGCAAAGTGAGAACCTTGTGAGCTTTGTTGCATGGCTACTATAGCATCTTCTGGGGAAAATAAAACCTTAAAAAGCACACAGAAGAAGACGGTGTACATTAATTATAAAGTATTTACCTGTAGTGCAGTTGCTGCAGGATCTGTGGCCATCGGATGGAAAAAATCTTTATTTCTCTAAGAATTTTGGCCACTGACAGCCACTGTCCACCCACAACCGTGCTTGGTGTTTGAAGTTGTTTCTATGCTTATCTTCAACACATACACACACCTTAAAAAACTAAACAAAAGAATAAAGAAGGCCAGTTACATCTGGTGTGAGAGTTAGACCCTGGTCAGTAGATTAGAGAAAAGCAGCCGTGCTTCATCTGCTGGTCTCATCCTAAATATGACACACTTTTGTGGAGAGGAGTGGGAGGATAACTTGGATGTAAAGGTTTAATTAGCTGTTTAATTAAACAGTCTTTTTAAGCAGGTTTGCTCAAGTCCAGTCCAAAGAGCTGCCATCCTGCAGGTTTTAGATGCATCCCTTCTCCAACACAACGTAATCAAGTGATTGTCTCATTACCAGGCCTCTGACCAGCTGACTGACGTGTGCATGAGGGAATTCAGCTGTTTTAAGTCAGGTCTGTTGGGGAAGGGTTGCATGTAAAAGTTGCAGAACAGGAGTTCTCCATGACCAGACTTGGGCACCCCTGGAATAAATACTCCTACCCAGTTTTGCCATGGTATGTAATACATGTCCACGAAAGTGACAGTTCTGTCATAACATATGCTGTTTTTCCGTTGCTTGTATAAGATTTAAATGATTTGCATCTCATTACAATCTGTTTTTATTCATAGTTTGTATTACAAGTAATTTACAGCCTGAATTTCAGATTCACTGCTGTGCCGGAGTTGCTTTGCAGAACCTCTTCACAAGATGTGTTGATGTCTGCATTTGAATATATGACTGAAAGATTACTTTGTCCAACCTGACAAGCATCTGATGTTTTTCTTTCTATTTTTTTTTATTTTATTTTTTTATTTTTTATTTTTTTTAAAGCACTGCAAACACTGAAATCTAAGATTAAAAATCTTAAATTGGGTACACATATGCTTAATTTTTAAAGGTAAGATAATTCTTAGTTTTTATGTCAGAGAATTCCTCTTGTTTTAAGAGTATTTTTACTTGTTTTGGAAAGTCTTGACAAGCCAAGTTTTCTTGTTCTGTTGGCAGATAGTTTGTCTTATTTTAACACTGTGGGGACGTCGGCGATGCCAGGGACCATGTTGTGTTTAATCGAGCATAGCCTTTGAACCATAAAAGATAGAAACTTACTTTTTTTCCCGTATTAAACATCAGACTCCGGGCTTTCAGACGGTAGTTCTGGCATCACTGTAGCCCATTCATAAGTGATACAGTGTTGTGTCAAAATAGGTGTTCCAATCAGAGCCTTTGTCTTTGGCGCATGACATGTTTGTCCAATCAGAGCCGATGATGCCTCAGGAAACGCCTCCAAACAGTGTCAATCACGATGCATCGATGTCATTAGCAGTCGGATAGCTGCCTTCTGTATTTACAAGGCCGATAAATTATGAAAACAACAGCTTTTACGCACGCATACCATGCGTAATTGCTCAAACAAACATTTGCATTACTCAAGTAGTTTATTTCAATATAAACGACACGACGGCGTCGTAACAGATGTATAACTTGGTAACAGATACTGTGTGTGCAGCTGACAGTGAGTTCGGAAAGCTGCAGTGCTTCAGTCCCATTCAGTACCTTTAGTCATGCTACCAAATTATAATACTCTTTATTTTAAGCAAAGGAGCCTCATTTACATAGAAGTTTATGATATTTCAATTCAAAATAAAACCAAGGTGCAGGACATTATGGGACATTGAAAGGTGGTGTTTATTAGCATTTAAACAAAAAAAAAGTCAGGTTTATTTCTCTACAATACCCTTGGTCCCCAGAGGGTTAAGCAACATTTACCTAATTTTTGTATATTTTTTTCCCTGTTTTTAAGGCTGAGTTTTTGCAGTGAATATGTACTCAATCTTTCGGTTTCTTCTACATTTAGATGGTTTCTGGACATCTTGGAGTTCTTTGCTACTTTTCCCTTGCATCAGTTGTCTGGATGTACACTGGCTTTAACCAATTTCACCAAATGCACATATTGAAATACATGTTTTTCTTATAAAAACATTGTGCTTGTTTATCACCCTTGTTGTATTGCTTTGGCTTCATGCAACAATAGCATGGACTTAAGTTGGAAAGCCAGAAGTAGTTTGGAAAATTTGAAAGCTTGTCCAAACTAATCCTGCAGTCAGCTTTAAATATGGCAAAGACTTAAAAGAAGAAAAACGTGGGTTTCATCCAAATCCTGAAGCTAGGGGAATATACTTGAATATACAGAGCTTATTGTGTTATTTCAGCATGTTTTTATTCATTTGTTTTCATGTTAATCATAGAAAAGAGCCTCTTCATTTCAGTGGATTTATGTTTAGTTAAGATAAGAAGATTTCAAATGAGTGCGTGCCAAACTTAAACCTGGGAACAGATGCTGCAACCTGCTGCTGGTGCAGGTTTAGTCCACCAATTTAACCAGCTGAAATCCAGTTTAGTGCTTCAGTGGTTATTTGATGCTGCAGTCCACTTTGCAGTAGCAGACGGCTCGAGTTATTCCCTAAACCCACTGGATGGGACGGTGTAATAGAATTTCAGTGTGCAGAGAAATTGCAGAAGGAATTAAACTTGTATGAGGAAAAAATTTAGTTTTTATGGGATGAAATAAAGGCAGAAAGTGGCATTTGAGTCATCATGACAACTCTTTATTCCTTGTACAGAAAAAAAAAAAACGTCATTCTTGCATTATGTAATTTCAGTTATACTCTAAACACAGTCAGAAAGTAAACTCCACCGTGAAACGTGCACATCAGTTGCCCATGCTGTAAGGAGATTCAGATATAAAGAGGGATTCTAGTGATACTGAAATGCTCTGAAGTGCCTGCTGTAGTAATATAAAGTCTGTTACTATCAACATTAATCCATAACAGCCAATTTTCATAAAACAAAAGCTGATTTCCATGCTACAGGACACATTTTATGTGCTACAAATGTGACTTCTTAAGCTTTTCTCTAAAGCTCATTACCACATAGAAAGCACCAGTGTATTAATACACTGCAGTTACACAGGCCTTTATATGTCCAAGGTATTTTTTTTTTCCTTTAAAAAGAAAAAAATGTTAAGCCTCCGCCTTACGTTGCAGTTTGACACGTCACGACATGCATTTGTTTTGTCCCTGAAAAACAGATATTTGTGTTATAACGTATGAATTACACTTGGTTATAAGTCATGTTTGCAGACCTGTTTATGGAAATGCTGCTGTTTGTTTTTGGGATT
The DNA here is from genome assembly GCF_933228915.1 of Telmatherina bonti. NCBI lineage: Eukaryota > Metazoa > Chordata > Actinopteri > Atheriniformes > Telmatherinidae > Telmatherina > Telmatherina bonti. Next base: position 11,011,799 of record NC_136631.1, read on the forward strand.
GTTTTCTGTTTAAACAATTCCTCCGTCTCACACGGCTGCAGGTTGCATGTTTTTTTTTTCTTCGGTTGTCCTGCGAGGAACTGCACTTTCTCTGAAAGACTTTCTGCCTATCACACTTTCCAGGGCTCAAGGGTTCAACAATCTAACACGGCTGAAAAATCCAATTTTCAATTGTATACAGAAACAGAAAAGCGGCAAGCCGTCCCACCTTTGGCTGTTTTCCTACCGGGTGCGTTTAGTCCAGCTGAATTGGACTGAAGTCAGCTTTGCCTTGTGGTCAGATTTCCTCAGGCAGATGTGTTGACGTTGTCATACTTTAGTGTAAACAAAAAAAACACAGCCAAGACTAGATTCTGAAGAACTGCACTAGTACAACGTGACACATTTCTGTGTGCATACTTAATCTGTTCCAACCACAAGCTGGATGCTGAAAATGTGATCTGACAATCCAGCCAGGTGTTCTGATTGTGGGGATGCTGATTAAGACCGCCAGATATGAATGCTGAGGTACCGTTTCAGCCGTTTAATTTGTTTCAATATGCTCACTGGACTCGTAAATGTACTCCCATCATAAACTGAATTTTTCTCATTTACAGATTGCCTTTATCTCCAGCTACCACGCCAGACTGTAGCCTCCTCTGTGGGAAACTCCAGCACGTAAAGGGTTAAATATATCTGCTGGGTTTATGTGAAACTGATGTGTGACCTGTTGTAGTTTAAACATCAAATCAAAATTTCTCTGTGTTGCACTTTTCATACGTGAAGTATTGCAAAGTGTTTTGCATGTATAAAAACAAACGAAAAAAAAAAACCAAACAAACATAAGGACAAATGTAATCATACTCATACACACATGCAAACACGCCCCCCCCCCCCCCCCCCCCTCCCCATCCCATGTTGCATTGCACAACTCTACAAGCATATCTTTTGTCTTCGTGACCAACAAGTAAACTGACCTAAAAAAAAAAAAAAAAAAAAAAAAAAGGAAACAATATCCTGGGATTCTTTCACACTTTGCTGTAAAACTACACATAAAGGCGCTTATGGTATGACTTACAATAAAAATGTCTGATTAATGAACAGTATAAACTTTCTGATTATAAGTTAAATTGTCGAGATGATTCAGCTGATCATCGTTACGCAGCAGGACAAATATGGGTTTCATCTATGAAGGTACCAAAAACAAAACCATTCATCCCCTTGATGCCTATTGCTACAAACTACTTATATTTCTGTTTATTTATTTAATTTATATAATTTATATTTGCTATTATTATTCAATGTTTTTTTTAAAATTTTTTTTCTGTAGTTAGCATTTCTATAATTGACAAATTTACTTGTAGTTTTATTTGTTTTATTTTTGAATCTTCATATAAATAACAAATAGCAGCAACATCCACAGCTGTGCAGGGATAAAACGTACTGTTGCTAATACCTGATCACCTTTTCACAGAAATAGAACAAAAAGTACTTCATCTGTTCAACTAGACCCTGTTTTTATTGGACTGAGTTCATCATAAGAGTGTGTGTGTGTGTGTGTGTGTGTGTGTGATTGTTTTTCTGGACCTCAAACACCACTTTAAAGACAAGCGTGTATATATTCTGCTGCAGCTTCCAACTCGAACCCCTCGGGTGGAGAAGATGTCATTAACCTGTATGTCGTCCTTATTTCTGTTAAAGACTTTAATTATGTTCTTCCCACCACTGCAGGCATGTGAGCTGCTATTGCTGACTTTAAATTGGAAAAACACATCTGGAAAGCAGCCCTTGTTTGTGAGGTGAAAAATCTTAGTATCTGGAGTCAGTGAGATGAACCTACAGTAATCAGACAGAGGACTTACGAGGTCGGCTCTCCTGCGTATCAGAGAACATTTATATTGATGTTTCTATACTGTAGAGCTGATTAACCAGGTCAAGAAAGAAACTCTTTGTGCTTTTAAATGGTGGAAGTGCTGCTTCTAGGCTACATCCTCAATGATCAAAAGGCCTTAATGCTGCTTGCTGGAAGCTCATTGCATTGTTCATGTATTCCTCACAGGCTCCATCACCCCCTCCGCCCTCAGCTAATGAACCAAAGTATGAGAAGCGCTGGCTGGATGCCGTCTGCCTGCCCTTGTTGATGGCCAGAGTCTCCAGATACAAAGCTGGCGCAGATAAATTAAGGTAAGGGTAATCCAGCGTGATATAATTCACCTCTAAGGTGCACAGTTCACCGAGCACAGTTGTTGGCTTAGCTTGCACTTCTCATTTAAGCAGGAGGATGTTAATGCCAATATCTATGCACTGGCATAAACGGCTTAAAAGGTCGGCGCAGCTGTGCAGCCGCGCCTCTCAACGTGCAATTGTGAGAACACTGGTCGAACTTGTAAATGCGTTTTGATTATTGCGCCCCTCCTTTTTGTATCGATTTTTCTGCTGTACTGTAATTTCGAAGCAGCTTTTTCAATCAGCATCTTCCACCATTCCCAAACAGCGGAACAGGAATAAACCTCACAGGATGTTTGTTTGACATTAACATTTTGTTCTCACAGCTCGCTGTTCCCATGTTGCATGCCAGTAAAAGAGACAGAATGACCCTTTTTTTTTTTGCTTTTTTCTTTTTTTTGCTTTGGGCTTTGGAAGAGACTGATTTAATTAGACACAACTGCTGTGTGAGAAATAGTCACTATCAACAACGGTGGTTAATTAAGCAATGAAAATTTGTTTTTGGTATCTTGCATTTGTCATGAGTAGAAACAATTGAAGTAATTGTGCTTACATGCCGTCTTTATTCAGTTCAAGCCATTAACCACAGTTTTGTGAGCTTTACATGGGATGCTAAATGATGTAGAACTGAACCCAGAACAGCTGCTTCGTTTATTTCTGTATTTTATGATGTAACCTGTCCTGTTCAGCATCACAGCAAGCAGAATGATGACAACAGCCGAACACTAAAAACCTGAACAGAAACCCAAACAACCAGCTGCTTCAGCTGTAAAGAATCTTTGCAGAAAACATCTTAAACTTGAATAAACAAAAACACAAAGCGGTTATATAAAGACATAACTGTAGCTATTGGCGTCAAAACCTGCAGGAAAACATTCACTGTACAAATGTCTCTGCTAGTGAACGAGTGTGTGTGTGTGTGTGCAAAATATTAGGAATGACTTGTTTTAATGAATGTGATCATGAAAAGGATGACCACACACACACCCAGAGGACTTTACATTTCTCATACTCATGCTTTTACCTTAAAGCCTGTCCAGATGAGGAAATATGAAAAAAAAAGAAGCTGCAGGTTCTTAATAATAAATAAAAGATTGTGCTATGCTGTGCAGTTAATTAAAAATGTTTATTAAACTTGTTTACTGGACTTGGTGTTCATTATTAGCCAATTTCAAGCCAGCGGCGGCTGGTGATAAGAAAACGGTACATACAGGAGACGGCACGGGAAAGGTGGCTGAAAAGTGCAAATGCACTTGAAAGTTCTTGAAAATAATGTCCTAAATTAAAAAACAGTGAAAACATTTTACTTTTTTCTTTGTGCTCATTTTAGTCAGCAGAAAGATGAAAGACTCTCCTTTTAAAGATCATTATTTATTTGCTGACAAAACAAACGGAGCAGAAGAGCTTAAAGGAGTCCAAATCTACTGAAACGCCTCAGAGATGAAAGAAGAGAAGAAATGATTAAATTTCTTTTTTTTTTTTTTTTTTTTTTTATAGCACCCAGTTGCAACAAAAGGTTATCTAGAGGCTCTTTAAATGGGGGGGAAAAAAAGAATCAACTGTTCCCTTTGAGCAGCATTTGGTGACAGTGAAGAGAAAAATGAAATTTCATTTCAAGTTGAATAAAACCTTCAGAGGAGCTAGACTTCATTACAGACAGCAGTCTGCTTCAAACACTTCCAGAAGGCATGAGGAGGCGGAGGAGGAGGAGGAAGCTCAGCGCGCGCAAGATTATGAAACAATTGAGGGAGAAATACTGTCGCCTGCAAAAAGACTGCCGAGACTAAAAGCAGTTCCGGACAGCAGCCTTCAAACTCTGCAGGAAATCAGCAACACTCACATCCTTTTAGGTCCAAATCATACAATATTACTCCTCAATCTGAGGCGGCTCGGAGGTGTCGGGACGACTTTTACAACTTCTGACGTCTAACAAGTCGTGCTTTTGGTCTGAGTTTACGCCTTTCCTTTCCTGTGAATCTCTCTGTGAGTGACACTGGCCTGTGGTTGTGGGTGAGCAGGGTTCAGTCCCTCAGTGAGGACAGATCTGTGGAGAATGTAATGGAGGAATGCTGTTCTCCAGCCATTTCTGCTACATGCTTTCCCCTACATCGTGTCACGCTGCTCTGTCTGACTAATGTGCCTCACAAGACTGCTACGGTAGCCAATGACCTTGGAGAATCTCGCTGCTTTTTGCCTTTTTATAAAACAATGTAAGGATATAATGTTTCCCAGTCAGGAGCTTAGTATGAACTGTTGTATTCTGCATTGTTTGACCCTCCACATCAAGCTTCAGTTGATGAGCCGAGGGAATGTTTTTCAGCCACATAATGTAACGCTAAACGCATTAACTACTCTCTTCTTTGTTTTGATTGTCTAATTTTATTTGAATTTGATTCAAATGATCTGTGATTGTTCTGTTTGTTGCTCATTTAACCAGAATTATTAGGCTGATTGTCAGTTTACAGCTGTATGAAAATAAGCCGAGCAGATGCGGCTCTCTCTCTGAAAATACGAACAATTCATCAGATACGGAAAAGTCACAACAGGACTGCTTTCATGACTGATGTCAGAACCATTATTTATCACAATTAAACAAATATCAATTGATGTTGTTTTTTTTTTTTTATACCACATCGCTGATAAAAATCAGTCCAGTAATCAGTTAAATTAATGACGCAAATATTTCAACTCTACAGACCTTTTAAAAACAAATTAAATGAATGAAATGCATCTCAGTAGAGTTGAAGTTTAAACAAATAAGCTGTTTGAGGCTATTATGGCTCTGGACAGTGAACGCAATGCTCACCTCCACAAGCTCTAACCATCCTGATCTGATGGAGTCAACATCACAACGTCAGAATAGTTGGACTCAAGTCTTAGCAACGTGGAGTTTGCACTGATAAGATTCTGCTCAGATTTGACTCATTTTTAAAAAGCAGAAAGACTTGCAATAATTCTGCGTTAAACTTCAACTACGAGCTGGTTTCACAGAAAAGGAGCCTGATGAGTTTCCGTCTGTTTTGGTAATTTAGCAGCCAAAAATAAACCTGCAGTCAGTGATTCCCCAGTCGCTTCTGTCAAGTCTTTAAAATACAATGAAACTGAAACAATACCTGCTTTTAACTGGTCAGTATTATCATCTGTTTTGGATTTTACACGAGGAGATAAACACGGCCCCGTCTCAGAAGACAATGCATAAAATGAATATTATCCATGTGTGGAAACTAGTCAGGCAACATATCATCAATCTGCATGAATTGATTGATTTAGCGATCAGTTAGCTAATAAACACGTTTAAAGAACACGTGGAATTGCTTATATTTGCTTTGTTTCTACAGCCAAAATGTCTGATTTTAATTTGATAAGGAACATGCTGATATTCCAGTATGTGGTGTGTGTAACTGTGAAGTCAGACTGTATTAACGATATCATAACTAAGTTCTACAAATATTTGCTTTTAGGTTTAAACTTTAAACTCTGAGCTACTTTGTCTACATGACATTATTTATAGACTGACACAGTTCAACATCTTGTCAAATAGATTTGTATTTGAAGGAATGGTTGAATAGAATAATATTGTGAGATTTTAGTTTAGTTTTTTTGTGATGTATGTAAAACCTACTCAGCAGTTTGCTACAGCTGCCTCATAGAACTCCATATGTGTTGTGCACATCTGAACACAGGATCCTGGAGATGCACCAATTTATTTCACATTGGGAGGAATGGGGGAATTAGTGATTTTATCTGTGCATACATTAAAAAAAAAAAGTAAATACAATTATAGATCAAATTAAAGGTCAGCATTGATAATTAAAAATTAATTAAATACCAGTGACAACCTACGTTAATGCATCCACTTAGCTGCGTTTTGCATAGTCTTCAGGGAAAAGCAGACATGCAACACAAATATTTAATCACCATGAAATATTTAAAGAAGGAAAGGAAATTGAGAATAAAACGTCCATTTTTCAGCTTTTAAAGGTTCCTCTTGTTCAGATGGCAGTGGTTTGGAGGGAAACTGGTGTGTGCGTGCCTGATTGGTAGGGTCATTTAACGTCTCTGGGTGTGCCTACAGGGGGACGGTTGGTAAGATGCAATGATGATTGTGGTACTTTAAGGTGAGGCGATGAACTGCAACTTGTGATTTAGCCGTATGAATGGAAAGGATTTTGTTTGATCAGGATATCATGCCGCCGGCTTCTGAATTGAAATTGCATCGTGACAGAATTTGTGATGTTGGTCATCATCAAATTATTATGTGAAAAAGGAAATGGAAAAGTAAAAGAACTGTGGAAAGCATGCAGGGTGACAGGAGTCATAAAAATCCACACAATCCTATTGCAGGAATCACCAACTCTGGTCAACAAGGGCCAATGTCCTGCAGGTATTACATGTTTCCCTGCAGCAACACACCTGATTCCAATAAATGTTATAAACACACTTGTGCAGAACTTAACAAGCTGGTGGAGATCCATTTTATATGAATCAGGTGTGTTGCAGAAACATTCAATACCTGCACGACAGCAGCCCTCGAGCACCGGATTTGCAGATCCCTGCCCAATAGCTTTTCTTTTGAGAGCGTCAGCAGCGTCGGTTCAGGTAATGGTATCTTCACAAATAGGCATGCAAATACATTTGCAGCATTTTCCAGTCCTGACTTATTGCAATGAATTCTAGAAAATTAATAACCTGGTTTTAAATTACTTCAGAATTTCATGCACATCTCAACATGAAGACACATGATCTCCTTGTTTCTGAGGAGATGCCGTCTCTAAAATTGCCAGGTTTTATCTCAGCGAAGCAACAATCCCTCAATTTGCAATACTAATTCTCCTAAATGTTTAGTCCAATCAAGCATTAAATGACTGTTTAAATGGTTGTGAAATATCGGAATGTAAAGTAGAGATTTGGAGCTCAGTCATGCTAAACCCTAATAACTCTGCACTGAATCAGAAATAGCAGAGTTTAGTCAATAAAGAGCCCTGGAGGCAGAGAGCACATCAATATGAGAGTTTACTCTACAAAACATGCAGGTATATTAGAATATTAGAATTAGAACACAGATCATGTCAGTGAGGATGTTGGTCGAGGTGAACAGATGAGTCTGACAGGATCTCGAAGGAGCACGGTCCGACTTGTATTTCAAGGTTTGAGAATTTATCTGAATTATCATTTACCTTGTGATATGATGTGTGGAGACTGTGGGCCGAATCGAAGCCTGGTTTTTATAAAAAAAACTTATGGTTGTATTTCCCAAAACAAAAGTGCACAAATAAAGGATTTTTCATGTTGCAAGCTTGAAAAATAAATATATTGATCAACACTTGCATAGAATAAACCTTTTGAATGAATTATAATAATCAGTTTGGGGCCTTTTTTTTTTTTTTTTTTTTTTAAATGCGTTATGGCAACCATTGACCATTTTATTTTTCTGTATTCGTCTTTGCATTTCAGATTTGAAACACATTCCTGAAACTGCAGAATAAAAAGAAGTTTCTACCACTTTGCATTGCTTCCATTCCTTCTCCAGACTTAAAAAAAAAAAAAATCTGCTAACAAGGAGGATACCAAGTGATGGAAAATGCAGATATTTTGTCATTTTTCCTGCAAACATGCCATAAAGGTTGCAGTATTAATAATAGTGATTTTTACTTTATTAATCCTGACGGGGAAATTCAGCTCTGTTTTTGAGCCATCTCTGGTTGTGTATGGCAGTGGGCTGCCATGTTTGGACTCCTGGAAGCAGTTTGGAGAGTTTCAGCCCCCTGCTTACAGTGGTCCTCTTCTGTTGGTGGGTCTGCCACCTTTGGCAATAACTCATAGGGAGTACTGAAAGCCTCATAGTTAGTTTTTCTTTTCCTTTTAAAATTCTCCTTATATTCCCATTTGAAGACGCTTTGGACTGCAAGCAGGCCAGTCCAGCTGTAGCCACTGCTTTCACTTTGTATAAGTGTAGTTTCAAGCTGTCTAGTTGAAAAGTTCATGGAGGATTCTTTTTAAGGCAGCAGTCCTAAAAATATCCGTGAACTTTTCAGCATTAATGTTAATGTCCTTTAGGAATGTGTGAAGGAGCTTTGTCTAACTTTTGGACCCGTTACTGATAAGTTTCAAAGTTCGTTTTGTTTTTTGGTCTGGGTACAGGTTGGTACCTGGGTACATGACTCTGAATACTAAGTGGTCTGACCACAGCCTACATGATTGTCCATCCCAGAACTCAGAGAAGTTGAGATGGGTCCAGAAAAGACTGCTTCTTTTTTGCATAGTAAAATCAGAAAGGTAGTTGTGAATGTAACTCTGTATTGTAATGCTTGACAGGTTTCCTACAGTAAATCCTACACTGTGAAGGTTTTTCTCTCTTGACTATGTGATACAGTATATCACCTGCTAATGAATGCTGTGCTCTCTGAGGGATCATGTGGAAATCACACTTATGTCTAGGATATACTTGCTGCCAGATATCTCGTCTGCATCGTGGTGCCCAGGCGTTCTCAGCGTACCTTTGGAAAATAGGCCGGTATGCAATATTGACTAGAACACTAGAGGTGCTCATGCAAACAATAGCATGACAATGGCAAATAGTTTTGAAGAGTGCCTTTTGGACCTTGTTGGCAACTGTTGTACCTCATCGTTGCACAGTTAGACAAATCTTTTTTTTTTTTTTTTTTTTAATATTTAGCAACAGACTGGAAAATAGTAGTTTTCTGAAATGCCTGCGGGAGGAGATCCTGGGGAAGACCCAGGATACACTAGAGGGATGATATCTCTCAACTGGCCTGGAGGAACACCTTGGGATCCCCCTTGAAGAGCTGGCAAATATGGCTGGGGAGAGGGAAGTCCAGGCTTCCCTGCTCCCACGTCCTCCCAGATAAGGGGCAGAAAATGGATGGATGGCCATGGAAAAACGTGACTGGCGGATTGACCTTTTCTCTAGTTTAGAATCCTAGTGCTGTGTACTGTCCCCTTGTGGTGACTTCCAGAATTGGATGATTTGGTCCCAGCTGAACGTTGCTGTGTACGCTTCCGCACACAGCATTGACACTGGTGGTGCTTGGTCTGCTTTAAACAAACTCTGGTCTGCTTATACAAAGAGCGCATTCAGTTTGGAGTTGTGTGAAAACTTGTTTGCACTCTGGTGCAGACCAGACAAGGGAAGTCTTGAAGGAAATCTTGTTTAGGTGGTCGTGGTGCAATCCATGACATTATAAGCAACATGGTGGACATGTCGCTGCTTCACCTGCTGCTCATACTGGATAGGTTCTTGGGATTACTGCATTAGGTGGGAACAGTAAAGTTAAAAACTCAATTGCTAATTTTGAGAAACTATTTGCTCCTTTGCTTACTTGCTATGAACAAGCAGACTGAAGGGGAGGATTTCATTTTTACATCCTGGCCAGCCTATGGGATGGATGTTCCTCCTGTTTTTCTTCTTGTTCCGTGTTCATTTTGGATAGTACCACCGCTAGTTGTTGTAAATTCAGACTTTTTTGTCCACTTGAGTAAAGTGCAATGTGAAAACGAAAGCAAAGAAAGGTGGGACGTTTCTCAATCCCCCAGACTATGCTGGTGTTATTGCACCCTCAGGTTCACATCCATGCCCGTTACACTCTGAAATCCCTCCAGATACCTTGAACTATTAATGATATTCTACTTTAAAGCAGGGTTACTTACTCCGGCTCTACGAGAGCCAGCAGGTTTTTATTGTATTTCTGCTTCAACACACCTGACACAAATAAAACAGATCCTACAGCCACAAGTTCAGAACAATGACTCATTTATTTGAGTTGGGTGTGTTGGAGTAGGGACACATGGAAAAACCTGCTGGAGATGAAAATCTCTCGTCAGACTGGGATGAGTAGCGCTGCTTTAAAGGGAGAAATCTGCAAATCTCTGGTTTCTGTCTGAGAAGTGCTGTTTTCAGACATTTAAATGATTTTCTCACATCTGTGGACAAACTGGAGGTCTTCCATCCATTATGGCTTGTGGCTGCAGTCACTTTGAGATCACCTGATTAACAGGGGCGATAAGTGCAAATTCATCATTTCGGGGTTGATGTAACAAAAAATTGCTATGTGAACAACCAGAGGTGTAATTTTTAATGAAGTATAGCTTGCAGATAACAGGGCTGTGACGATATGCTTTTGTCCCGATTCAATTCCGTTTTTTTTGGGTGCCGATTTGATTTCAATTGTGATTCTCACAATTGTTCAATATTGTTGATCTTTGTAGATTAAAAACAAAATCAATGAATAAAACTTTTTCATTTTTTCTTGATTTCAATGAGGAAAAGACAACCCAGTAGCCAGACCATAATTCTTCTGTTATAATGCCCTCGAAGACAAGTGAAAAGATCAATAAAAACAATAAAAATGACAAATTTTATAATGGATATTTTTTATTTATTTTAAAAAAAAATTTGATTTTTCAACAATAAGTCAATTTTACAATTGTGAAGCAAAAGAAATCCAATTCTCGATTTTTCGATTCAGTTTTACCACCCTAGTATTTTCATTAGGTCTAATTGTCTTTTTGTACTAAGTCCTCTGTCAGATGCAGAACATACAGTTCCTCACAGGACTCTGGTATTTCCTATCCTTTTAGGTTTTTTTTTAAGGTAGCGTATTTTCAAAGCAAAATGGCAGCACATAGAACAAAACTTTCCCCTGAAGAAAACCAGGATCTAATATTACTTCTAAAAACTGCTGCAGTTGTTGGCAAAGACGTTGTTGGATAAGAAAAGGGACAGAACCTGGATTAACATTAACTTTGTATTACCAAAGTTAAGAACCCTGAAAGAGCAAATGGGGAAGCTCCTGTGCGTGCGTTATCAGTTCCCTTCAGCATGTTCTACAAAGTGGTGATATCGTTCAGCTCTATTTGTTGAACTTGTTCTAACTCCCCCCATTTAAAAGTAATTTATTCCTAAAATTCTGCATATTTCGAGGCATGTCCTTTTGATTGATAGGTCCCTGATCTCCTGCTTCAAGTAAGAAGAACGTAGAACCGCGGTTTTTAGCCGGTTAACGTGACTTAGCATTGGCCCGCTTACCTCAGTTAGCTGGTTAACTTCTGTTAGCTCTTTGCTACAGGCAGCTCTGAGTTCGCTCGATGTCAATCATCCACCATGACGCTCACAGCGCCCCTCTCAACTCCACCTCTTTGCCCATATTTGTATTTTCCGGGCGAGACGACGCACATGACCCTACCAAGATGGAGATGGAAGGAACCGCCCACCTAGCTTTAAGTTAGCTCTTCAGAAACCTATGGGTGACGTCATGGAGGCTCCATCCATTTTTTAAATACAGTCCATGGTCTACAGGCAGTAAACAACAGAAACCTTGCAGTAAAACAATTTCTTTCTTACCTCATTGGCCTTATTTTGCCCCATTGGAACTTTTTCTGCAGTTTTTTGCAGGCCTGAAAAAGAAATATGAGGTGGAAAGAGAAGAATTTCAGTCCGATTCAGGATGTTATCCTCAACTTCTGCTTCTTCTTGTTTATCCTACCTGAGCTCATTTGGAACCCTTTTCTATTTCTACTTACTTTTTTCCCCCTTCATCTTATTCTCCCCCTCAGATGCCTGCGCTTCTCAGTGTGGAATGATGTGCTGAATCTTCATGAGCTGATACAACAGTGTGCTGTATGCCAAAGCTGATTCTGTAACAACATGACGGAAACCCTGTTTGCAGAAATCTTTTAATGTAGTGTAGAAACAAAATGCAGTGTGGACATTTTTACAGCCTGTATTTGAATGAAAAAAGTGCAAGTAAGCAACGAACGTTGAAACTGTCCGGCTGAAAAGTGAAACGTTTCCTCATTATGCTGGAGACATTTAGAATTTCAGCTGCTTAACAGTTCAGAGCCTCACTACTTAAAAATTATCACTTGTTTTCCTGGGTGACATGTCTGGATTTCAGACAGTTCAGTTTAGCAGTTTAGTTGAAGTCATGCTTTTGTAATGCGTGCACAATGTGGTTTGGCATTATGTTGCCTGTATCTGGTTAGGTGTTAATGGAGCCTTTACAGATGTGCAAGTCACCTATAACCTACACTGATGCATCTTTATGTCATCAGTTTTACTGGCTTTTGACCATGTGATCACACACACACACACACACACACACACACACACACACACACACACACCCGGTTCCTCATATCTGTTTGATTTAGAAGGAACAGCCTCTGCGGTTTCCAAAAATAATTGTTCTCTTAGACCACAGAAGCGTTTTTCTTTGGATTGTAGAGATTCAGCTCATAGTTCGGAAACAATCTATGTTCCTTTTCAGAAGTTTTCCTGAGCCCTTGTAAAGATTTCTGCTACATGGTTTTTAAAGCAGATCTGGAAAAGGACAACTATGGTACTTAATCTGCAGACATGGTATTGACTTCATGATTTGAATATATTGTATACTAAACCCAAGTCTCCAATTCTTTAATAAGTTATTCTTCATGCTTCAACTGAGGAATACATTGAATCAGCAAAGATTAAAGAGAACCATAGAAACGCATGATTTCTGCAGCAGCTCACATGAGTCTGGAGCTTGGAAGGTCACATAGCTTATTTGATGATATATTCATTTATGTATTTCTGTTTTTGAATGTTTGTACTTAAACAGGGTTATTTTAGCTTAATTGCTATCACACTGAATGGGTTTTCTTTTCTGGAAAGTTTAAACCACCAAATGTAAGAAATTTGTTACAAAACTGTAGCTGTTCTGCATCTTGATTTTTTTTTATTTCCCACATATTGTATACTCTGCAGAAAATGCGGTTGTATTTCTAAAGGTAATGTTGTACGGATCCTCCTCAGCGCAGCTACTGCTGAAATTCTGTCTCAAAGCTTTCCTTTCGTTTACTGACTTTAAATTCACTTATGTTAAAAAAGACAGTAAGGCCACATGGATAGCTGACAGCCAGGAAGCGGAGAGCAGCCCTTGTTTCTTCCTTTTGCACTCATTTTCCAGCAAGACTAAAGTGTCAGAGCTGCTTCCCGGTCTGACAGTGAGGTATTCACAGCCTTTTGTTTGAGCTGTCAAAACGGATGTATTTGAAAAGGGGAGAAACCTTGCTAATTCACCGGGCTTTGTCTACCGCTATGTGTTGGTTTCTTATCTAAAAGCAAGCAGTTTATTGGAATAAAGTTTCAGCTTGGGTCGATGGGGATACAAGTCCAATTAAATAGAGGCATCTGCAAATATTCCATCAACGGTAACTCATAAGGTTTTAAATAATAAAGGTTTTTATTATTTAGAAACACAAAGTGTGTTTTTTACCCATTATATCCCTGCTAGAATACAAACTGATCACCTCATACCTGAATTAATTATTAAGTGCATGCGCAGCCTGATGCTAACAAACAAAAACTCCTGAAGTACTTTGCAGGATGGCAGATAATCATAAAATAAAGAATTCTTTTGGGATGTTGTGTTCAATGATGTATAAATCTCATTTAAAATTTACTGTATAACCAGAAAGCCATAATAAAACGAGAAACTTTGCTGATATTTTTCAGGAAACAGTAGTGTCCTTCATATGAAGATGTACTGCAGACTGAAGCTTTAATTAGCTTAAAAGACTAGTTAAAAGCTCATAAACATGACATTTAGGTTTCTCTTACTAGCTTGAGGGATAATTACAATTAAAAAATCTGTCTGGCTCATGCACCGTTCATGCAAACTTTTACTTCTGAACTCCTGAAGAGGCCTCATCAGTTTTGATCTACTGGTGAGGTTCTCCAGGTTTTTTTTTTTTTTTTAACTCCTTCAGATCCTCCAGAGCTGTGGATCAGATGAGACACATATTCAAATATCAACCTTTCTGGTCGAACCCCTTTTTGCCTTTTTGACTGTCTTGATTCTTTGTTGCATTGATTCGGCATTGTTGGAAACATTTCTCAGAGATTTGCATTTGCTGATTTCTCAGCTGCACATCCATGAGGGATTGACATGGTCACAATCAAGCCAGGTTTAAGTGATGCTCAGTAGTTGCCAAGGGGTCCATAGTGTCCTAATGTTCACATCATTGCGCCATCACCAGCCTGAACTGATGCTTCAATGTTTGTATCTGACCTGCCATCTGAATGCAAGTAAAGACTCATCAGACCAGGCGTTAATTTTCCATCTTCTATTGTCTGATTTTTTTTTTTTTTGAGTTTTTGAGTTTTTGTGAATTTTAGCCTCAGTTTCCTGTTCAAGAAGCAGGACAGAAGCTGCATCCAGAGTGGTCTTCTGCTGTTGTAGTACACCTGCTTCAGGGTGGGATATGTGCATTCAGATATGCTATTCTGCCTCTAGGTTGAAATTTGTGGTTGGAAATGATGAAAAAGCAACATTAAGTAAAAAAAAAAACCCCACCTGTTCTGTTCTGACATCAGCAGAGTCCAGACAACTGCTACTTTTCTCTTTTACGGGCCATTCTCTGTGAACCCTGGTGGATCAGCATATTTTCAGCATCAGAAGCCACGTTGAACATGGCATGGCTGTTCGTTCCAGACTGCTGATTCAAACTGAACTCAGGCAAGCTGTCTTGACCACGTCGATGACTAAATGCATTGAGTGCTGCTGTTTGACTGGCTGATTAGGTATTGTGTCAGCAAGCAATTGAACATACGTACCTCAAAGTGCCAGGTGAGTGTATATACCCAAGTATGCAGCTCTGAAATAATTTGTATTTAATTTACTGCTCTGTAATTGCACTAATTCAGTATAATGAGAGCAAAGAGTGAGGATTCTATTAAAACCAGCTGCTGTGAGCTGCATGCATGCAGGATTTTCCTGCAGATATTTAATCCCCACACGGGCCGCGTAGCAACGTTGGACTTGCAATTATAAAACAAACATTTTGAATAATCATTTCAGAAAATTGGTTAAATCCATAAATGTGATTTCATTTCATGAACCCTGCAATGACTGACATAAATTAAAACAGTAAATCAGACTTGAATAACTCTTCTTCTTCTGGAGTGCATTTTAAGTTGAACTTGCATGTATGAATTTCTTGGTTAGAAATCAGAAGCAAACACGTTCCTCTCATTCATTATGCTGCGATCGAAATGGCCCAAAGCTTGCCCACATCTCCGCTTCACTAATCAGCAGCCCGGCCATATTTTCCCTCACATTGCCAGTCACAGTACAGTAAAACTAATTGTTAGATTCCTCCCCCAAACTTTTTTTTTTCCCTTACTTTCTTCCTGTTTTATCCTGCATGTTGACGGGGTTGATTCGTCCGTCTCCGTCTCAGTGGATTTATTACTGGCTAGTCAGCAGGCAGGGCAACAATAATTTGTGCCTTTGGGAACTGCACCGACATACGAAAGACTTGCATACTCCCAAGATCCCAGCTCTCCGTTAGATTTCTTTTTTTTACCCTGTTTGCTGAAGGTTGAAGAGCTTTCGCAGTTCCTCCCGACAGGGCGGTGTCCTCTGGACACTGATCTGCCAGCTGTCCATTTCTTCGCTTAATCTCCATGTTCGGCGCTCTTCATTCACTGCACTTTGATCCTCCTTCTGTCATTCTACATGTCTGCATGACCACAGAGGGATTTGCATGGGCAAAAAAACCCCCAAAAGACTAGTTTGATACATTGTAGATTCTTTGTAATGTATTTTGGTCAAAGATCTTGAATAGACATTGGTATCATTTATAATTTGTACACATATCAAAGTCAGGACAGGCTTTCTGACACAGAATTTTTCACCCTTGTTACATAAACTAAATTTAAGCTCAGTCAAAGTCACCCCTGGAGAGTCACTGGGTCAGTACACAGGCAGCGGAACATAAGATTTTAACAAGCCTATTGCAGATATACTGTGGAAGTCATGCCCACCCGAGGATTTGTTAAAAATGTCTGCTAGAGAGGAAGAACTGTTGGCTTTAGATGCTCTCTTAGGTTTCCTGCTTCATATCGAGCATTGGAAGTCTCATCTTGCTTTGTTTATCCCCCTTCACGTCGCAAACCTTTATAAAACCTCTCCTGCTGCTCTGTTTCAATGCGCTTGAATCCTTCAGATTTGTTGCAAATGCTCCACTTTGATCACACACAACTGCTTCCATGTTTAGCAGGCTTTTTTTTTCTTTTTCTTTTTTTCCAAGTATCTCCCAGGGCAAAAATGTCAACAGCATGAAAATGCACTGAAATTAAATGTCAGAAAGTATTGCATTTTGCTGATGAGTGTGATCCCTCTAAGATGACCTCATCAACACTCTAAGAAATTTAATTTTGTTTTCAAAGCAGTGCACTTAACCTTGCTGCACTACAGAGACAGATTTAAAAAGATATATATTGATATACTCGAAATAAAGCAAATATGCAGCAACGTGGCGACAATGGTGTGAATAATTTCTCTGAACCATTTGGACAGCATCACGCAGAGTCGTTTTTATCCCAGCTTTGGTTCATGTTTGCTAAAATGAATGAATAATAGTAAAGCTCCTTTGGCGTTAACCAGGTTTAAAATGAGTTTAATGCTGTTTCATATGGACAACAGCATGACCTATTACACTCATTTTTCAGCGAAATAAAAAGTCCAGGCTCAACAGCTTGTAGATGCAGCTTTAGCAGCACAAAGATTGTGGTAAACGTGTGTGATCTCATGTCATGGAGGGATTTTAGTCACTTTAGTTCATTGAGGTTTGAGAGTATTTGGTTCTCCACATCTGTCTCCAAGGATCCCACCAAGACATTTCAGTCATATTGACGTCTGGACTTCGGATCAATCCGTACGTTTACTTGGGAGTTTTAATTCCTCTTTAAGTCTGAATTAAAGTTAATTCTGCTTGAAGCAGATGAAAAATAACCATGTAAACACTTAATTCCTAATGCAAATTTCTATTCAGAATTAAACTTAATTCTGATGTAAGTCTCTGGTTTATTCACATTTTGATTCCGATCTATTTAATTTCTCTATAATGTAAACCTTAATTCCGCTCTAAGTTAATTCTGGTCGTTCTGAGCATGCTCGTTACCTTGTCCTGTCCCGATGACACATGTTGTTTTACCTCCCGTGTTCAGTGGTCTATCTTTATTCTCCTTCTCAGTTGCTGCAAAAAGTGAAGTAATCCGCTCGTGTGGAGCTGGTACTTCAAATTTATAATAAAAATAACGACACAGCTGGTACTTAATATATAGTTTTTTTTACAAGTTACGACTGAAAAGATGAGAACCAGGAAGCCAACTTTGTTATTTCCGGTTTGTCATATGTACCTCTGTCCAATCAGAACCCTTCCCAACCCGCCGCTCTAAAGAGGAATTAGGTGAGGATGTGTTTCATTTAAATGTTGATTTTGAATTATTTTCATGTAAACTCGTAGGAAAATACATTAATTCTGAATTATTTAATTCAGAATTATTAATTCTGAATTAATAAACATGATGTAACCGTAGCCATTGTCTCGTTGCAGGACTTGGTTTCAATCTAGCTTTAGCTGGTCACAGAAGGTGTCACATTTCCCACTTTAGCATACCTGGCAATTATTTACATTCCTGATCCCTGTGGAGGCTGTAAGGGTGTACTTGGGTTGTTTTCACACCTATAGTCCGGTGGAATCTGGATGATTAGCGACTCCTTTCACCTAGGCGTTCGAGTGTTCAGCCAGTTCATTTTCACCAAAACAACAAACTTTTTGAATAGTGTATTTCCCTCAGCTGAGGTTGCTGAAGGAGAAGACTGGACCAACCAATAAGAAAATGTGCTTGTATATTTGTAATTTGTAGGACAGCTTCAATTTTTATGACAGCATTGTTCCCACAATGCCCTGCATGGAAACCTGCATTTTAAGGTGGACCAGAATGTGCTTCTTTGGTGCACATCAGAGTTAAGTTGAGGATTTGCACCTCTCAAGCACGCAAGACTTTACCAGCAAATAAGAGTTCAACTGGGAAGGGTTGGTGTGAATGCACCATTAACTCATTTATACTCCCAGTAGGTATGTAAAGAGGTTTCACAAGTCAGTGTCAGTCTGGCTAAAACGTTGTTTTTGCTTTTAAGGCCGCAAGAACAAGAAAATTTCTTTTTCGTCAGGTCCATTCATTCCCCACGAAAAGCACGTCTGCAGCGTGCGGCGACGTCTGCTTTATGTCCGCGGCAGGCGGTTTGTGCACACGTGGCTGCATCGTGGGTTTTACTGGAACATGTAAGAATTTTCGTACTTTTTTACTTTTACCACCTCGATCAGCTGTTTTATCAAAACAATCAGTTTTACCAGCAACAGCAAAAATCCGCTTCAGGCTTTTCCGTGTTAACCACGCCCACCTCAAATGCCAAACCAATCACACGATACTTCTTGGAGCCCAACATGACAAAACTTTTGCCAGCCCAACGTGTCTGTCTTCAAGCACGTCCATGAGAACAAAATGATATTTTCTTCTTGGGGCCTCGAGAA
This sequence comes from Telmatherina bonti, assembly GCF_933228915.1. Lineage (NCBI taxonomy): Eukaryota > Metazoa > Chordata > Actinopteri > Atheriniformes > Telmatherinidae > Telmatherina > Telmatherina bonti. The sequence goes on from NC_136631.1 coordinate 11,030,384, forward strand.
CAAGAAGGAACTTTTCGCTTCTCGTTGAGGTTGAAAAGGAGGTCATGATGGTGCACATTCTTGGAGACCTAAAAAGAGGCAGCACGGTGGATTTCGGAAGTCTGTGCAGCCTTTAAATAAATTTAATCTCTGCTGTCTTTTGTTTGCTTTGCTGGTCACATGGCATCTATATTGTGCAACACTGCATCTGCAGATTCGAGTGGTACTGCGCTGTTTCCAGCATCCATTAGTACTAAAAATGAAACTAAGGGTACAAGAAATATACGGAAGACTCCGTATCTTTAGTACGCTTATGACAAAAATGTGCTTTAGGGATTTATTTTTCATATGCACTGCTTCTTTGTGTTTGAAATGTGACCTTTTTAATCTAAACATTCACAGTTTGACCAGTATTGTTTGGCCTCTTGTTTGCACCTCTTCTGTTGGCTTTCATAGCCTGCTTCGGAAAGACGCTTTATGCAAAACTCCAGATTTACTGCCTGTAATTGGCTAGATGTAACAGACAGCTCAAGTTTTGACTGTGTTCACTTATTGTTCTGTTTCTGTCTCTTTCTGACCTCTACACTTCTCCAGGTCCAACTGTTTTGAAGTCTTCGCCTTGGATGGAGCCAGCACCAATATTCTTCAATTTTGTACTGCAGCAGAAAGCACAGACTGGCTCCAAGCAATATCTACAAATATCAATGACTTGACCCAGGAGAACGTGAGTATATCTCTTCACATCAGAGGCCAGGTTGTATATTCCCCAAGTGTGTTGACTGAAAACAGTAAAAAGAAAAGCTGGGATTTGAACTCTGGAGTTTTTAGATTTTCCAAGTTTTCAGGTGCAGCATCTTCAGAACTATCAGACATTATTCAACTGAAACGACATTATGAGCAGCTTAAATGTGAAAGTTATTTAAAGTAAACATTTCTTGATCCATAAAGACGATGCAACAACATTTCAACTGGGAATGCAGCGTGTTTTACCCCGTTTACCCATGTTTTTTCTCTTCGCACTTATTAACACAGTTTTAATAGATCCTTTTGTGATAAGCACTTGTTGACTCACTGAAGCACCTCTCCCTATCTGCTGACAAAAAGAGCCTCTCTCATCCTTAATTAATGACTGCTAAGTAGTCATTCAGCATGAGCTGCTCTCATTTCCTCCTCTTTTCAGTCTGATTGTCACACTGGTGATGCAAAGCATTTTTGGTGTGAATGCAGATGTACTGTATACCCATGCATGATGATTGCACAGCTGCCTTTTTTCTTTTTTTTTTTTTTTAAAGTGTGATTAATTCAACCTTGCATCACCTAATTATGTATGTGGAGTGATTGCTAAATGGCCAATCAGGATCTGATTGTGTGCTTTGGGAGGCAGCGGAACTTTTGTTTTAATGACCTACAACTTTTAAATAGACTCTAACATTAGGTCTGTCGTGTGTTTTTCATGTGGATGCTCGTCATCTGTCGCTTTAGAGTATTTGATGTCTTTTTGAGAGACTTAACAGTGAGACTGGGCAGCTTGCTTGTGTCTAATAGGTGAGCTGGAATGAGCTAGTTGTAAGCGTCATACTGCGTTGGATGTGTTTGAAACACCAGGTGGGCTTTCACTTTGTTCAGGTTTGCAGCATTTCTGTGTGATAACCTTTGAGAAAAGCTGCACATTTACAGGGCTTTCCATAGGGTTCCATCACCTTGTACTTTTTCTTTAAGGTGTGCTTGTGTAACCATCTGCTTACATCAGTGCTGTTAGATGTTGCCTCAAACCAGGCTGCTGCATATTAGGTTTCTGTGAGTCTTAATCAGAGATATTGTGTATTTATTATTGTATTGTATGCATGCATTTAGCCATTTCTGTGACAAATACAGTCGCCGCAGTCTGAAACAAAGCTGTCAGAGCAGTTTATGATTCATGCTTCTCATTAAGTGGTTAAATTCAATTTGATAAAAGGAATGGAGCCAGAAAATACTGTCAGTATCTCAGTGCTGAGAATAACTTCATTCTTGTGCTTTAACAGGTTTTCTCTGCATTTAACTGTTTGACTTTTCTTTCTCTTGTAGATAAAGATCATCAACAAATACTGTTCTTCAGATGATCAGGTACCAACACTGGCTTATGGTTATGTGCTATCCTGGCTTGTATCTTTTAAGTGCAGAGTGACTCAAATCACATCTGACCATTCAAGTCGATAAGCTATTACATAAGAGGAGTATTTAAGAGAGAAAGAAGTCTGGCATGTAAGTGTTGACTTATCAAGAAACCAAACTAATATAAGTCACCAGTGCTTCAGGTTTATTTTTCAGGTACAAAAGAAAACTAAAATCACTACCCAAACCAAAATAAACCAAAACAAAAGCTAAAAGCTCCCGTTGTGTCTGACGGGAAATTATTGTGCTGGATTGAGTTGCTTGGCCCAGTTTCCTAGAACCTTGAAGCATCTCACAACAACAGGCCAAAGCTGCAAGTTAAATTGGATACAGAACACACACAAACGGAAACACTAGCAAGCAGACAGAGAGGTACAAAGCCACATTAGGAATGTGTTGCAGAATACACACATTTGTCCACAAATGTCTGATGTAAGACTGGAGCTGTTCACATTTAACACAACAGGAATTGCTAACCGGTTAGCTGCAATTTTAAATCAGGCAGGAGAATGGCAGGATCTTGATTGAAACAGTTTACCAAGCTCTGGAATAATCAGACAAGCAAGAAGCAGGGAGGCAGGGCGTAGGGCAAGTGCTGGTACCGATCCTACTCACAAGCAGCTTAACAGAGCCGTAAGGTGACGTAGACGTAGTGCAGGCTGCAGCAGTGATGGTAGAGAAGAAATTAAGGGTTAAAATGTAATACTAATGATGATGATGTAATGGATTTATTTAACACTTTAGAGGCAGTTTCTAAATGCTTGAGTGTTAGTAAGAAAGGTGGTGAACATGCCCCTGTCCCGGCTTTTTTAACATGTGTTGCAGGGATTAAATTCAAGTGAATATTTGCAGATATAATAAAATTTATCAGTTTTATAAATCTTGTCTTTGCAGTGTATTCAGATGAACATAAGTGAAATGAATTTGCAAATCATTGCATTTTTTTTTTGTTTACGTTTTACACAATGTCCCGGCTTGATTGGAATCGGACTCATGCAGAGGTGTATAAAGTAGAAGTAGGAAGTAGAAGTCCTGTCCGGCAGCTCTTTCCAACCAGTCACTAAACCAGGATAATTTAATTTGCTCAGCTCCACTGCAGGTAGAGGAGCCTGTTGGTGAAAACACCTGTTCTAAATGCATCTGTAGGTCCAAAAACATGGCAGGACTAATACTTTATTTTTACTTCTACTTCATACACCTCTGGACTCATGTGACCGTTAGCAAACATTAATGCACATTCATACACCAGTGATGCTGAGTGTATGAATGGGTGAGGTGCCCGAGGACACAGTAACAACCTGACTAGGAGGAAAGGAATCGGCCAATTTTTAGATGATTGGATGACCAGCTATCCCACCTGAGCCACTGTGTTGCTTAAACACCCCATTAATGTGCACAACAGGAACACTTTGGATGATCTTGAATGCTGTCTAAAAATGGTGTCTACATACATCTGCAGCTCTGGCGAAAACGGCTCTATTTCAGTTCATTAGGAAAAATCTGAATAAAAACCAAACGTTGTTGGTCACAGCGTTTAGACGTTAAGCCGTGTGTAAATCTCTGATGTTCTGATGCTCAGAGGAGAGCGGAGTGTCAGCCCATGTCAGTCTGGTGTCGATCAAAGGTAAACAGTTGCATGGCAGCTGCGACGGCGCTGTACTGAAGGGTTTCCATTTAAACGCACCACCTTCTAACTGCTTCAGTTTTTCATTTATTTACTTTGGCAGCGCTTATTTTCCTTCTCTGCTATTTTGACTGAGGAAGAAGAGATGTCATCGTTTTTCCATGTATTCTTAATCAAACAGTGGATTTGTGCAAATGTCATCTCTGCAGATCGTTCACATGGGCTGGGCATGTGAGAGTCCAGAGGGCGGCGCAGCCGGTCGACCTCCAGCATTCAAGTTTCTGGCACTGAGAGGACCTTATTTTTATATCTTCAAAAGCCCCCCGGTAATTAGCTCTTCTTCACTTTTCCTGATCAATATGCTGTTCATTTATCTTGGTCTTATAATGGGAAAAAATGGATGTAAAAGAAGCCAACATGAAATGGTTTTTGTTTAAAACATTCATCTTAGTCATCCTCATAGTTCACAGTCAGAAATCAGCTTCAGATGATTAATTGATGCTCCGTACTGCGTTTTAACTTCAGAAATGTTCTGGGTCTCTTTAAATTAGTCCTTGTACATGAGAAATATGGTGAATTCACCCTTTTTCAAATGTGTGAAATATGTTTCAGTTATAGCCAAATAATAGATTAAATGATGCAATAAGTGTTGGTAAATTTATGTTTGGTGGGATTTGAACTGAATGAAGTTGTAGTAAAACAATTTTTATGTTTAAACGCGCCTGCCTTGAAGTTACAGGTGTAGATGTTTATCCCTTTCTGTTGACACGAACATTTTAAAATTTATTTTGGATTGAAGTGCGTTTACGTCAGGGAAAATGTCTGTTAAAGTGTTCATCCCTGCAAAATACACTTTGTAGAGCATTATCTGATGTATAACACAATAGCAGCATACAAAACAAGCAAAAAAAGGTAAATTATTTCCATTTTAAACATTTAAAAAAAAAATTGAAATGTAACAATTTTTGCAAACTTTAAAATTTCATAAAATAACTAAAATTTGTGAGAGAAAAACTTTAAAATGCAATGAAACACATTTTGAACACCTTGTACATGGAACCTTAGATGAAACCTGGCAATGCATGGTATTTGTAGAAACGCTCACAAATCTTTTCATCTGATATTTTAGCAGAAGTCAAAGATTATCAAATTATACACAAATTGCATGTAAGGTAGCGATATATTTGTATTAACTAGGGATGCACCGATACCAGTATCGGTATCGACTCAATACCAAGCGAGTGTACTCAGGCTTGGTAGTAATAAAAGTGTACCAATACCACAACCGATATCACACTAGTCAAGCTAGCGCAGATGTGTTTGATGCTTTGGACATGTTTTAAAAGAAATAAATGCCTTGAATGTTCAAATGTAACATTTCTTTGTTACACAACCAGTGATCCTCACTGTTAATTCAACAAAAGCCGCACTCAATATAGTAAGACAAAAGGAGAGCCGCCACCTCCCAAAAACTCGTTCCAACGCCACGTATCCTGCTACGTTGCCAAATCAGTAACATTCAGCTTATTAGCAAGGAATTGTTATCTTAAATATTGCACGGAGTAATTCTGCATTCTTATGCAACAGTATATGGTGAAAATACAATAATGTATCAGAATGTGGGCGTTTCTTTTTCAATGTATATAAACGGAGCTACCAACGGAGCAGCTCTTTGCCGGAGTTCGGTGCTCAGCTCAAATTTGCCAAAACTGGCAACTCTGACAGGTCACTTAGGGCCGTTAGGACAGCAAAGTTTTTGCAAGCAGCCTGAAGCTCTTGTTTGAGGAGAGAACTGCACCGTTGAGGATCATTATGACTTGTTTAGATAACATTTTCAGAAAGACAATGGCTGCTTCACAGGTCAAGAGTCAGTGAGCCGCACGCAGCTCGTGAGCTGCACAATGAGGAACGCTGCACTAAAAGCTAGATCTTTGTTTCAAAACCACACATTTATAGTTGTATTTTGGTAAAATGTGCCGATTAAAAATAAAATTTGTTGAAATGGTTAGATATGTAATTTTATATGTGTATTGGTGACGTAACTTCAGAAAGGATGGGTAATTTATTACAACCTAATGAAATCTTACAATTATAACAGCAATAATAACCAGAGTCACAGTAATGTTCACACAAACAGATTTGGTATCTGCAAATATTGGTATTGGCAGATATTCAAGTTTTGGATATCGGTATCTGATCGAAACTCCCAAAAAGTGGATCGGTCTATCCCTGGTTTTAACAGTAGAAAATATTAAGTTGCGTCATCTTCCTTTCAACTAAAAATGGACGAAGGTAGTGTAGAAGCGAAGAGATGGCGAAAGAAAGACCAAGAGAAATGATGCTACTTAGTTTGTGAATAACATTGCTTAAAGTGACGCTCTGCTGATTTAAGTTTTTTTTTTTTTTTTTTTTTAAAAAGGGACACAACCGAACACAAAGCTGCTCAAGTGACGCTGAACATGTGACACACTTACAGAGCAGTTCTGACAGCAAAGAGTGAAGAGAGATGAACAATTTCTGTCTGAATGTAAGAAAGGAAGTAAGGATAATACTTGCAAATAAATCTTTATTTTATGAAGTAAGGTTGTGGATTTTGGGAGTTAAAATACTACTAATACAGATGTTTTAACATTAAAATTCTGCTTTACTTTCGATGGTAGTGGGGAGATATGTTGAACACTTGGTTATGAATATTAGAAATGGAATCAGATGTGATTTTACAGGTAGATCCTGCAGTTTGAGCATTGTCCCACTATGCTGAAGTTCAGATTCTCTGCATCAAAACACGGCTTCAGAGCGAGCGAGAATGCACCATGGCGTCTTAACGAACACTGTTGTCAGCTTGACATTCTCTGTAGAAGAAGCAAATTATGGGTCATTATTGCCCCCAAATCAGTTTCAGGAGGGCAGTTTTTATTGTTTTCTGAATTTGCAAACATGATCCAAATCAATTTAAAGAGCCAAAGCTGCTTTTGCAGCATCATCTGCCATGTTGTGGTGTTCAGAGGAAGAAGCACATGACGTCACTCATTTACTTCCTGTGTGAAGGTGGATTCAGCAACTAATGAGGTCATAACTTGGCGATGTTTGTTTCTTAGCTGTCTGATCAGAGAAAGATGCGATTGCCTCTCTATTTTAAACACCTTTTGATGCTTAGGTGTGTTCATTTCTAATGGTTCTTAGTTTAATGCATTTTAAATAAAAACACTGTAATCTAAATTTAAGCAGGACTCGATAAGCACAATTAAACCAGTCAGATATAGTCCCGGTCATGCTGTTACTTTCCCGACTGTGATGGGCATCACTGCTTTGTGTGTTATGTAACTCCTACTGGTGAAAGACATGGACATGACACTGGGCTGTGTGTACTTGAGTTTAAGGCTGAGCTTATTTCCATTCTGCTTGTATCTCATAGCTGTTTAAAATTTATTCAAATCCTAATCAGTCACAGCTCCAATCATCTTTCCATCTGTTTTCTACCGCTTATCTGAGGTCGAGTTGCAGGAGCAGCAGGTTAAGCAGCGAAGCACAGACTTCCCTTCTTCCAGCTTGTCTCTGGGTATCTTGAGGCGTTCCCAGACCAGCCAAGAAATGTGGTCTTCCCTGAAGGCCTTCTCCCAGTGGAGCGTGCATGGAACATTGAAGCAGGGAGGTGATCAGGAGGTATTCTAACCAGATGCTCTGGCCACCTCATTTAGCTCCTCTCAATGTGGAGCTTGTCACCCTAAGTCTGAGGGAGAGCCCACCCACCCTGCAGAGGAAACTCATTTCGGCCACTTGTATCTGCGATCTCATTCAGGCTTATCAATACCCACAGCTAATGACCATAGGTGAGGGTAGCACCGCAAATCAATCAGGAGATAGAAAGCTTTTTTCTTTTTCTTTTTTTTTTTTTTTTTTTTAGCTCAAACTGATGCAGATAGAAAAAAAACTGCTTCAACATGTTGTGGACAAAATATAAGGACAGATGTCCAAAGTTCACGTCGGTAGTACGGTTTTCCTTGTTGCGCCCCTCCAGGTGTCTCTGCCTACAAGATTATTAAACAGAACAGCAAAGACACCATTAGGAGTGCTCCCAAGCATCTCCAAAGGGACTCCAAAATGGGTTGATACTCTAAATGAATGAATGAAACTAAACTTCATTAATCTCACAGTGGAGAAAATCCGACCAGTACAACCCGTCTGAGATTAAACAAAAACATACATATACATCAACATAAAGGGGATCGGGCAGACTGCGGCAGCAGGCGCTTAGCAGCGAACCTTACATGCAGAATGGAAAGAAACAACATGAGGTACACATGGGTGGAAGGAGAAAAAAGGAAGTTTCTCTGTACTGCTCTTACAGGGAAATAAAGAAACCTCAAAAGTATATATTCAGACAATCACAACACAGGAGACACATGCAAGAGGGGGTGGTCTCCTGGCACAGCAAGTCAGTTTGCAGCCAATAAGGCGTCTTCAACTTGCCATTAGTGGGTGAAGGGAGGGGCAAGGTCTGGAGAAGGCAGTGAAAGATAGGAGAGTGTGTCAATATCAGTGTGTGTGCATTCAGTGAGCGAGTCTGTGAACTATCCCCCAGTTCATCCCAGTCAGCCACCTGTTGATGTAAATGTGGCCCTGAGAGCTGAGTTCAGTTTAGTTCTGCAGGCCTGAGAAGAGAGTGGGGTGGTGGGGACTGAGCGTCAGACCGCGTTACATTCCAGGAGACTTGATAAACCAGGCTGGCAAGGCCAGTCCAGGGAGCCAGTTTCAGATAACAGCTTTGTTTTGGGTCTGGATCTCCCGAACCGCAACCGGCCTGCTGGACTGGTATCCTGTTTACGGTCCAGCTCTCTCACCACACGAGTTTGAGTGCTGCGAGTTGTTCAGCCTAGTGCATCACTGATCTTTTTCAAAATTTGCAACGCACCAGGAAACCGCACACACCAAACCACAGAAACCCAGATATCACAAATCCAATAGTGTAGAAATCCTCCACAGAAAGAAGTGAGACATAAGCATCTAAAGCAGGGGTGTCAAACTGCAGTCCTTGAGGGCCGGTATCCTGCAGGTTTTTGTTGTCTCCATGCTCCAACACACACCTGACTGACAGTCAAACAGGTTGACAAGAAGCTGCTGGATCCATTGATTTGAATCAGCTGTGTTGGTGGAGGGAAACAACAAAAACCTGCCGGATTCCGGCCCTCGAGGACTGGATTCTGACACCCCTGTTCTACACCATTTCATGCTTCTTCCCCATCAAAGATATGATGTTCTACATCCTAGGAGCTAGTTTCTGAACCTGTTTATCTATCAAGATGATCGTAACATAAACTAATAATCTAGTTTTCGGACTAATTACATTGCTGACTTAAAAAAAAAAGAAAAAAAACCTATTTGCCAAATCACATGAATTATGACCTTTCTGTTCCAGCTCCCCTGGTCCACAGAAGACGCTGAGCTGTAACTTGTCACACATTGCTTGGCAACTGTTATTCATCACACACAGATACTGAAGCACTGCACAAAGCTATACATCACGCAGTGGAGAAATATTCTGACTTCTTGGCAGACGATGCTACTAAACCAGCTTTTTATTTTTCTGGAGACCTCTTTCACTGACAGAAAATTATCGCTGATTCCATTCAGATGAATGCACAGATGGTGTTTTTTTTTAATGCATGGCTTATGTTGGACTGAGTTCCATCTACTGACATTCAAAACCGTCCCCCCACTGTGATGATGGCTACATTGCACTGTTGTGCCAGATGCTGCTCATCAGCATCACCAAAGCAATAAGATTCACACTGGTTGTTGCCCTCAAGCATAATTTTATCATAAAAGATGCAACACATATATAATACATTAGCTTTGCTCCAAAATATCTACCATGGATGGATGACTTTTAAATAGCAGTGCTAGAATTGATGATTCCTGACTGTTGATTCCCTTCAGCAGATTACAGAACTGTTTAAATCTCCTGAGCGGCTGCTTTTTGCTTGCAACTTGCAGTATTTTATAGGTCTGTTTGTCCGTTTTAAATTGTATCTTTAAACTCTTGATTACTGGCAGCCTGTTGTAATGATATAATTTATTCCCATTTCTGGAGTTGCATCTATGAAAAGTGTCCAAAACAAAACAGTTGGCCAGACAGAAAATTATATGTTTTTGCACCAACAAGGTGATTCTCAAAGTAGCAGAAAAACTGACATGTCTCAGCATGGTGTACGGTATTTGAGGAAACTGGACAAGTGGAGGACAAATGAAGTGTCAAGCCAACAATCTCCAGCAGATGGAAAGACTCTAAAAGTGATGTCCTCAAAGGTGGAGTATGTAAGATTTTCAATATTTTCAAAATAAATTAACTAAAAAAATAACTACAATCATAATTAGTCTGTCCATATTTGATGTGTTATTAAATTACAAGTTTAATCAATGACAAAGACCCTTCTTAAATGTTTGCCTACCAGTAAAAAATGTGCTTTTTGTCATTAATTAAACTTGTAATTTAATAACGCATCAAATATGGACAGACTGGGACCTATATGTTAAAAAAAACTATCTGTTTATGATTGTAGTTATTTTATTAGTTAATTTATTTTGAAAATATTGAAAATCTTACATACTCCACCTTTAAGAAATGGGGAAAAGACCTGACAGGACATGAGAGACGTGTCTGGACCAAGCGGCAACCTCCAGCAGTTAAAAGGGAAGCCTATGCGGAAGTGTATAAACTGCAGTTCCCCCTTCATCCACTAGGGGCTGGGTGCAAAACAGAGCAAATCCCCATAGACTCCCATGTTAAAAAGGCCAGCTTCACAAAAGAAATAATGTTTACAGCTTGGTTCAAAAATCCATTTAATAAGTCAGGTTAATCTTCATGACAACTGTGGGGGTAGTGAAATTTTTTTCTAACTCGCCCTTTTAAAAGTAATTTAATCTTGAAATTCTGCTTATTTAGTGCCGTGTCCTTTTAATTGGCAGGCATCCGATCTTCCACTTCAAGTAAACGCAGAACAACCGTGGATTTTAGCTGGCTAACAACGTGACTTGGCTTTAGCCCGCTTTCCTCCGTGAGCTGGTTAGCTTCTGTTATCTCCGGGTTAGCTCGGTTAGCTCTTAGCTACAGAAAGCTCGGAGTTCACTCGATGTCAATCATCCACCATGACACTCACAGCCCCCCTCTCAGCTCCACGTCTTTGCCTATATTTGGATTTTCTGGGTGAGACGACACGCATTCCCCTGCCAAGATGGCGATGGTATAAACCGCCCACCAAACTTCAATTCAGCTGTTCAGAAACCTATGGGTGACGCCATGGAAGCTCCATCCATCTTTTTATATACAGTTTATGGTCTGGACCCTCATTTTTATCCATCTACTGTTTTCCAAATGCCAGTTATAAAAGGAGTGTGGGATATTCTTTGCATAGAATTGAACAAAAGGAAGTCAACCTTCAAGAGTCGTGCAGAGCTGTTATGTTAGACTTATAGAAATGACAAAAAAGCTTGTCTCAGAAGGTTCAAGCTTTATTAAAGAATGAAGCAGCTCAGACCAAACAGACTTTTTTTTAAGCTTGTTGGAATTGTCCCAGTTTAGTCTTACACTGCTATTCCATGTGTTTGCATATTATTAAATAAACTGTTCCACATGCAGTATTTCCTGTTGTCTTTGTAAACTGTGAAGGAAATGAGGGGTGGCTCTTTGCACTGCTCCATATGGCGGTCTCCATGCTCTGGATGATGAGCAGAAGATGCAAAAGATCCATTCTTTGCTTTATTTTATTCGTAAGTAAATGAAAATAAATGGAGAAATTGAACCATGCTTGTAGATAGGTTGTAATTAACAATTAATTAATTAGTATAGATTGGTAATGTTCTACTTGCTTATTGGGAATAGGACTGCATGGTGGTTGAGGACAGGGAAAGTTGTGGACCAGGGCCAGTACACAGAGACAAACTATGACTCGCACTCACTCGTAGAGAGAGTTTAGACTCCGCAGTTGACACAAAAACATGTTGGATGATTGAAAGAAGCTGAGGTTCAAACCAGAAACCTTGTTACAATGAGGCGGCTTTGTTGATCACACCACCATGATGCAGCCTAAATGACTGTAGCTTAAAAGTAGTCTTCATTTAGGAAGAGTTTCTGTGGATTTCCCACAGTTACTATGTAGGAACTGTGATTTGCATTCACTGATGCTCATGTGGACTTTAAGGTTCAGTCTTTATTGATCCAGCTCCCCTTGTGCCACCCAACCACCAACACATCGACATAGGTTATTGTGGCTCTGTTTTAAAGGCTATGTTTTGACATTTATAAGTTCAGTTTTTAATCCTGTGCTTTACTTTAATCAAGGACAGTTTCCATTCTGTGTGTCTGAGACTTTGTTGTACTCTGTGAGGTTTTATAAAGACTTACACTTTAGGGATCTTTTGCTGGAAGAGATTTTCACCTTTTGGTAACCACGGCTATACGATGAAGAAAGTGTGCTACACATATTCTAAGTGCTGAGTAAAACTGTATTCAAAGTCAAAAAATGTTGATTATCTCAAAGGTTTTAAGCAACCATATTCAAGACTTCTTTTCAACTAACAGACAAATGGAAGTGAAAAATGCCACAAAACCACAGTGGTGTGTGTGGAAAGTCTTTGGTCTGAAGGACAGGAGGAAAGCTTGGCAGATTTCCAGCGACTCATCATTAACTGCCAAACAGGCTGAGGCTTCACTCTGTGCAGAGGCCTCTCCAAACACTACAATTCTGGGGTCTGTAGTATCTACTCATTACAAACACAAGATCGAGAATACTTTCTTCATCCCAAAGGGAAAATTCAAGGTTCAAGTACTACCTGTCCAAGATTTTACAGACAAATGTAGAACCATTCCAAAGAACACAGATCCGGGCAGTATTTAGGCCACGCAGCCAGTTTTATCCGGCGCCGCCTTTCAGCAGAGTGGAAAAAAACACGAGGTAAACATGGGTTGGAGGAGGGAAGAATAAAGGAAGTTTCTCTGTATTGCCTTTTCAGGGCAGTCTAGAGATTCAACAAAAAAAAAAAAAAAAAAATTGAAACAGAAAAAGCATATATTCAGACAAACACAACATAAAGAAAATACATGGGGGGGCGTGGTCAGGTGGGATCTCCCAGCACAGCCAGTCAGTTTGCAGCTGAGAAAGCCAGATTCAGATAACAGCTTTGTTTTGGGTCAGGCCGAGCATCGTTTGGCTCAGCCTTAAGTCCTCGGTGGTCTCAGTCGGACTCCCAAACAGCCGAATCGGGGGTCAGTTTCCACCAAACCAAATATCAGCTTCTCCATGATGTTTTCCACCCACGGATGAGCTCCAGAACTGCATCCAGCCTGCCAGTTCGGGCAAGAGTGGCATTCAGTTCATGGCTCAGCTCTCCCACTGCATGAGTTTCAGTGCTGCTAGTTGCTCAGCATAGTCCATCACAGATCTTCCAAAATTTGCGACATACCAGGAAACCGCACACACAAGAGAGCAGAAACCCAGTTATCATAAATCCAATTGTGTAGAAATCCTCCACAGAAAAAAAAGCAACAGGCACATGACCTTCATCACATATCCAGCAGCATGCATTCTGTCAGGACCTGCAGGCACTCCTTCGCCCGTTCTTTGGGGAAAAAAAAAAAAGATTTGACCAATTGCATAGAGAAACCAGCTGACCAGATCCATGATTCAATTTAGAAAGGTAATGGAGAAAGAGGCTCAGATTGACAATACAAAGAAGCAGCAGGTCAGAGTGGGAACGGGAGGGAAAGAAAAAGCTTCCGTCCTCTCCAAGGGGGAAAAAAAAGAAAAAAAAAAACTGGATAACAGCTCAAACACAGCAGACCAAAATAAGAACTGGACAGCTCTGAGTCATACAATACAGTATGTCCTCATCACGTGGACGGTGGGGACAGATCTTACTTCAGCCTTGGAACATCAGCAGCAGCTTCTATTTACTGAAGTGTAGTTTTAAAATTGCATTAGACTGTTCAGTGAGTTATTGGAGCTCCAGGCTTTCATATTTAAACAAAAATGTTGTTTATTACTTGAAATGATTCAGAAAAAGGAGAGGGTGCTTTTGATGAGACCTTGTCTCAGAGACAATGCATCAAACCTCCTGCGGGTTCAACTCTAAACGTATCAGTGTTTTACTTCATTTGTTTCCATCTGGTTACCATCCTCCTCCTGTTGTCACTTGGAAGATAAAAACATGCAATTGTAACAAGTAGATTTCTTTTTTCTTTTTTCTTTTTTTTTTTTTAATCAATCGAAATTTTCATTTTCTCCTTTTTTCCTTAATGAGACTGGAATCTTTCTGGAGCTTGTGTGTAAAATGAGCTCTGGATTTCAGCTGCACTGTTGACACATGCACCGCACAGCAGGCGATTTTCTAGCTGGAGAAATAGTCTCGCAACAAAAACACTCTGGAGTACCACCTTGGTGAGCATAGAGGAGGCAGGACATGATGCAAATGAGATGCTGTGTGTCTACAGCATGCTAATATCAGATCAGACTCCCCGTTTATGCGTGACGATTTGGAATGTTGTGGAATGCAAAGTTTTTCACACGTTTATAGTTTTGACAGGTGAAATTACAGGTTGGCAAAAAAACAAAATTACAAAAGGCAGCTGATATCAGTTTACAAACTTAGTTTTTACACATTTTATTCCATCCCATCAAAGATACAAGCAGAGAAGGAAAAGTGTCAACTTATAACTATTACATAATATGATCGATACTTTTCTCTTTTGCTTTTCTCTTTTAAATGTTGATGTGAAGACATGAGAGATGAATAAAAGAGTAAATGTCACAGGAAAAATAAAGTTCAATGATCATTTATGGGTTTGACTTATTAAAATAATACTTTCTTTGAAAAATGCCAATTTACATTGAACAGATTCACCTTTTACTTTGAGAATTAATCTTCAACTTTAAATGCTTCATTATGTATTTCAGCAAAGATTAATGGTGCTCACACACGTCGATGCTATTGGCTTTCCATGTCAACAGTAGTGCATGATTGTATCTGTTATTTTGTGTAGCTTAAACTGGAACTGCTTTACGCCGAACACCACCAGTTTCATGAAAACTGACTGGACTGTAAGAAGTTGGTTATTTTAATGACTTGCATTAATTAATGTATTGTGTGGGTACTGGAGTCATGGTTGCTTAACTGAAGACATTACACAGCTCATGGGCTGTGAAATGCCAGATTTCCTCTGGCTTTTGTTTAGAATATAGCAGCAGAAAATGTCCCAGAGACCAAGAGGGTTTGATTATGGAACAGGATCGAGTTAAAACACATATAAATAGAAAAAAAAGGCAGACATTTTAGAGCAATTCAGTCAAAAGTCTGTTGAGTAAATTATATTTTACCCCTTGTCCATCTCCAGGCTTAATGCTGATGAGGTAACACTGTTGCCTTGTACACCATTTTTTTTAAAAATTTTTATTGTTCTTTTTTCAATATTATTTTAAACCTGTATAATGTTTTATGTAATGTCTTCTTTTCAACTGAATTGCACTTTTACTTCATTGCCTCATTGATGCAATGACAACAAGGTTTGAATTTAAAGATAGAGCAGTGTATTAATGGAAAGTTTATAGTTGATCCACCTCCGTTTTAGGTTTGACGAGAACTTGTTTTTAAACTTTTCTGTTTCGTGTGTGTTAGAAATGAATAAAAAAAAAAAAATTATTGATCGAAATGCATCAGGATATAGGCTTGAGTAAATAAAGCATCTAAGTTTGTCACCACACCATTTTGTGAACTTGCTCCCAAACAGAAAGAAGCAGGTGTTTTATAACCTCATTAATAATGCATCTGTTTCCTAAAAGCTCTCCCAGTGAGTCTGTTTGTCCAGGACCAAACATATTTTGTGCAACAGTTTAAATAAACTGATCTATCAGTAACTTCATTTTTACATGTTTTCCAAAATGCCTTTTGGATTCTGAACATTAACTACCAAAGATACTGACTGGACAAATTGATTCTTAAAATTCTTTACATTGAGTTCATCCAGAGAGCCAATGAAATTGTGTCTAGGCTCATGTCTTCACCATGTGCTGCTAAAATATGGACACATGCAAGGCCATACAAAGCTTCTTATTGACGCGTTCAAGTGTAAGAATACAAAAAAACGAAATCATAATGGTCCTTTCTGAACTATTTTACAAGCTTAAATGTGCTGTAGGGAGATAACCTAGTCTTTGAACATAGATTCCTGCTTGTTGACAATCACTTGAGATGCACTGCTAAGTGATATTTGATCATGGGGCTTTAGACGTTTAGCCTTTACAAACATTTTGTATGACAGTAGCAAAAAATAATTAAACTAATGCTGACTACATAATCACATTTTGGAGTCTGGATATAGCTACGAGCAGCAGCTTGTGCTTGTTGAGGTTCACAGAACTTTGTCACTCAGTCATGCAGAAACTCTCATGTTAATGCTAAATTTCTTTCTCTGTAATTGTTGGACTGGACATCCATCCCTTAACTCCATTTTCCTGAGCTGCACTCCTCTGTATGCTCTGGTTATTATGCTACAACAAAAACATTGTCTGCATCTTACATGGTCTTTGTGAGTAATATGAGTTACTTTCAATATTTAAATTTCCTCGCTATGCAGTGTGGCAAGATGAATCCAGCCTGACACCGACAGTCATCCTGCTGTTCACACACACACATACAATCACATACACACAAGCTACCTGCCTAAACTTTCATTTGCATTTAATATTCGGATTAGAAGCTGCTGCCAACAGGTGCAGAAAGCTTGTTTTGATAAGCTGCCTCCTCATCAAACTCTTCTTAATGTTTACTTCTCAGATCAGTGCTGCTGACTGGGGACAAGCTGAAACAATGTATGACCTCTATGAGGTTCTTTTCAAGGTTCACAAGGTACGTTAAGAGGGTGCTGCTGTGTGCATGCAGCATGCTGGAGAGTTTAATCACTGCTGTTTTGTCTTTGTTTTTTTGGTTTTACTTTTACTGTTTCCATTTCAGGGAAAGAAACTTAAGACATCAACACATTTTTTTTAGAGTAACCCGTAACTTAAGGCATTTTACTGATTTTACATACTGATTTTAGTATTAAAAGATGAAAAAGGTAACCATGACTTTTCCCTATCTTGTAGTAATTAAGATTTTGTGTTACAGCTGTGGATGGCAGAGGATTGCTGGCTCCAAGCGAGGCTCTACTTGGGGCTGGAGCATTCACCTGAGCAGCAGGATAATGAGTCTCTGTGCTTCAGTATTCTGGTCGGCCATGGCCAGAGCCACACCTTCAGGGTAGAGCTGGCCACTGACCTGGCTATCTGGGAAAAGTCTTTCCAAAGAGCAGTCTTCTTGGAAGTGCAGCGAATACGGGTAAGTAATTCCTCATGACATGGCACGTCAAGACAACTGAGGCTTGGTAGCTGGATTTCTTACCTACATGTGCAACAAGTCACTCCAATCTGCTGGAGAACACCTTGCATGGTGTCAACATGAAGCACTTTGTGGAAATTGAGACCACAAACCACCCTTGTGCTTTTGGGCTTTGAGAGCCAGAGGGCATATAAACACCAGCAACAGTCTTAAATGGCTGTCTGCAGGATACAAACATAGAAAAAGTCTAAAATACATAATTTGTTGCTTGTGGCTGTAAATATTCCTCTGTACCAACATGTGCACATTTTAAATGAGTATATTGTCGCCATACACTGACACCGATTAGTTTGGTTCGGGATAAGAAAATAGAGTCAAAGTAAGATACAGTTGCGTACAGAGGAAGGTTATCAGGAGTCATCTCAACAAAAGGAGAGAGGACACCTGCACGACTCCACCTACACAGTCAAAATGAACAGCCAAATCTGCCACTGATCCCACTCTGGATTACAGAGTGGGATGTAAATTGCAAAGTTTTTCATGTCACGCAAAAATAATTAATTATATTTGATTACATTCACAGCCTCTGTCACTTACTCACCTCATCCACTGTGTGTGTGACACAAGCTAAATATTTATCTAGCTCGTCATGTCTATAAAAAGTACAGAAAGGAGTGGGAATCAAACCCTGAATTCAAAGGCTGGCTGAAGCTGTTTATTGGAGACTATACAAGGACAGACTACCTGTATTATAAGCCTGATTTTAATGCTAAACTCTGCGATTTAAAAAAAAAAAAAAAAAAAAAAAAAAAAAAAAAAAAGTACACGACAATTCAATGATATATCCACAAAGCAAAACTTTATAATAGTTCAACCCAAAACAAGCTAAAGCTAAACAAAAATAAATAAATTAAAAGTTAGAAAACTACAAAAAATAATTCTAAATGAATAAATGTATCTCTGTCAAAGTCTTTTTTGGGTCACTGTGCTAGTCCCAAGCCCAGATAAAGGTGGAGGGTTGGACATGCAGCTAGCAATTCCACAAAACATAACAATCCTTGGTTAAATTTGATACACTAACATTTAATAAAGCAGGACAAAGCTGATTTATACAATGTGGGTTTAATGGTATTCAGAATTACATTTTCAAAGGGATAGCCTGTTTCAGTGGCAAAAAAACCCAACAAAATAAAAACAATAACCATTAGAAAAAGTTTATTCATAGTACTAAACATATTTAGGGTGGTTTTGACTGACTTTTGTTTCTCCCACAATGTTATTCCTCTCTCTTACAAGGTCCATAATATTACATGCAAATGTAAAATTATGCAAATTAGGCGATGACATCATCTCGCGACTTTTAGAACAGCCAATAGCTACTTTCTTTACTGAGGAGTTGGCAATAGTGCTGCACTGTAAATGCTGACCTTACTGTCATGAATAACCATCAAAGCCACTCTTTCCCGTATGTTACTGTGTTCCCACTTAAGATATCAGATATTTCAGTACCATTTTAATTGCAGCAGCATTGGTGCATCTGTGTCTGTGATACTTCTTATATTGTGGTTCTAGATTCTTCAAACTGGTCAAAACACGGTTATGTAAAAGAATTACACACCTTTTCAATTCAAAGTTTGATAGTACAGGACTTATTTTAAAAAAAAAAAAAAAAAAAAAAAAAAAAAAAGTGTAGTCCTAAACAAGTCATGCAATTAGCCAAATACAGTCTTGAATTACTGCCAGCAATTTCTTATTTAATTAGCAAAAACTAATTCTAAATGCAGTAGTGTGTGTGAAAATTTATGTACACTCTTACTGATTTAATAAAGATCAA
Source organism: Telmatherina bonti (assembly GCF_933228915.1). Taxonomy (NCBI): domain Eukaryota; kingdom Metazoa; phylum Chordata; class Actinopteri; order Atheriniformes; family Telmatherinidae; genus Telmatherina; species Telmatherina bonti. The sequence continues at coordinate 11,049,340 of NC_136631.1, forward strand.
GAGGTGTAAGTGTATCTGGGTGTTGGTGATCAAATTGACTTCACTCATCAGAAAATTAGAGAAATTTTGACATTTTATGAAGCCATTCTCAGAAGCTGTTTGCTCAGTTTTTTTGCAAGCTGTTAGCTGTCTGACTAACTTCATAAAGATCAACCAGTTAAAGAGCATCCAGGTGCTGCTCATCAAAGTCAATTCACCTATCATTAGAAAATTAGGGGACAATTTGTTGTTTTCTGGAGCCATTCAGAGGAGCTGTTAGCTCGGCTGTTAGCTCACCCGTTAACCCGGCTGTTAGCTCTACCGTTAGCTCAGCCGTTAGCCCGGCTGTTAGCTCAGCTGTTAGCTCAGCCGTTAGCTCGACTGTTAGCTCAGCCGTTAGCCCGGCTGTTAGCCCGGCTGTTAGCTCAGCTGTTAGCTCAGCAGTTAGCCCGGCTGTTAGCTCAGCCGTTAGCCCGGCTGTTAGCTCAGCTGTTAGCTCAGCCGTTAGCTCGGCTGTTAGCTCGGCTGTTAGCTCGGCTGTTAGCTCAGCTGTTAGCTCGGCTGTTAGCTCCAGTTCCCTGTCTGAGTTCTTTTCTCTTTCTGCAAACCGTGTGCTATGACTACGGCCTGCTGTTCAGACATTTGACTACTTTTAGATCAAAATGGTTCCAGTTCTGGTTCAGAGCTGCTGCTATATAGTCATGCTGTAGCTAATAACTGGTTTAGTTTTCCAACATACACCACTGGAACACATAACGTCACTTTAAGGATTAGTTCCCATATGTGTTTGACTCGCACTCTACAATTTTTGTAAAAGGCTGCTACAGAAGACAGATTGTCTTCATGTAAACAACAACTTTTATTTATTTTCTTTGCACACTGATGTCTTAATAACACCAGTCTGGGTTAAAAATGTTGCCTTAAACAAAAGTTGGTGTTTGTGAATGTTCTGCAGCACTGAGCACATTTTTTTTTCACTAAACTGGTGTTTCTACACACTAACCATGTCAAACATTTGTGATTTTTAACTTGATACTTTGAGCAGAGTGTGTAAACACTGATTATATTATAACACCTAACTATGCGTGTAAATGTAGCATCAGACTGTTTAAAAATTAATCAGCAATCAGTCATTGTGAATGTCACTGTATGGTACACTGTGTTCAGTTCAGATGTTCAGATGTGGCTGGGGAACAAATAGCAAGAAAAACAAACAAACAAACAAAAAAAAACTGACTTCATGTTGGCTCTATGACTCCAGCAGTCTTGAATCTGAGTCTGGATATTTCAAAGTTTGAATTTTAGCTGATTTCAGTAATTCTTACAACAGCCTTAGACATGGTTTATTGACCTGACCCAACATAGGGTTGGTACTGGTGTGGCACTAGTTTTGCAGGCTGCCATCTTGAGGTAAAACAGGAAGAACAGGTTCCAAGTTAGGTTACAAATCCAAACTTGCACATGAGGCACTTTGGTGGGAATAAACTCTTAAGTGTTGTTCACTTGCCCACTTAAAGAAATACAAGGCAAGTTCATTTGTATAGCTCATTTCATACATAAAGAAGTTGCATGAACATCAGATTAAGACAGATTAAAAATTATGTGGCAAAATAACCACAAAATCATATGGATGATTGTAGGTTAGGAGGGAGAGCAACCAGAAGGTTGGTAGTTTGATTTCAGGCTTCATCTGACTACATGCCAAAGTGTCCATGGGCAAAACACTGACCCCTGCATTGCCCCAATGTGCCAATCGGGGTATGGGTGGGTGTGACTGTGACATGTAGTGTAAAGTGCTTATGGTTGGCATGGCTGGAAAGTGCTATGATAAGTACAAGTATATTTACCATTAAAAAAAAAAAAACTCAATTAAAAGCAAAGAACAGGGCTTACCTTAATGGGATACTGGTGTCCATGTTTAGACGATCTTAAACTCTTAACTTTCACTTTCAACAGATTAAAGGGAAACACTGAGGTGAGGTTGCCCTTGACCTATTGTCTAGAGGTTGATATGTCTTTAGTTAAAAAAAACAAAAAACAAAACTTGTTTATATTAAATTGTTGCTGATCATTTTATTTCATTTCATACTCAGAAAATCACAACATCTATTTGTCTATTAGCCTATTTTTAATGTGTTAAGTCTGTTTGGTTTGTTTAGAAGTTTTAAGTTTTTATGAAGTACACAATACTGTTCTAGTTAACCATTATAAGTTAGTTAATTTTTAGGATGTTTTAATTCAGCCTCTTTCTGCCGATTTAATGCTTCAGCAGCAAGGAGTGATTTGCATGCCTGTTGACACATTCTTGATTCTGTGCCATTTCCATTCTTTTTCACTAGGAAGTTAATTGCATTTAAAACTGAAAGGTTAGCCAGCGCTCAGTTTTTATTGTTGCTCAAAATGCATTTAGCACAAGGAACCTAAAGAATTAGTCTTCACATCAATGAGCCATTAAATTGCCTCTTAAGCAAATGTGTTTAAAGTTTAAAGCTCTCGTGTGAGGTGCCTTGCTAAGCAATTCTTGGTAGCAACTGTCTCATGTCCATCAAGAGGTTCAAATTTGAACACTTACTGGACAAATTAGGAGTTCAAATGACTTCTTTACTTCAGAACCTGTTTGATTGCTCAGTTCCTGCTACATGTTTTAGAACTTAACATTATAAGCTAAATTATAAAGGAGCAATAATACAAAAAGAAAGTTAGCATGAGGATTAGCATCGCGGCTAATATAGTAAACAGCTTAGGGTGATAAATATTAAGGCGGTAATTCCGATCATATCTAAACTGAGGTGGAAATATCTGCTAAATGTTGATTATTTGCACATTGGTGTTCCAATTAAACTGATTTCAAAAGATGAAAAAATGTGGACAAAGGGCAACTCTAATAGACTTCGTGGAAGCATTGTTTAACAGCACTTTACCTGTTAAAGATGGAGGGACATGCTATCTTGAAAAAGTGTTAACAAAATATAGACATTAGTAGACAATTTAGTTGGACCAACTTTATCTACTATTCTTACTGAATGCAACACTGTTAAACTCTTAGTGTAGCTCTGGACCCAGTCTCTGCTAAACAAACTGAAGTTGTGTATCAAACAATGACAAAGTCCAAAAGAAGGATGAATAGCTCCTCGGTGAGGATCATAGGTGCATTTTTAAACATGTGCCATTCCTGTGTGAATGCAAGTGAAATGCAAAAAGCAGACAAGAGACTGAAACGGGAGATAGATCATGTTGTGGACTGCACAGTGAGGCTGTTGCCCGAGTTTGATGCATAGCTACAGGGATGAGGAAACTGTAAGATTGAATGATTTGTCTAAAAATGTGCCCTGTTGAGGTGTAGAATTGTAATGGAAAATGAGAGACTTGGTGAATAAACAACAGTGTTTATGAAGTATTTATGTTAATGTTGGCTGAAGCATCTGTTAAGCTGAAAACGCCAACAATTAATGGGAAAGCGTGTTCCTGGTGAGGGTGTAGGAGACAAATGCAAATTATACAATTATTTTACAAGTGCTAGTCCATTCTGTTTATGGTTTAAATATTTCATTTTTTTATAGCCAAGTGAATATCTCCTACGTACAACTGAAAAAATTTTTGCAGAGCTAAATGCACAGACAAAACTTCCTCAAACTTAGTTTTCCGTTTGTCCTTTCTAGGCTTCTATAGAACCAGAGCTAACGCTGAATCAGGATCCATGCAACTATATATATCTGATGTATTCTACAGTAATCTAAACTATTCATTTCAGGATCCAACAAAAATGCAAACACATCACTGCTCATATTTGGACCTTTTCCAAGTTTCCATGAAAACACCCATGAAATTCGTCTGAATTGGAAATGGCAAAAGGAAAGGACATGCCAACATTGTTGCAGTTAGAAATAATAACCTTAAATGAAAGGGATCTGTATTCTTTGCTTTGGAAGAAACAAGCATATTCTGCAACAATTACAGCCCAGCAGACCAGCATTGCTGTCAATTTTTAGGATAATCTGATGAGATTTCACCCCATGCTCCCTGGAACATCTCCAAAAAGATTGATTGACTTGGTATCAAGCTGCTCCCACAACAGCTTAGTAGGGTCCTGATCCAGAGACTGCACTAGCTGCTCCTTTACAGTCGGATTTCTGTCCAACTGCTGATTATTTGGATATTGCTGAGACATTTTGAAGGTGTTGCAAGATTTAATCAAGTATTATCCACAGAGTTTGGTATAGCTTAGCAAAGTGTTGGGGGGGGGGCTTTCTTCCGTAATGTTTTTTCCACTTTGGTGGTATCAAAATCTTTTTTGATACCACCAAATCACCCCGACCATCACACTGCCTCCACCATGCTTGACTAGTGGTATTAACCATTTTTCTTGCATATTTTCCTTTGTTCTGCATTTCATATATTCTTTTTCTGTTTGTTCCGAGGACTACAAACTTGGACTCATCTTTCCACAACACCTTCTTCAGGGCATACAGTGTCTAATGTCTGTGTTTGGTCCATTTTAGTCTTTCCTGCTTATTCACCCATTTGAGCTGTGGCTTTTTCCTGACAACTCCGCCATGAAGTTGTCTTACTGGTGTTTTACAGGTACTATTTAGTGCAGCTGTCAGTTGAGGGCCTGTGAGTCAGAGTTATATAACAACTGAGTTAATAGAGTCTGACTTCATCATCGTTACACTACACCTCTGAATATCAACATTTTCTCATCACGTTAAGTTGAAAACAGATGTTATGGTCTGAATGAACAAAACAAATATAAACATCTTTCAAAGTGCATCTCTCAAATGATTGTGTGATATTTCAACAATTGTAAGAAGATCTATGACCTCAGTTTTTCATGTGCACTTCAAAACTGCTTAATCTTTTAGTTGAAGCTAAATTGGAATTTGGTTCCGTTAATAAAGATTGTATGAATTGGACAGCATGCATGTCTTTGGACCCATTTGGTTCTTTAAGCGTGAACCAAATGGGACAGCACTGGATTGCTCTATGACCCAAGTGCTCATGTCATGATCATGCGCACATTTGTCAATGGCAAGGCAACAGATAATCACAAAATTGTGAACTAGTAAGTCAAATATTTCTATTCTTTGATACAAAAAAAGCTGTTTCTGTGTATAAAATTTGCAACATGGCAATGATGGCTCGCTAGCATGATAAAGCAGGAATGTGCAGGAAGTCTTGTGGCAATGCCCTGGGCAGGGAGTCAGTCGAAGATTTAATCACCAACAAGCATCCGTCAATGCAGGTTAGTGAGGTGAAGTCCAACAAGATTGAGAAAATGAGACTGTGCATTAGTTTTTTTTTGTTTTGTTTTGTTTTTTTTAAACTCCGAGAGGGCGAGACTTCCCTGAACTACAGTACTCTCATTGGCCTTGGCAGGCATGTTGGGAAAAAAAAAAAATATCATCTGGTTGGTCTTACAAGGTTGCAGTCCCAATACCTATGTGTTGTACCTCGTTTCCCTCCATCAAGGAAGATTGTTTTTATGCTAAGCCTCCAGGTTTTTAAAGTTTTTATGTCACCTTAAGGACAAAATTATGCATTTAGTAGAAGGATGTATTATTGGTAGGTCTAAAACTTCCTATCTTGCTGTTTTACCTCATTCTACATTATCTTTTTTCTTTTCTACATCACATTTAGGGGTTAAAAGTGCATGGTGAAGTTTAGGTTTAAAAATCCATTGTGAGGGTTATTAAATAACACTGTCATAGACTTGAAATACTTATTGATCACATTAGTCTATCATGCAACCAAGTGCCACTGTGGATATAACATCCCTCTCGGTTCGTCCTTTCTAGACTGGTAAAACTACTTCCAGATTGTAAAACTAATCATTTTTTTTGCATCTCGGCACTTTAGATTCAATGACACACCGCTTACCCAAAAGGGAATAATAGGACCATCCATGTTTTTCAAGTGCCATTTTGTTATATTTTTGCTGCCTTCTGTTAAAAGCTCCTCTTTAATATTCAATCCAAAGAAAAGATTTTTCTTTTAACAATATTTTTAAAAAATCAGTTGTAGACTTTGCTTTATGTTTTGATGGAAGCAACCTAGGTGGACAAAAGAAATGTAGGATAATGGCTAGTTTACATAGATAGCACAGAGGCCCAGAACCATCTGGCAGGGTTAGGGCGAAACTGTCGTATGAATAATATCCAGAAAAATTCACTTCCTTAAAAGATAAAGGAACCACAAACTGGAAAATGGAAATAATCCCAGAAAAATAATGAATTCTTGAATAAGTTTCTAATGATTAGTTAATAAAGACAGAGCTTGTGCGATATATTTCTCTCAGATGAAAACAAACTGCCAAATTCCTTTTTGTGGATTTATTAAGTCTCATCCTTTGTTCTTTGTTCTCTCTCCTGTCTACGCATCACACATTTCACTTGTCCTGCATTATTGAAACTTAATGTTTAAATTATTAAAAGTATTATATCATTTCAATCAAATGGAGCAGCCGAGTCTCTTGCCAGTATTTTTTCACCATGTATTTTTAGGAAACTGCTCTGCAGCTCTGAAAATGTTCCTCACTTCTTAGATGATGAATGCAATAAAAAGCTTTTTTTTATTTCTTTTCTGACTAAAACTTAGAGTAAAACAACTTAGTGGCCAACACACTAACCCTTAACATAGATTTGAATTATTTGATTTATTACAATGATACTGAATTATCAGGTATGATCGGGGGTAAGTAGTCGCAGCAAAGTCCAAATCTGAATTTAATCCACACTGCTTGAATCTTTTCCATTTCTTTTTCCATCTGAGCAAATTTACTGAACTGTGAACCCCTGTTTCTTTTATTCCAGTCTGACAAAACGATGGAAAAAGTATATTTGATTCACCTGCTGTAAATGAGCTTTGTCTCAAACACGTGTAGGGTTTCTTGCTTGAAGCACAGCTTTAGTCATCTGTATCTGCTGTATCACTGGTTTCTCCCTGAGCTTTAAAAAGCCCTGCACAGCCATGATCACACATTGTATTCAGGATTTAATGAGAATGCCACACGTCAGGTCGGATTCTTCATGAAATGGCTAGCTGTGCCTTTTTTTTTTTTTTTTTTTTTTAATTCTCCCCTTTCCCACCGTCTCACCCCTGTAGTGTGGCCAGCCAAAGACAAATGCTACAAAGCCTGAGGGCTCGAGTGCTCGGGACACTTAAGCAGGGACATTTATAAATATTACAAAGCAGAGCACCTGTCAGATGATATTTAAATCACATTCACATCCTTCCTAGGTCAGCACGGGAGCCAGATATAATTAAATGACTTCTTATTTCTAAAATGAAAGCACATACAGTGTGGGGGGCTTTATACCAGCAGGCTGCATCTCTTATATATATATAAAAAAAAAGCATCAATCTGAGGGTCTTAGGGAGCCATATATAATCCCTTTATGTTTTGAGGGCTCATGTGGTCACTGAGAGTTTAAATTTATAATTCTACCAGGCTCGCTTACATTTCCTTTTAATTCACTGCATGTTTAAGAACCGTCTTAACGTGCCTGTGGGTAGTGAGATTTTTGTTCTGCTTAAACCAAAAACCAAATGCATCAAGATTAATTTACCAATACAAGCATTTAAGATGGGCTTTAAACAAAAACACAAAGTGCAATTCATCTGAAACACTTTGCTCATGCAGCTAATGTTCTTTCTGACCATTGTTTCTGCTGTTGTGTAAAGACCTGCAAAGCTTTAGTCCTCCGTTGGAATACACAGCTTATCTTTTGACCTGAGTGGTGGATTGTCCTTGGAGTGGTGTAATAAGTCAACCTTTTGACAGCTTTTTATTACTAAAATAAACACAGTACACCAGTAATAATTACAGACTTTTCTTGACACCACCAGAGGCAGAAAAACACAGATGTGCACGGGAGGTGAAATGTGGTGGTCTTAACAGCTTTTCATCCTACTGGCAACAATAGACTGTCATGGAATTTAAAAGGTCTTTTTGGTTTCTGTTTTATTTTATCAGACAAGTTGCGTGTGCCCATTTGTCATCAAGGGATTAGTGAGTTTTTTGTCTTTCTGCTTGCTAGAGAGGGGAAAAACACACCAAGTTCCTTATTGAATGTTTCCTGTTGATTCCCTACAAGTTCTTTTCATTTTGACTGAAAGGTTAAGCAAAAAAGGCGCCTAGTAGTCAGTAATAAGGCATCTATCTGCTAAATTTGATCTTAGCTGTGATACTGGATGTGCTTTGTTGAGTAACACAGCTGCCTTTACATCTGTAAACTTACTGTATTGTTGTGACTCAAAACAGCAACAACAGCCATTTTCACATGAATACAAGTGACTGAATTAAAACCGTGATTTAAAAAAAAAAAAAGTAAATATAAACACACCATGCAAAAGATTGTGATCTGATCACTTTTATTCAGATGAAAATGTCATTTAGATTGAGACGGTCGGTTATGCAAACTCATAATCTGACGTCTGAGTAAAAATTGTCTGAACATTATTGTTGAAATTGCCTTGTTATGTCAGCTGTTCGTCAATGTAACTTATTTGCACGCTTTGCATTACAGCTTGTACCGTTTGATCTATTTAAAAGGGTTTGTTTTGTTCAAACATGATGCATCTAAATGCACATCTGTAACAGAATAACAGTTCAGGCTCATGTTCAGGTGTGATCAGACTGGTAACCTGACTGAGAAAATTTTGCATGTAAACATGGTTAATGTGTGTTAACACACAGCAAGATTGCATGGTGTCGTTAGCTTTTGAAGTCACTGTTAAAATAAATAAGAAACATTGCAAGTATTGTAATTACTATTACAGCAACAAAAAAATAAGCAGGTTCTGCAGCAGGTTTCAGTCTTTTACTGCTCAAAAAGCAGTTTCAGGGAAGAAAAGCAACACTAATATCTAGTCTATTTTAGTCCTTTTGTCATTTTGTATCTTTGTTGCAGACAATGATGGCAGGTGTAATGTTCCCTTGCAAAGATATTTGATCATTATTGTAATTACTGTGGTTTTCAATCATTTCTACTGATCCTTATACTCTGCTAGCTGTGTGTTTATTATGGTTACCATCTTCTCTTACTGACTCTGAGAAGACCAGACTCGCATCTCACTTAGTGTTCAGTGTTATTAAAGTTTTACTTTTTATTGTAGCTGCATATAAATATTCTTTTGGTTTTTGTTAAACCATCCAATAAACTGCTATTTTCTGGTTATAATTACAACTGAAATTTTTTGGGGAGAAGCCAGTTGCAGGGATGTTGCTCAAATTATGGTTGGATTTGGCAGGTTTGCAGAGTGGTACTGGCACCTTTGACTGCCACTTGTTTACTTCAGAGTCCTCAAAATGCCCTCCAACTTATTGAGAGCTCTGTTTAATTTGGCTTAAAACCAAAATTTGATCACAATAGTGCTGAGGCCTTTAGTTTTGGAACCAAATCCATGACATTAATGTTAATAAATGCTCACTGAAGAGAAGCCAACTCTATGTAAGAGAGGAAGTGCCTTGGGTTAAACTACTGGTGGTAAATTTGAATGGATTTGCCTGTGAAATACAGCAGATAGAAAAAAGATGTAATAAATCTGCATCTTAACTCAGGGGGCTTACACCTGTATGTAGCATTAGGTCTGTGAGCTAAAAGGGAAGCTGCCATCTCAAATCTTAAAACAATATGGCTCTGAGTGGAATTTTAGTCCAGCTGTCTTTTTTTTCCTCAATAAGTATCAATGGTGACTATTCAAGTGATTATGGAAAATGTAATTATATTAATACATTTTAAAGTTAAAATTGTGGTGATCAGAAATGCGGAACATTTGTATTGATTTATATCAACCCAGAATTAAAAGGCTGGGATACAATTTCAGAGAGGGGTTGCAGGTTGGAAAACAATTTTTTGTAGTTATGTACAATATTATTGGCATACTGATTTCAATGTTAAAATGCAAAATCCAATTATTGGTTTTTACTTTTTTAATGACAACTTTTGCTCAATATGCACATATTATATATATCCAACTCTTCAGCCACTTATTTGCAAACAAAATAAGACATGCCACATATAGTTTTCCATATATTTTTGTTTGGCAGACCTCGCTCTATAAATAGCTGTATCAGTTAATATTGGTTATTGGTAAGAGTCTGACAAAAATTGGTAAATGAAATATCAGTTAAAAAAAAAAAAAAAAGCCAATATCAAACATCCCTAATTTTTTGCTATATATCATTATTATTATATTTTATGCTTATAGCTGTTTGTCTGAAGCTGGTACAACTTGCACAAACCACATTTGGATGGCAAGTATTTTCAAACAGCTTGTTTTTGGTTCTACAAGCGATTAGGCTTCATAACGAGGACAGAACGGGTGGTTTGGCAAAATCTATGCAGCTGATTCCCTGAGCTTTTAAGAGGAAAGCATCTGGACCAGTTTCCACTACACTGGCTGTGATGCACCCAAATGGAGCTGCAGAAAACTCGGCTCAGTTCTCCAGAAGCAAACACCAGTATTATGCTGGAATAACTCACAAAAAGTAGAGAAATGTACAAGTCTTGAAGGTTTTATGAAGAACAAATGCTTTTTTTAACAATTACTGCCTAAACTCAGCTGCATCTATGAATCATTAACAAGTGGGCCTGTGTTCCACACCCATTCACTTCCACTTAATGGAAGTGAAAACAGTGTTAACTTAAAACACCTGTGTCCCACAATACGATTCCCTGTTACAAGAAGTTAAATATTTAATGCATGTGTTGGACTTTGCAGCTGCAGTTAGAAAATCAGAGCATGCTGAACACAAGCAGGGCTCTGTGAGCACCACATTGTCCAAACAGGGGCAAACTGTTCTTTCTGGAAGCAGCCACAATAACCTGAGTGGTTCATTTTGCTGCATAAAATTCACTGTGTGCTGGCTTTTTATGTAAATGTATAATTATTCAGCATTTGATAACATTGTGCTACATTTGCTCCATAAAAGAAAGACTAATTGATGTCTGTGAGATACTGCTTTAAAACTGTGTTTTCAGATGCCTGGGAGTCGCCAACAGTCATGTAAGATATACAATTGGTTTGCAATTGCTTTCAGACAATGTTTTCCTTTAAAGAAAGAAAAATAAATATATAGAATGCCACCTGTCTTTTTGGGACTTTGTTTAAAGGCCGCAACATTGTTGATTTGGAGTGGTATTTTGTACAGCTTACACATAAGACTGCACATGTTAAACCAAATGTTTATACTTATATATTTGGTAAATGCATATTAAGCATGCATGAAATTCCAATTATAATCATACCTTGGCCATGAGAATGCTGAAGGCTGATCTCAAGACAGTCTTTACTTAAAATTAAAAAACTAAGGGATTAAATTTTGTGTTCTTTTTATTCTAATTTATCATTGAATAAAGACTGGCCAATAAAGGAGCTGAAAAGATCCTACTTTGTCCACTAATGCTAAGGGCTGGATTTCTCAGGTGGTTGTACATGGGACTGCTATGTACATAATGTACTTTCACTGTGTCATGGTGTTTGGTCCATTGCTTATATCAATGTGGCTGTTGGTCAAGAGTAAGAGCAGTCATCTTTCAACCAGGGAGTTAGGGGATCGATTCCAGGCTTCACTTGTCTACATACTTAAGTGTCCTTGGGCAAGTCACTGAACCCTGCATTGCCTCCTGATGTGCATTTCAAGGTATGAGTGTGTGTGTGAATGGGTGACTGTGACATGTGAAGTGCTTTGAGTGGTTGGCATGACTGGAAAAGTGCTATATAAGTACAAGTCCATTTATATGAGCAGGCTTTTGCAAAAACATTTTTGATCAGTCAAGTTGCTACCATTGTGTAGGTAGCTCTCTGCAGTGGTAACCTGGGATTACTTCCAAGGCTGCTTGATGGCATGCTATTTACTTTATTAGTTCATGATGTTGAAGCTGTGTGACTGGAACATTTATTGTCATTACATATAGAAATGAGAACTAGAAATGATGGTAAATAGTGAAAGGAGAAGCCATGCTCAGCCTTGAAAATGCATCATTATCCGCTCTTAGTCAGCTAGCTCACTATGTGTTGCATGTAACTATCAAGTGCTTATTTGAGGAACTTGTTACATAACTCTTTTGGTCATGTGAATCATTGGAAACCTTTCAGAGCCTTCCAACTAAATTCATAGAGCCTGTATTAGCTAAGCGATAGTAAATATGCTATTAAAAGCCAAGCAAGCTTTCTGGAAAGAAAGAAAGAAGCTTGCTTCGCTTTGTGCTCTGTGTAAAATCATGGACCATTTTCCTCAGAAATTACTTGTACACTGAGCTGGAACAAGAACTAAATGAGAGCAGAGCTTATCGGTTGTTTCATATTGCATACAGTTAACGTTATTCTTTACAGGGGGATAACAAGGTCACTACAGCCCACTGACTTCATTTTCACATGTTAGCATTTCTGCTTGTACCTGAAAATTAATGACCTACTGTATCATCAATGAGAATGCTAATTATGTGTGATTTGTTGGCAAAAAGTGTTCTTTTTTTAAGTCTTGCCATGAAGATTAAATTGTTCTCCTGGCAGCGGATCCTTAGGAAGCTGAACATGAATCAGTATTTTCCAGGTTTTGTCTGTGTGCGGCTTGTCTAACATGATGGATGTTTTCTGGATGATAAAAAAGACAGAGGAACAAAGGTGTTGCTCATTGGAAAGCAAGTTCTCTATGAGGGGAAAAAAAAGAAAGGACTTCAGAACAAAGTTTTTACGTGAACTGGTTTGTACTATTGCAACAGCTCAGGCTTTCAGCACATGCATATATACTTACAGCGGGATGGTTGAAGAACATCCTTAAATACCCTGAATCTGATAATGCAACTTTTTTCATTATCCTGGGATGCCTGGTTACACACAGAATCAGTTTTCACTTTCAGTCTGACATTTCTGTAATCAATCTTCAGGAAGAGAAACATTTAAATATCACTGGACAATCCATACAGGCCTCCATATCAGACTAAACTTTGGATTTACTCTGGCATATTACTAAGCCAATAAGCTTGGTTTCCCAGCATTTAGAGGTTAACAAACTGCTGGATTCTTTTGGAGGTAATAAAATAGAACTTGGTCGTTGTTGCTATTGTCGTCCCCACAAACTGGACACAATATGCCATGGTCATGGAGAATGATTTCTGAATGGCTTTTTGGAGACTCTGTCCACCATCAGGAAAGGGAAGCAGTACACCATTAACACTGTGTACAGTGGAGATGGAGGGATGCTGACCCTGAATCGGGACTTTGTGGGTTAGTGGAAGGAAAACTTTGAAGACCTCCTCAATCCCACAGACACATCTTCCAACAAAGAAGGAGAGTCTGGAAACCCAGGGGTGGCTGTCTTCTCTCTCGGACAGAGGCTGTTGAGATGGTTAAACAGCTCCGTGGTGAAAGGGCTCATTGGTGGACTAGATCACCCAGAGTTTCTTAAGGCTCTGCATACTGTTGGGCTGTCTCGGTTGACACACCTCTATAGCATTGCACGGATATTGGTGATAGTTCCTTTGGACTGGCCGTCTGGGATAGTGGTCCTGCTCTTCAAGAATGGGGACCAGAGAGTGTGTTCCAGCTAGAGGGTGATCACACTTCTCAGTCTATTCAGAGGTCTGTTGGGTTGTTAAACTTTGGATTGAGGAGGAGCAGTATAGTTTTTCTCAGTCATGGAATAGTGGACCAACTATACACCTTCTTTGGGGTCTTGTAGGGGACATGGAATTTTGCTCAACCAGTCTAAATGGGCTTTGTGGACTTGGAGAAGGTGACTTTGTACCCTAGGGACTACTGGAACCCCTGTTTGAGCTGTCCCATCCCTGTATGACTGCTACCAGAGCTTGGTCTGCACTGCTGGCAGTAAGTCGGATTTGTTTCCAGTAGAGTTTGGACGTGGTTGCATTGGCTTGATCGGGCTCTGATCTCCAACTCTTTCAGCTGTGATTTACTCCAGTAAGTGAAGCGGTTGGGATGACTATGAGCACCTCCAAATCAGAGAATAATGTCCTCAGCCAACAAAGGGTGGAGTTTTTTTCTGTTGGTCTGGAATGAGGTCCTGCTCCAAGCAGAGTAGTTAAAGTATCTTGGGGTGTTAATGAGTAAGGGAGGGACGGATTTGGAGACTGACTGGTAGATTGGTCTGCCGTGGTTAAGGACTTGATCCAAAAGGTAAAACTTTTGAATTACCAGCCAAACTACGATCCTACCCTCAGTTATGTTTACGAGCTGTAAGTTGTGACCAACAGAACATTGCAAATATAAATGGTTGTAATGAGTTTTCTCTGCGGGGCGGTCAGACTCTCCTTCTAGAAGGAGTTCAGAGTCGAATCGTTGCTCTTGCACATTGAGAGAACACTGATGAGGTGAATCGGGCTTGTGGTTAGGGTGCTTCCTGGATGCCTCTGTGGTGAAGTTTTCCATGCAATTCCAACTGGGAGAAGAATCTAAGGAAGGCTTGGTTACACCTCAGGATCCCCTTGGAGGACCTGTCCAACGTGGCCAGGGAGAATTCTGGGCTTTCCTGCTTAGGCAGCTACCTCTGCGACCCAGCACAGATAAGCTATAAAGGAAATGGATGGATATATTTCAGCAGTGTGCCAGGGCTAAGAAAACGACAATATTTTCTTCTCAGACAACCTTGTGATGTTAGAGCTGAGTTTTGCTTTATGCACTTCATCACAGGCTAACAAGCAGATCTACACAGGAAGGGCGGAAAAGAAAAGGAAAATGGAACAGAGCATAAGATAAGACATGAGTCAATGAGACTGTATTTCATTGGCTAGACTTAGCTCACAGGACAGGTAGGATGCAAGATGGATCCGGATCTGGCCAGATTCAGCCTTAAATAGTTAAAATTTCTGCAGTGCATCATTTAGTTGCATCAGGTCATTTATTACAAAAAAAAAAAAAAAAAAAAAGATTTTTAACTCTTTTGATTCTTTTTATTCAGCGGTTTGGAGCTGAAAAATGTTTTTGTGGACCACTGTAGGTGCTCCAAACCTGCCTTGGGAGAATTTTTGGGTCAGTGACTGTACCACTGACTCTGCTATGCTGGGGCTTGCAACATTCAGCCAGTCCAAGTTTGCTTTTACACTGCACTTGTTCAAAATGGCTTGGTTCATATGACTAATGTATTCCCCTTCTCACCAGAGGTGGTGTAGCATCAGAGATAGCTGAAGAGTAAGGTGAAACAAACACATGAATGATTAACATCGATCATCTACTATTTGATGCAGAGTAACTCCTGTTTCTGTCACACACAGATGCTTTCATCAGAGTTCAGTTGCATGTTCACATCTCCCCCTCTAAACCAAGCAAATGAAGTAGGATTTTATTCAGAAGGACTTTTGGGAATTAGTAACTTAGTGTAGACAGCAGATGACAGAATAGACTATGCTGGAAACAACTTGACGGAAGGAGACTTAAAACAGGTTTTCTGACCATATAGGGAATGGAAATGGAGAAAGGGGGTATTCAGGTATTATTTAAAGTAACTGATAGTAACTTGTCGCTGACGTGACAAATTTCAGTTTTATTGAGTAACTGGTTTATGATGTCACACTACCAAACTCCTTGGTGTATTCCATGAAGGTATTTGGGGTTTGGAACATGAAGAAGGAGGACTTGACTTAAAAAAATAGAGTAGATGTGGCTTGCAGGTCATTGTTGTTCCATCTCCTCTGTGCTTCAGCTTGGACTCCAGTAATCTCCTCCCCACAGAGGAGCCTCCATTATACAAGGACAGTAACCATAGCAACTGTAAAAATGGCTGATTACACACACAGGCACCTTCTGGTTCACACACATTTTGCTGTCAGGGCACAGTAGCTAGTTAAACAAATACTAAATAAGGAAAAAGTTAGACACATTTAGCTTTAATTAGTGTCAACTTCAAAGTTCCTGCCAAATGAAATATTAAAACCTATTACAAGCAAACTGTCCAACACTCTTTAAATAATGATATCTAATGTCAGGTTATCAAATGTTTCCTAAGGCAGCTATGTGGTTTTTTTTTTTTGGTTTTTTTTTTGTTGTTGTATGGGATTTTTTTTTTTAAATTAATTTTAGAGATTCTGCCTGTTATATAGTTTAGAGGGGCTCAATCAGTGACTCCACTTCTTACAGTCATGGCTGCAGCTTCTCCCAAACTCCCTGGTGTGAAAGCATACACCATGAAATATGATAATGTAGCTTTTTTTTTTTTTCTTAGTCTTTAATAATGCAAATGTGAGACATCATCCTTTGGGAAACTTATGAAACTGATGAAGGATTTCAATTTGCTTGTGGTTCTCAGTTCTCCAGCCAATTAAGCTGACCTCCTGTGGCTTCTGAGGAGCACTTTGCAGAGTCCAGTGTAGACTGGCCTTCACAATGACTGGATCTTGGAATTACATAAATATTGCTGATGAGGGGGGAGTGTAACTGACAAAATTGCTCAGCCTGCATTTTCCATCCCTCCCATGTCTTTTTATAAGGATGATGAAGCCACATCCTGGCATCGATGGGCTCCTTTAGCTCACAGCATACAGTCACACATGGTAGATACACGTTATGCCATTTTTCTAAGATTTTCACCATTCCTGAGGAAAAGGGGAGAAAAAGGCAAGTTACAAGAAAACTGTTCGAATTTTCAACAACAAAAATGCAACTTTACCAGCTGACATATATAATTTTACTGTTTAATTTTGTCTTTTTTTTTTTTTTTTTTAATGAAATCTGGCCAATTTTGTCTTTTTTTTCTAATTTTTTTCCAAATGTTTGTTGGATATTGTAGAAAATGCATCACCCCTGCAGATATAAAACTCTCACTGGCTAATGACAGCCTTAAATGAACGAGGCCACTGACACATCCACCCACATTTCCACACCAATTCTCAGAAATCCACTCGATGCACATGCCAGGATGCTTATTTTGTGAGTATTTGGCAGTACAAGCAGTCATAACTGCTCACAGGGAGGTTAAA
This sequence comes from Telmatherina bonti, assembly GCF_933228915.1. Taxonomy (NCBI): domain Eukaryota; kingdom Metazoa; phylum Chordata; class Actinopteri; order Atheriniformes; family Telmatherinidae; genus Telmatherina; species Telmatherina bonti. Next base: position 11,066,253 of record NC_136631.1, read on the forward strand.
AAAAAAAAAAAAGTGTGATTATCTTTAAAGGGCACCATGGTTTGTGTGTTTAACTTTGTGGGCTAAATTCTGGTGACATTGGATGTGTTTGTTGCATCAAGGGTGGAAATTTGCATATGGAAAAGGATTTATTGTATATCCATATCCAAGCCGCACCACATTATGGGTATGAATCTGTCATAAGTGACATCATGTTCCTGTCACCAACTTATACATTAAGATGCATTGCAAATACTGCTTGATAAAGTTTGAAGTGCATTTTAATTGAATTGTTTTTCAACCATTTTGAGTTGCTGGAACTCATCAGATCTGAAGGGCTTTCTAAATCATGCCCAGGCTTACATAGTTGATGCTCACACTGTATTGTATTACAAGATTTCATTTCATTGAGAGAAAAGGAAAGTTGTGATTCCATTGGCATGTGTTGCATAAATAAAACTGGAAGGATTCTTTGTGGATGTTGTAGAATTTCCTAAACCCACAAAATGACAAACAGCCCCACACTGAACCGGTGCAAAAACTGACCCATCTATGGAAGAGATGTCATGCAGCAATTCCCACCAACAATATCAGCCAATAGTCTGCATTTACATTAAAAATTATCAAGTCAAGTGCTGTTTTAATAGAAGTAACTTTAATTCCAACCTGAAGAGCTTGACTTGCTGTGAAGAGTTAATGATCTTGAGAGATTTTGCCATAAAAATCTTTATATTCCAACATTTTGACAAATCCCGTGCCATGGGGCCATGCCATTGTTGCAAGTGTCTTTCAGGCTTAAGAAGTATGTAATAAAGGGAATCTCAGTCTGTTATCATAAAAAGCCAACAGTTCTGTCTATTTTGCTCCTCTATGAAGTCAATGACAAAACAGAATTACTAGTCTGGAAAATTGATATGACAGTACAATAACCACCAATTCTGTATTCTGTTTCCAAGCTTAAAGGAGGATTGTAGGGGTGGGGGCATGAACATTATGATCTCTTCAGAACGATGTGCACCGCTTCAGTGCATTCTGATATCAGTGTTCTGGTTGCCAGTTTGGCAGCAGACCGAGTTGTAGATGTGGCCAGAGGTCACAAAGCTCAACGGCTTCACCTGGGGAACATAGGTGTTTTCAGACACTTAGTGACGTTATTTAGCAGCTTTTTTGTCTTTGTGACCAGTTTAAGAAAGGAAAATGGATACATTGTGTGTGTGACTATTCTCTTATTACACCCTTATACAAACACATTCACTCACTTCTGTCAGACTTTGGAAGATTTTCTTTGTCAAGGAAAAAAATGCAGAATATATATATATATATATATATATATATATATATATATATATATATATATATATATATATATATATATATATATATATATAAAATGCGTGTGTTGCTAATTCCCAAAGAAAACCTTCCAATTAATGAAGTGTAGTTACTGCTTGCCGTGTCACCACACAGTCTGTTTGGTGACAGCATTAACTAGCAGCTGGCCTGCCACTGTTTTTTCTTTTTTATCCCCGTCACAGCTGAATTCATACGCTGCTAAAGACTGGGGGGTGGGGGGGAGTTTGAGGTCTGAGCAGAAAACATTTTCAGTAAAAGGGCTGTACAGTCCCATTCTACATTCACTGCACACTGCACTCTATAATTAAAATCTCCATGGCCCTGTGCTGTGCGCAAAGAAAAATAAAGAAAATAGAGAAGTAGAAGTAGAAATAAATTGAAAATGCAACACAAACAGAAGAATCAGAAGACACTTCTCGGTGTTCCAGCTGAGTGGATGACACAATCGCAAAATGAAGTCGTGAGGCAAGGAAAGCCTTCAGAGACATGGAGCCCCACCGAACAGCTCACACATCAGCGCTTTCAAAAAACCTGTGAAAAGAATTGAGACACATGCTTGTTTATGTTGCTGCAGTAAAATTGAAGGTTAAACATTTATAGCTTCTGGAATAGGTTTGTGCTGTCATGTGTCTTGACATTATCAGGCAGCTGAAACTGATGTTTGTGCCAGAAGCAGGAAAGGGGAAAAAAACGTTCATAAGATCTTGCAATTTTGATGATGCATGTATGTGAAAAGAAATCTGTTGAGTGTAAAGCAGAGTTTTATGAGGCCAATATGCAATTGAAGCAGTAAGCTTATTCTGTGCATGAAGATCTATGGTGCACACTTGCTTCTAACACTGGGAGCTGTGTGTGAAAATTGGATTACAACTTGGAAATCCGGTTGAACTTTATTTTCAAATTCCTATTACATGCCTGTGTGATCAATCTAAAAATGCTAAATCTGTTTTTCTCTCCAAAATATCACTGCTCAAAGAGCAAAAGCTTGTCAACTTTCACGTTTATATTCTTCATCACTGTCATAATCAGAAGTGAAAAGATCATTAGAGCTCCATTGGCAAACAAAGCACAACACTTTCCTTCCGTTACTGGGCTTTCCACCTCGGCTGGGAGGAAACCGTGTAATTGGCCCAGCTATGAAAAATCACAATATGAACTTATCTGATTGCAGGTCCGGAGCTTTGAGTTTGGCAGGATTTTAAGTCCCACCGTAAAGGCAGTAGCTTGGAGCATGCATCTGCAAGTACATCAACATTTCCTTGTTTTTAAGACTCTTTTGCAGTGTTAACTCCCTTCTTCTAATTTTATAAGACTAATCATATGTTTAAAACAAAAAAAATAAAAACTCATATCAGTCATTTTGCAAACAACACAGATGGACACTGTTTGATTTTGTGTTTGTTTTCTGCTTATCTCATTTTGTGACGGTGTCCTGCAGCCTGTGGGAAGTTACAGGTTTAGCACCAACAGTGGCTAAAAGATATACAGTGTCCCTTTAAATGTACAAATGTACCAACTAGGGGTGGGAAAATCGAATCAAAAAATCGAATATCGGGATTTTTAATTTCCCAATTTTAAAAATCGTTTTTTGTTTTTAAAAAAAAAAAAAGTTCTCAAATAAAAAAACTAATTCATTTTAAATAGTTTGTCATTTTTATTGTTTTTATTGATCTTTTTGTCTTTTTGGGCATTATAGCAGCAGAACGCTGATCTTGCTACTGTGTTTATTTTTCCTCATTGATATCAAGAAAAATTAGTTAAAAAAAGTTTGTACATTTTTATTTGTTTTTAATCTACAAAAATCAGCAATATCGAGGAATCGCAATTTAAATCGAATCTGCACCCAAAAAATCGGAATCGAATCAAATCGGGACAAATGTATATCGTCACAGGAATTGCAATATAAATGGCATCGGCACCCAAAGAGAGAAAGTTAAAAATGGAATCGAGAGAAAAGTGAATCGACCCAGCCCTACTGTGCAGCATTTATTTCTGTACCACCAGCTCCAGAAGCTTCCTCCTCAGCTTAGAACCAACCATCTTGGTAGATTTGGTCAGTTTTTCTGGATCTGGTGCTGCTACCTCGGCAGATGGCTGATTGCACTTTCCACAGCAGATTTATAGAATATGTGCAACATCTTGCTGCAGATATTGAAGGATATCAGCTTCTCCAAGAAGTCCCTTCTTGTGGATGCTTGTTTTACATTTCCAGTGTTAATTGTCCAGCGGAGCTCCAAGATACTTGTATTCTTCCACCTTTTCTCCCGGGATGAACACAGTGCTTTACATCAACACGTTGAGGTGATTGTTTGGTCACAAATTGACCGACCAGTTCCTTGTTTTCACTGGAACAGAGTACAGGGAATTGCTCAGTCAGTTTGTGTGATGGTATGCCAAGATAACTAACTGAAAATAATTACTTTGGTACAATAAACACACTTAGATTTTTTTGTTTTTACTTTATGCCACTGCTCCACACTTCAGTCACTTTACAAATCACTTCTAGTTAGAGCTGTGGGGAAACTGGAGTCTATCCCAGCAGTCACTATTCCATATCTGTCTGAGGAAAATCATTATACTCTCTTCTAGCAGCTGTTATTTTTAAGTTGAAAATGACTTTGTGGATAATAAAGCAAACTGTCAACTGTGTGTCCACATTAAAAATGAAGTCCTGACTTTTTTTTTTTTTTTTTTTTTTTTTTAATTCCTTCAGGTCTATAAATAATTACCATGTTTGCATAAGTACTTTACTATCATTAGCTATGTTTGTGGTTTCATTGCTGCCTAGCACGTTTGAATTAATGTGCCGTTGTATTTTTATTTAATTTATTTTTATCTATAATTTTATCTTTTTTTCATTTTTAGATTAAAAGTAATCACTTTTTTTCTTAAATGTTTTCCACTATAAACAAATCTTTGTGCCCTGCGATGGACTGGCGAGCTGTCCAGGGTGTACCCTGCCTGTCACCCAAAGCCAGCCGGGATAGGCTCCAGCTTCTCCGCGACCCTGAATTGGATTAAGCGGTTCAGAAAATGAATGAATGAATTTTTGTATAAAATAGTTGAAACTGTTATATTCCTGGGGCAGAAAAATGGTAGATCACTATGTTCTGTATATGTTTTAAGACACTAAAGATTTAAAGCACAAGTTTCTTTCTTATTTTTAACTCCAAACAGGATCATAAAATGTACGTACTACCTGTAACGCAGCAATTTGAATGATTAATTAGCATGAGAAAATATGGCTCAGAACCAGTGAAACAAGAGATTTAATTGCTCTCCACTAAGTCTGCCAGGACGTTGTCAAACGTCCAGTAATAACTCTGCCAAATGCAATCTGGTCAAGGGTTGTGAATTCATTGAATTTTTCCTTCCAGAAACTGATAGTTATGGACTTAAATGTATTTATTCCTTGTTGAATTTAGAAACTAAAGGTTGGATTTTCCTCTGCTGCTATGTTGAAGGAGAACTAAATGAATCGGAACCAAAAGTAAAATCAGTTCAACAGTAAAAATTATGCTTTATTTCTATTTTTTAGTCTGAACAACTCAAAACTATAAAGAAATTCTTAACTTTTTGTTTTTCACATGAATAGCATGGGACACAAGTTCACTCCAGTTATATAAAGTAAAGACCAGTATCTGGAAAGACAACGGAAAGAAGCATGAGCTCACACCTAAACTGATATTGATCGTTATTAATTTTACTGGTTAATCCCTGACAGGCTCCAGCTGTTGCGTTTGCTTGCAGCTGTTCTGCCTGCTGTGCTGCTGAAGCAGCAACTTCATGTGATTATTCCTGCAGCTTTAGCTACTTAGTGAATATGTCCAACTTTTACTGTTTGAGCCTGTGATGCTTCTGTATCGGATATCTTACCAACACGCCTCAGGACTCAACTTTACTATCATTGCACACACACACACACACACACACACTCTACCAGTGCATGCAGTCAGTGTTAAGGTACTGGCTATGATGCACTTTTTAATGAGTGTAAAAGCCACTGTGGCTGTAGACACAGTGACAGCTGTGTCATCCCCTGTCTGCAGAAGGAATCAGAGCGACGGTCTGTCTCTGTAGCAGTTGGTGAGAGAGCCACTGAAGCAGCTCCTGCACTTCTTCTCCCTAATTGTGATGGTATACTCCTGTGCCTGACACAAACAGCTGTGGGTGCACTGACTCACTACCGTGGTGGTGCTCTGTAATGCCTTATCTGTACAAGCTCATCCGTCCTCCACTGGTTACAAGAAACGTAGAGGTTAACACAAAAAGTTGCCCTCCAAAGGTTTTTCTGACGTAGCAAGTCCGAATGACGGCTGCTTGTCCGTGTATCTCATCCAGGTGATTATCTGCAGACACATAGGAAGCAGAATGCTGATCTACCATTGCACTTAAAAACCAGATGTTGGCTGGTGTTTGCAGCTTCTTCGATGTAAACTGCTTTTCAAAACGATCATCTCCCGTGACGACATCCTGCAAAAGGCAAGAAATTAATTTGCGATTTTTGGCCATATATGGGCAAAACTCATGAAAAGCTGTAAAAACACAGCGCTGTTACTGACGCAATAATTTGTAAGATGAAATAGTTCATTCTGCTAGCTTTCCAGCATCTTGGCAATTTGATTTGGTGGAAATCTCAAGTTTATGGATGTCAATAAAACATAAAATTATAAAAAGATATCTAAAAATGTTGATCTTGCAGGTATTCCCTTCAGCTTCAGTCTGCTTTCTTAAATTTAATTCAATTCAGTTCAACTTTATTTGTATAGCTCCACTTCACAACAATGTTGTCACAGGGCACTTTACATACATGATTCAACATACATGTCATTTTGAGCCAATTCCTACATATCCTATCTTAGAAAGCAACTGATTGCATCGAGTCATGACTTCGATCCAATCCCCCATCCTGAGCTGTACGCGGCGACAGTGGGAAGGAAAAAACTCCCCTTTAACAGTAAGAAAACCTCCGGCAGAACCCGGCTCAGGGAGGGCAGCCATATGCCTTGACTGGTTGGGGTGGAGACGACAGGAAAGACAGATAAACATGTACAACTGCACTTATTCAGGAAGACCTGCGGAAAAATGAGAAATAAGTTAGAGACGGCAATATTGGCATATATTTATACATTAATACATTACAGAAATAGAGCAACATAAAACATAAAATTATAAAATGATGTCTAAAAATATTGATCTTGCGGGTTTTCCCTTCAGCTTCAGTCTGCTTTCTTAAATTTATAATCACAGGGGGAATTAAGGGCTTAAATTTTCATAAACAAGATTGAATAACTAGATAAAAATATTATATACAACTCTGAGTGGATAATTGATCAAAAATATCTTGTAGTACAATCTTATAGATTTTCAATTCAATTCAACTTTATTTATATAGCGTCAAATCACGGCAATGCCATCTCAAGACGCTTTACAGACAGAGAGGAAAACATAATGAAGGCCAATTCATAACAGCCTATATAAGGAAACCAACAGATTGAGTTGAGTCCAACTCAATCTCCCATCCTGAGCAAGCACACTGGCAACAGTGGGAAGGAAAAAACTCCGTTTTAATAGGAAGGAAACCTCCGGCAGAACCCGGCTCAGGGACAGGCAGCCATCTGCCTCTGCTGTGTGGGGGGAAGAGGACAGAAAGACAACAGACAACAGGAACTGCTACTCCCGGCCAGGGAGACCTGCTGAGACAGGAGACATACATGTTAATGATGCAACACTGTTACGGGGGGGGGGGATAAAAGAGAGAGATAAAGAGAAAAAGAAAGAAGCTCAGTGTATCAGGAAATGTCCCTCAGCAGTCTAAACCTATAGCAGCATAACTAAGGGATGCTAACCATCCCTAGCTATAGGGCCTATCAAACATAAGTCTTCAGCCTAGTTTTAGAGGTGGGGAGGGTGTCTGCTTCCCTAACACTAACTGGGAGCTTATTCCATAAGAGAGGGGCCTGATAACCAAAGGCTCTGCCTCCTGCTCGGCTCTTTGAGACTCTAGGAACCACAAGTAAGCCTGCAGTCTGCGAACGAAGTACTCTGCTTGGTATATAAGAAACAATGAGGTTTTTGATATATAGTGGTGCCTGGTTGTGGAGGGCTTTTATGTAAGGAGAAGGATTTTAAATTCTATTCTAGATTCAACAGGCAGCCAATGAAGAGAGGCTAAAACTGGCTGCAGAATTCTGGATCAGCTGAAGGCTTTTCAGGGCATATTTAGGACAGCCCAGTAATAGAGTTACAGTAATCTAGTCTTGAAGTAACAAAAGCATGAACCAGTTTTTTTGTATCACTCTGAGACAGAATGTCCCTAATTTTGGCTATATTACGTAAATGAAAGAAGGCTGTTTAAGTAACCTGCTTAATATGTGGGCCAAAGGACAGGTCTGAGTCAAATATTACTCCAAGGTTTCTCATTTTCATGGATTTTTTAGACACCATATTGTATCCTTACATGCTCTTAGGGTGTCTTTTGTGTGCAAATCCACTGAATTCTGCTTCAGGATGTTGTTTGAACACTCAAACTGCAGGATCAGCCTGTAAAATCATGTCTATGTTTAATCCTCGTAACCAGAAGGTAAACATATCTGTGCGCTGCAGGTGATGAGTTTCAGTATGAAAACACATCCATCCATTTTCTCCATTTATCCAAGGGTGGATCGTGAAAGTAATGGGTTCAGGAGAGAAATCAATATACTCCACTCCCTGGGGATATGTTCCAACTCCTCCAGGGGTATCCTGAGGCATTCCTAGGCCAGAAGGGATACCCCCCCCCCCCCCCCCCCCCCAGTCTACTAGTGATGCGTAAGAGCAATAATCTACACCTTAAACTTACACAATATCAACAGTATCACCAGATAATTGCAAATTCACTTAAAAAATGAAGAAGAAAACAAAACTTGTCAAGCACAGTGTGAATTAGAAATTGAAGTTTGGATCTTAATTTCCCCCAAAGTGTTCTAATTCAGTTTCTGAGACCTGGTTCATTGTTTTATGCTAAAACTCTGTTGTATATAATCCAGTTCTTGTCTTCTGCCCCCTGGTGGATGTCCTGTGTACTTCAGTAATAATCTTCTTTTTAAGTTTTGTTAAAGAGCCAAAAGATAAAAACACTTCAGACAAATGGGAATTTCCTGAACATGATGTTTTGGGCCTGCCTTTAAAAGGTTAAAGTAGCATTTCTGGTGTTTTAATTGGGTTAAAATTGGCTCCATAATTCCCAGAATGGAGCAAAAAACTTCAGGCATATGCATTGTTCATTTACATGTTGCAGTGCTGCCGTGTTGCGTGTCTCACTGCTGGTTTGGATGCTCTCTGAGCTGCTTGAGAAACATCTCCGGCAAACTTTTAATGGCGATAATTTTTTTTTCTTTTTCTGTCTCATCAGTCCAAAAGCTACATGTGCAGCAGCCAGGGAAGTTTACTCTGCTTCACCATAGATTTTGGATCAGGCTTCACCTGTACAGAAGGCACCTCCAAGGTAAAGTTGTAGTTTGCTATTATTGCTTATTTCCTTTCTATTCTGACTGTAAGATGACAGCTGAGTGTTTCTATTTCCTATATTGGTGCCCTTTTCACACAGTCACTTATGCTCTCATTGTGTTAAAGTCCTTACTGTTTTGGTTTTATTTTTTTTCCAGAGGTTATATAGACAACCTGTGTGTGTGTGTGTGTGTGTGTGTGTGTGTGTGTGTGTGTGTGTGTGTGTGTGTGTGTGTGTGTGTGTGTGTTGCATCAGCTCTGCAGTGAATTACAGGGGTAACTCTGCACTGCTTTCCAGAGTTTAAATCTTCTTTTGCTAAAAATCACACACTCCCCTAAACACTCCTGCACATTAATGTGTCCTTACTCGGGTGTGCAGGTCTAACTGGAGTGTAGGACAGTATCTAAATATTGTGGTCATTGTTGAAATCCCTGTGCAGTGTTTTAGAGTCTGTTTCCTCCCTTGTAGACCATTCGGTGGCGATATAAATTCTCCCAGCTTAAAGGCTCCTCGGATGATGGGAAGACGCGGGTAAAACTTCTTTTCAAGAATGCTGAAAGCAATCAAATAGAAATGAAGGTAATTGTTGATCCATTTCTGTTTTGTTAAAATAAAAGCTTTTTTTGGGGGGGGGGTTCTGATGATTTTCATGAAATTGCTTTTTTAATGTACTACTTACATATCACATATTAAACTTGCACTAACATTCAAGCTTTTACTCCCTATTTTGGGTGTGGGAGCTGTTTTAAATGTTTCCCTGCTCCAGCACGCCTGATTTAAATAAAACTGATCCAACAGCTTTAAGTTCAGCTCAGTGACTCTTTCATTTGAATCTGTTGTGTTGAAGCAGGGAAACCTGTAAAACAGGGCTGGGGAACTTGAACCTGATTCAAATGAACGAGTCACTGTGCACATCTTGATAAGCTGTTGGCTCCATTTGATTTGCATTAGCTGTGCTGGAGCAGGGATCCATGGAAAACCTGCAGGATCCTGGCCGTCAAGGACCAGGACTTGCAGGATTGCTCCTCTTAAGGCCGTGACTTTGTCCCCCTTGACCAGACTAAACAGAAAAGTCGCAACAAGCTGTTAAGCTACATACAAGTAGAACAAGTTGCCAGTGGACATTAAACTTGCAAAGCGTATGGATCTGTTTTTATGTACGAGATGCAGTAAACAAACTTCCTTTTGACTAACATAGAAAAACACATGTATGCGACAGTGAGGCTGGACATCTTGTAATGTGTGTTTTTCTTGTCTGTTCTTTTCAGGAACTAGAGTTCGCTAATCTGACAGCCGTCCTCCACTGTATACATTCTTTTATTGCTGCCAAAGTGGCCTCCATGGACCCTCTGTTTATGTGCAGTCAGAGCTTCTCTGGAAATTACATGAATAGTTAAGAAGACTCGACCTCGCCAGGAGGTGAAGCGGAAGAAAAATCAGCTGTATTTTATGCACAGAGCCAATTGATATGTATATCTTGTCCTTGCTATTTTTGTATGAACCGAAACAGAAATATTTGTAAAAGCAGAGGTAGATTATGTCGGAAAGAGTGATGGAATGATGGTTTTATTTCAGTGGGAAAAGTTTCATTTGACAGTGACTCTGAATATAACGTTGCCATCCAGTTTAAACCATGACACCAAATTTACACCTGATGAATAGACTAAATTCCCAGTTTATCTTGAAAGAGGAAGCCTTCTGTTCCTGTGGTTTACAGTTTCTTTTTTCTTAAAGCCACTATAGTAACACAATTCTGTCTTAAAGCCATAAAAGCCCGTCTGTATTGAGCCGCCATCGCTCTCATTTGGCTGCTACTAAAATTAAAGTCATTATTTCTCCATAAGGCAGCATTCATGCCACTTCAATCCACTTTAATCCAAAACGTCTAGTTTTGGATTAAATGAGAAAAAATGAAGAAGAAAAGCGTTGTACGAGCTAAAAGGCCATTTCAGCTCCACAGTGTTCATAAACCCAAACCAACAGACGTCCTTGGTTGCTTCAAAGCTTTTATGTTACATTACAACTTACTGTATTTTGAATAAATTACCTAAAGACTCCAACTTTTACACACAACACAGCTTGCAGACTTCACTCCACATTTCCAGTTTATCACCTTTTCAGTGGTGTGACTGCTGCTGAACACGAAACACACCCTACTTTCCAAACAAACTTTCTGCTGTGGTGCAGCCATTTGTGCTTCCATGACTGCCTTTGCAGCAGGACGGGATTTTATGGTGAGTTAACGCTCACAGATCTGCTGACATTTTCCTTCAGATTTCACAGCTGTAACTCAGAACTAATAAATCAGTCCTGGGTGGCAAGATGTCTTTGCCCATACCATGATTCTTACTCCGCTATCATCATACTTTTGCATATAAAAGAAAAAAAAAAGTTCCATGCTGGTCTCAGTCTGGTGATATTACACTTTTCTGACCATCTTTAATTTCATCCATGTGATGTACACACTGCAGAATAGCAACAACATCCTACTGGTGGTCATGCACATATTGTTTCGTGTTACACAAATAGTGGATTTTAACTGCAGGTTTCTTCATGACTTTACAGTCAGTCCCAAACTTCTCCTTGTCTTATTGTTTAGTCTGGTTGTACTGGATAAAGTCTTGAGTTGGTTTAATGCAACTAGTCGGGTTGTTTTTTTTAGCTGGATTTAAAAAGTCATAACATTTAATATGTTAAGCAGTTTTTTTTTATCATGTAGAGCGACTGCTGAAAATGTGAAGTTTCTTAGTTAATAGGACAAATACCCCAATACATCACACTACCAAGCAGATTAGCCACCGTCACAAATGCATGGAGGAGTGGATGAATGCTTATTGATCCCATGATGGAAATTACATCCAAATCACTAACTAATGTCCTTTTTCCATCATGGAGCCTGGATCAGGACGGTTTAGCAGATTAAATCCTGATCCGTGTTGCATTTCCACAGCCAACCATATTATTACCTGTTAGTTATGGTATAGGCTCAGCAGTAATAGATTTTGGGCACATAATGGCGTGATCACAGCGGCGTGAAACCTTCCTTAAGTTATAATGAAGAATGTGAAACAGAAAGGAGAGTGGGGAGCATTCAGTAGTTTGTGGTTTTTCTCTTTGGAATTTTTCAATATGTAAGAATGGAGCTGTTCCTGCTTTGCTCTTATTGCCAAGGATTGCAATGTGTCATGCTCCACCTTTAAGGGCTTTATCGCAAAGATTAGGACCTTAACAAAAATTAAATGGCTAAAAAATAAAATGGCTTCCCAATTTTTGCCTCAAGAAACCCAAAAAGAGCTCCCTGAGCTCGACCCCTTGATGGCTAAAGCAAACATATTTAACCATGATTTGTACGACGAAACCAAGAATTTCAATTTCTATAGATATCTTGATGACTTGTTAATGGAGGCAGTTATTAAAATAAATTCTCTTGTTAAGAGTTTCAGTTTATCATAGCTGTATTATATTTTTGTGGTCTGATACCCATTTGTTGTTCACAAAATCACGTCTAGTTATCGCAAGGTTTATAGTGTTGGTCAGTCTTTTTCTCATATATGAATAGCATTCATACCGTCCATGATAATTCTCATGCCAAATGGCATGCGTTATTTTCTCATACACACACGCATACTTCAGCGAGTTAAATCACTGGAATATCACTCAGCAACATGTGTAACTATAGCAACACGTTAATCAACTGATTCAGATCAGCTGACTTTTGACTTTGGGATGAGAGAAATACGGTTATTTATCATACTTTTGCATATTTAAGCAAGTTTTGTAAAAAAAAAAAAAAAAAGTTTTTTTTTTTGTTTTTTTTTTTTTAAAATAAAATGTTTACTGTGTGAGACTCTGGTATAAGTGGATTAAACAACTGTGCATTAGATGCTGCTCATCGTGGCCTTCTAGACTCCACATCCTGCATTGTAACCATTTAACTCACGGCTCCTCGTTTAATCCTTACTTATCGTAATCCCCCAATGCTTTAGTAATACTAGAAGCATTTATGGTGAGACTGAATTTGGGTTTTATTGTTCACTTTTACCACAAAACCTAATTTATTTTATCCATTTTCAAACCAGATTTTTCAAAACTTTGCAACATTAGCATAAAGGTGAGCTCCAGATAAATTTATTCACATATTTGATTGTAGAGCAGAGAGAATTGTTGGGAAACATTCAGCAATGGCGCTTCTGTCTCATGTGTCATATGAAACTTGATCCTGGATCCTGGAGGTTATAAATGACATAAAAGGTAATTAAATTGATTGATGGGGACACACGATCTGCTGCGACAGGAATCTGGCCAGTGGGTTCATTAACCAGCTGTGTTAAAGTAAAATTAGTCTGAAGTTGGGACAGCGATGGCATCAAGGCGACAGCCAGTCTGTGATTCAGTCTGTTCCTGATCTGGTATTTCATCCGGCAACGCCGGCAGTTTTTCTGTAAAGGATGGTGATGACCTTTGTGGGTTGTCATTTTTAGGAACATGGGTTGTTAACTGATTTGTTTGATGAATTTCAGATGTGCTTTGTTTTCTTTAAATGTACAGATGGTTCAGAACAACTGTCATTGCTGATGCAATGATAATAAAATCTTTCTGAAGTCTATTTTCAGATCCCTTCATTTTTTTTTTCCACATCCAATTTTTTAAAATTTTTATTTAACCTAAAACAGAATTGAGTAAAAGTTTCGCTGCTGAGAACGGTTGAGTAGAAGACAGAAATAAGTTGTTTTCATTTATTTTACAGGGATCATTCTTTTGTTTTTGTTGTTTTTGTTGTATGATGTTTAATGATACTCAGAGTGAAAGTTGTGTTTTCATGCTCAGAATCGAGTCGGGCCTGATTGATTCATGCACCTGGTTATGATTTTTATGGACAAGATTTCAAAGTATAGCTGGGTAAGAGGGACGTCTGAAATGTGGGTCAGGAGGTCTCATCTCCTGTCCCTCCTGAGGGCATGGCATCAGGTGCTCACTTAAATGGTTTGCAGCTAGAGACCGCAAAGCATGGTTTCGTTCTTCAAGTGGAGGAAACTGTCTATTGGAGAGTTTAAAGGTTGCAGTTTGTAGCAAAGTCAAAAGTCAATGACAGAGAAAACTGTTTTTTGTTTTTTTTTTTGTCTTGTCCAGCATTTAGGCAAGCAGAATGATGGTCTGGATGCTGTGTTCTGCTGAGCAAATTTTCTCTGCCAGGGGAAGCTTTATAGATATAATGATCCCCTTGACTTTCTGAATTTTTATTTTATTTCTATGTTTATTTTGTATTGTTGTTTGAATTGTAGAGTTTGTACTGCTGGACCAGAGAGGACAGACAAAAGACAGAAAGAGAAAGGAGAAAAAACACCTCATAAGAAAAGGGAAAGAGATAAAGGGAGAGAAAAGGGAGAGAAAAAAACAACTAAAAAATAACCCAAAAATAAAAAGAGAGAAAACAACCTACAGATGTATACATACACACATACAGGCACACACATACATATACACACACATACACACGCATACATACACATACATATACACACACGTATACGCACATAATATATATATATACACATATATACATATGTACACATATACACATACACATACATACATATACACACACACCTCTATGCACACACATACACACACATACATACGTACAAACATATACGCACTTGCCAGTATTAACACATATACATACACATACAAGCCAACTTTAGATCATAGTAACTAAACTATGAATCTAAAAAGTTAAATATAAATGAGAAACAAACAGAAATGAGAAAACTAGCTGCTGTTAGTGAATAAAACTGTGTGACGACTCGGTGACTGTGTCACATGCAGAACATGCAGAGTGGAACGTGTTCCGGAAAAGGTGATCATGCCAGTGTGACCCTTCCCACACAAAGGCAAGAGGCACGCCAGGAGTACCCCCGAGACCAGGGCCATCGGCAGCCACCACCAGGCGCAGACCCCAACCGCCCCACCCCGGAGCCAGCCATGCACCGACCCAGGAGGAGGCAGAGGGGGGTCCCAGCCAGAGTCCCCCGCAGTCAGGGGGAACAGGCCCCAGCAGGCCCGGACCAGCGAGGACCGGCCCCGCCGGGCACCGGCCACCCAGGGCAGACAGAACGCGGGCCCCACGGCCCCAAGAGCCCAGAAGCAACCCCCCACCCCGCAGGCAGAGGGCCCAGCCCACGCCGACGGAGGGCCGGGATCCCCAGACTGCCACCGAGCGGCAGCCAGGCCGCACCCCAGCGCACCAGCAGCGCCCCCCGAGCACCAAGACCCTCCATGCACCCACGCACACAAACACACACACACACACACATACGCACACAGAGAAAACTGTTATTAACCCTTTAAAGCCCAACCCATGAAAAAATGGGAAGAAAAGTCCAATTTTTTTTTTTTTTTTTTTAGTATAAGGTCTTTATTTGGCCCTTTTTATAAAATGTAAACAAATATTTTTTTTAATGGAATATTTACCATTTATTAACTTGTGATATGTCAAAATGATGACGTAATCTGCTTCCTGCAATCTATTGGGGTATGGAGTACAAGTGTCAGATTTTTCTATTGTACTCTAATCACTTTACTAAGATAACAGTTTGCTTTGTTCTATTTTCTCAGACAGAACCACTTATTTTTACCTGCCATGCGTCCACACGCATAAAAAAGCTGCCATATTTGTGCTACATTTTTGTTAAGGCATCTCTGAAAGTACAAACAACATGGTGTGTGAAGTGAGAACCCTTTGAGTTTTGAAACTGCGGAACCGGCTTTGTTTGATAGGTGCTAGAGCACCGCTGGTGATCAGTAACGCCTTAAAAGGCACATCGAAGACTTTAACAATGTGTACAATTTATCTAAGAGTCTTGTTTACAAGTCAAGGATTGAAAAGAAGCTTGTATCATACCTCAGGGTGGGAAAAAGAAGCTGATTTGCAAGTCAAATGCATCTGTTTATCTGCGAGATTATATTTCTCGACTCGTCCAGAGCTGGAAATAAGACGGCCAACACAAGTGGCTGACAGTAGTTTTCTCTGCAGGGTGGCTGGACTTAAACTATGAGATCAGATGAGTAGAGCCAGTACTATTCCTCTCTGAAAGAAAAAAGAAAAAGGCTTCATGAGATAGTTTGAGCACCTGGTGAAGTAACCACCTGAGTGCCTCCCTTCAGAGGATTTCCTGCCACCTCCATCTGGAAGGAGGTGCCAACAGGAGCTTAGAGCTGTGACCACAACCCCTCAGATATTTTCATTGGAAATGAATGGATGGAGAGGTGAAATACTGCTCTTCCTTACAGCCACGTCTGCATAAATATGTTCTTCGGCTGTTAGAACTTCATCATTACAGAACTGCAACTGAGCTCAAGACATTCAGAAGGAAGACTTGTGAACGGAAGTTTTTGGGACATTTTGGACCACAATGAGTTGTTTTTGATGGATCAAAAATACTTTTAGCTTCTGCTGCAGCCTGTGGGAAGAATTCTGTGTAAGAGAAAAGAATGGATTCAGTAAAATACCAACAGATTCTGGAAACAAGCATCAACTTTAACAAAGCTAGAGGTGAAAAACGGTCATAAGTATTTATCCCACATCTCAAAATGAATAAAATGTCAATTTAAGCTGCGTGACTCTTTAAGGTTTTGTCAAAGTCCTCCCCGTCAACTGACACAAACATCTCTGAAAATCTGTGAATAGACCTCAGACAAGCAGGAAATGCACAACACCCTAAGAATCTACAGAAATAACATGACTTCTCTTGAGGATCCTTCACACCAGTGGCTTTGCCTGTTCAGCCTGCAGGGTTGTTGCCATGGTAACTGCCCTTGTCTGGGTGGCCATGGGGCTCCTGCACTGCAGCCCTGTGGCTGTAGTATGGACCTCGGTCCTGCTGTGACCTGAGTAGTTCCTGTGGTGATGTCAGATGGCTTCTGGTGTGAAAGGATTCCCCAACATATTGTTTCCCCACAGCAGCATCAGGCCAGATGTTTGTATCCTCTCGACGATTTTACATTCAGTTTAAAAAGAGTAAATGAGGGATGGAAGTTCATGTTCATACAAACTGGAGAAGGGAAATGTACATATGATGTGTTTGAGATTATTTGTGGATGAAAGCTTTTTTTTTTAATCTATATAAATTGTTTTTATAAGGTAAAGCACTTTGTGTTACTGTGTGCATGAAAAGCACTCTAGAAATAAATTTTGATATTATATTAATAGAAAAAAATGGCTAAAAATCCCCCAAACATGTTACACCTGCAAGCAACCAGTCTTTTAGTCTTTTCCAAACTGCTGACCAAAGATTTAGCCATTTTTGGTTTTTATATTATGAAAGACAAAAAACGGTGTAATCTTTATTTAACAGACATGTTCAAAGAATTTAACTGGGAAAATTACATTTTTGTTACATTTATACTTTTATTTATGAGCCATTGAGATCTTTAAGCATACTCCTCTTGAATCAAGTCATAATGACATAAATCATGTCATTTTAGAGTTTTTGCTTCTGGTTATTCATTAGCGAATGCATCCAAAGAGGACTGTTTATTACACATATGTTACGTTACTGTGATGCCGTACACATTAAACTGGGAATATTTCCTGTAATATCTGAAAAAAAGAAGTTTATGTTGAGTAAATGACTTGATCGTCACTAGACTTTTTTTCAAAGGCGGTTTCGGATATGATGTGTTACATTCTGTAAAAACTCAGAGGCGTTTGGAATTAAATGGTTTAGCTTAGAAGATAAAGCAGCCACCGTGACGACAGGATCCTCAGCTCTTACTGCTGAAGTCACTGCCACACACAAAGCATCATGAAGTTGCATCAGCACCATGTCGAGCATGAATTTCAGGCACTCTTCTGAACCATCAATGGGCCATGACTCTCACAGTTGGCTCCACCGGTTCCACTGGAAACTTGGCGCTACCTGAAGCATCTGTGAAGAGGCGTTTCCAGGGTAACTGCTGCTGTGATCTTTCTCTGTACATCAGGAAACACAGGTCCAAGACTTTGGTGAACAATGTAACACTTTGCCGATGCTTTTATTTTAGTGATCACATTCTTTCTACCGTTGAAGGAAATCTGAGACAAAGACTTCACCATCGTGTTCAGAAAGACCTTCACTCACTCGGATGTGTGTTCAGAGTCAAGTTGAAGATTAGCAATAGGGATACAAGGGCAGACACTTCTGTAACTTTATAAATGTGATTAATGCAGTCCAACAGCTTGACTGTGCCTTTGCATGTTTACATTGTCTATGTAAAAAAAAAAAAAAAAAAAAAAAAAAGTAAAAAAAAAACCCAGCTTAAATCATGCGAATAGTACATTTAAGTGTCAGCCATGATCCAGTTTTCTGATTTTGTCTCCCACAGAGATGAGAACAAAGAACGTAATGCTTTCATTTACAGCATAAAGACGCCACAAAAGCTACAAAGATGAGGTTGATTTGTGAGAAAAACAACCTCAGATTATCTAATCTTGAGCTTTTTTCTCCTTGATCTTGCTGTAAAACATCCTTTGCTTGAGAAATGTAGGATTCTGAATAATTCTGACACTAAGCTCTGATGTGAGTCATTTATTCTTCAATTAACAGAAAACACTCTTGAGAAACTACATTAAAAAGCCATAAAAAGTGAAAATATTGTCACATGCCTCCCACAGTAAACCCCCCCCCCCCCCCCCCCCCCCCCCCCCCCCCCCACTGCCTTCTGGTAATGTGACTGTTACTGAATGTTGGTTGTAAGTGCTTCAGCTGCAAGGGATTGTGGGACAGAATTATGTCCTTTTCTTCCATAAAGTCCAGTGATTTTTTTTTTTTATGTCAAAGGAGATATATAAAAAAAAGATGAAGCTCATTTGGTATTAGTATTTTTAGAGACTGACCAGGTTAAATTAAACCAGAACCCATGTTTGGCACCACTTTTCCTGAAAAATCCAGTGTTTTTCCACATTTCTGTGCCTGCTCATCTTTTAGATCCAAACAGTTCTGATGAATTAATCTGGAAAGTTTTCTGTGTGATTGTGACGTTAAGGTTAGGAGCCTGTTGAATCTCCAAGAGCCTGAAACGGTAGATGAGGAGTAAAAAGAAAACTTAATGGCCCGAGGTCAAGAGAAGCTCAGTGTTTGAGTCAATCTGGCGCAACCTGCTTTACTTAAACTCACCACCAGACTCCATGTGTGTGTTGGTATTTAAACACCAGTTGCACAAACCTGATACTTTCACTGTCATTGGACTTCATCTGTACATGATCCATAAAAATGCTGTATTTTAATTCATATTTCATCCTGACATTAGGCTGCATCTTTCCTCCACGTCTCTCAGCCGGTGAAGTCACAACTTTCAACTGTAAGTGTTTATGTGAATTTCCTTTGAATGTGGTTTTGTTTGAGCTTTTAATTCAGAAATACAGATACATCTAATGTGTAAAGTATAAAGTACTTTACACTAAACTATAAAGTAATTTACACTCTTTAAAAAAAAAAAGGAACATCTAAACTGTAAGTATTGTAAAATAATATAAAACTAAAATAAAAATAAAAAGAAGCAGCTATTTATTGTGAAAATATTAATGCAAAAATAATCTATAAGGCAAAAACAGACTTTTTATTTGTACATGGCTTATCTGGATTCATTTGTTTTTCATAAATATGCTTAAATTATAATTACATGTAACTAATTACTGCTGCATTAATTACTATTAAGAAAAGTGATGATGGAAGAATTTATACAAAATTCTGCTCAAGTGGCTCCACTGTTCTATGAATTTTATAAATGTCTTCATTAGATTGTTTTAAGCTGCCTCTAAATGTCAGCAGATAAACACCGAGGGGGTGTGTTTTTTTTTTCTGAAACAACAGACCACTCCAAAACCACAAACAGATAACTATTAAACTTCTAAAAGAAATGAAAAAGAGATTGAAAAAAAAACCACTCGTTTTCAGTATCAAGGCTTTCCAAGAACTAGAGGAGAAATCTGTGACCTGCAGTGTCATGTGAACAGCTTGAGTCCTCATGAAATGCATTACCAAGAAAACAGCCTTAAAAGAAAAAGTGTTTTAATTTATCAGAGTCTAAAACTATTATTGTTTTTCCAACAGCTGCCATGTAAAGTCATAAGAGAAATAAAGATAAGATTTAATTTTGTTTCAGCAGCAATGGATCAGAATGAGTTGTAGAGAATAACAAGACTTCAATTTAAATACTTCTGTAAAGTTAAATGGTTCAAACAACTTGTCAGGTTCTTTGCAACGATCCATCTGTTTTTAGTCAGTTGTGTTGGAGCAGGGAAACAACAAAATCCTGCAGGACAGCAGCCGTCGAGGACCAGAAAGCTGCTGAGTCATTTTTAATGCTGCTGAATGATGTTGGTTAAAAAAAATCACTTTGAGGCGATTTAGTCCGTGAAGACATAAAAGTTTTGTGTTTATTGTACTGCTTTTAACCAATTAATGCAACCAGTTAACCAGCTGTTCTCCTGCTGGAAACCATGACGCCATCATTTTAATAAGTTGTTTATTGACATGTTTTCATCACTTCATCATAACTTTGTAATAAACTAGCATGTTCACCACTAACTGGCTCAGACTTACTGGGTTTAATGGGTGTCTTTACCTATCATCTGTTCCTGTGGTCTCGGTTTTCTGACCGGTGAACTTATAATTAGCAGAGAACCCTGATATTCCAGATTTAAAGATGGCGGCACCTCTATTAAAATTCTTCTGCATCCATTAAGTTTCTGGTGTAAACAACAGCGAGTTGTTATCAATGAACGTTGTTTATCATTATTTATATTGTTGTGAAAAACCAAATCAATACGTGTGATTTATTAATCATTATCAATATTAGCAGGTGGTTTCATGGTACACATTTTTACGACTGTGTGTGCGTGATTTTCTAGCTTTCACACCATTTTAATAAATGCTCACAATTTGGCTCTAATTTGGAGGCGTCCATTTTTCCTGAGTTGGTGAGGCGGAAATTCCAACTTCCTGATAAAGACTTGACTTAAAACGCTGAAAAGACTTGATCTGAGCGACGGGACAACAGGAATTACTGGAACACGTCATCAAAACACAACCTAAGTCAAGCTGTGCAGCTTACCATGTCTTCTAACACCATCATCATCCTCCATAGCAGCTGATGAGGGGGCTTTGTAGCAAACATGTCAATCATGTTTTGGCTATTTGGCAGCATATTCTTTTTAATATTGCACATTTTCTCAGCATGTCCACTCCTCAGTTCTGATAGGTAGCTACTTCCACTGGTACAGAGCCAAAAATGGGTTTCAAGTATCTGATTGGTTTATCCTGGTGTCAGTGAAGAGCAGAATCAACACACACTCAAAAATAGAGGTACCAGCTTGTACCTAAAAAGGTACAAATGCTTGTCGCTGGGGGTGTACTCTTTTGAGAGACATTTCTGTACCCTTCAGTTCTGGTGTATTTTTGTACTTTATCAAGTTCAACCTCACCTTTTCAAGTTATGTTTTTTATGTTTTCCACAGGATTAGGCCTGGTCCATGCCACTTAGCAATATTATCTTATCTTTAATCTAGAAATAATCTTCAAAAACTCAAAATACTGACCAGCCATACACTTAGTTTGCAGCATCTGACCTTCATTGTCTGGTGTAGTAAATGACTGTTAAGTAGTACTACTGTCATCACTCAACTCTGCTCTAGTTTGTAACATTACAGCCATTAACGATACATTTTTCAATGCTGCAGGTACCCTGATGGTCAAAATGGTACAAATTTGTACTTTATGTCACTTTGAACCCTTTTTCGTACTCTGAAGGTGCGCTTCTGGTCTCTTAAACACCAGTATTGTACTTTTGAAAAAACATTTCTTTAAAATGTACCTATAGGTACCGAAATGTCCTTATCTTGTACCTCTATTTTTGAGAGTGTAGGCTGATCAATGTGTTTTATGGGCCGGTGGTCAGGAAAAAAGGTTCTGTGCAGACCATTTGGAAAAATGAGTTATTCAGGCCAACCCAGTTTTTGTTGGGCTGCAGATTTACTGAGTTTCATGGACTAGTGAGACAAACTGAAGACGTTGATCCGCCTGGAAAATGGCTGACATGCCAGAGGGGCTGTCCGTCTCTGCTCAGGGGTTATACTTTATATATTTGATGGTAAATTATGAAAATGTCATCAACTTGTCAATTTTAGTGTAAAATTAAACATAAATACTACACTGTTGATTCAAGACACTACATATTTTTAAAATACTTCTGTAATTTTAACAGCTTTTTCATGTTTTAATGACATTGTGTTCCCATTTTCCAGCCTCATCCATCAGAGAATTGCTTATCTCATCTCACCGTGAAAGCCTTCAAATTGTAGATAATGCCTTGCAACGCTCCAGACAGAGGTAAGTCACTTCTGGATAAACAAAAAAAAAAAAAAAAAAAAAAATGGGTGACAACAATTTGATCATTTTGCTAAAATCCCAACTTGTTCAGAGCAGGACAAAAGCAGCCAGAAGGTTTTTTTTAAATTAATCTCCATGTCTTTGCACAGACGAAGCACATCCTCACACTCCAAGCACGGGTTTACATTTCGTTTTCCAGCTGAGCCAGAGACCCAGGAGATTTCCCGAGCTGGAGAGGTTTTTCAAACAGCCCTGCAAGTCCTCAAGAACAGAGCAAAACAGGAATGTAAAATGAATGTTACAGCGTCAGGTGGGTTTGCCTTCGTTCATTAAATGCAGCCATGGCTTTGTAAAGTCGCCTTTTACAATTCCAACCATGTTAAAAACAGGCTGACGTCAGTGTAAACACATGTTTACAAAAGAAACCTTTATTTTATGGATTTGAAATGGTCATAAAACACAACACAACATTACATTTCATTGATTTAATTTTGTCCTAACATGACTGTGTCACTGGACCAGAGCTGTTGTCAGTGGAAGATGTGGAGCTGCTTGCAGAGCTGTCTCAGTGTCCCACTGCAATACAAGCAGACGTCTGTGAGCAGAGTCATCACAGCAAATACCGCACCATATCAGGCGTCTGCAACAATCGGTAAGGAAAATTACTGTCATGTCAGGGAAATGGCTTAGATGGTCTACTCTGCAAAGCACTTTCACAATTTTGAGGCTCAAAAATAGGGAACTAACGACCATTTAAGGCTACAAAAGTCCTCATAGTCAAATCATTACATATGTGTGTCAGGTGCCATCAAAAATGTTCACATTACTTCATTTGTCAAGCTCCAAAATGTTGCTTACCTATACTTTCCTACTTTAAATAATCAAATGTGTTGCATTCTGTAAAACTGTCACCAACATATTTCACAACTAAAGCAATTTTTTAAAGAAAATGTTGCTCATAGTTTCAAGATTTACATACAAATTATCATTTTCCTTTTAAAATAAACTTTAATAAAGAGTTCCTGTAGTGTATTTGGCTGTTATAGACCTGAGAAAATAGATTCTCTATTGATTATTTCCTTTATTACTTTATTAGTTGGGAGGTCGATTCCAGGCTTCCCCTGACTCCATGCAGTGGTGTCCTTGTTCAAGACACTCCCTATGTGCCTATCAGGGTATGAGTGTGTTGTATGAGTGTAGATGTGAATGGGTGAATGTGACGAGTAGTGTAAAACACTTTGAGTGGTCTGCATGACTGCAAAAGTGCTGTATAAGTACAAGTCCATTTACCGTTTATTAATACATGTATGTATATGTTAAATGTTACAGAAACAATATGCATGCACCGCCCTAAAAAGCAGATGTGTTTCATTTATGGAGTACCTTTATGGAATGGACTAAGTGATGATTTAAAATTATGTGAAAACATTATTCAGTTTAAAAAAAATGTACAAGAAATTGTTTTTGGATAAATATAAAATAGAAGAAAATTCATGATCTATTTTGCTGCTTTATATTTTGCCATCTGGCTGATGACTTTCAGAATGTAATCTGTGTATATAGCCATTTAACTGTGTAAATTAAATACTGTAAAAAAGGAGTAGTATTTAAATAAGCCTTGGGCTTTCTTCTGCTCCTTCTCAAACAATGTCTAATGTTACACAAATGTGCATCCTTGTTTTGTATTGTATATGTGTTTGAGATAATAATAATAAAAAAAAAAAGTTGAACACTTACATTAGTGAAATGCTTACAATATGCTGCATCAAGGGTCTGATGAGGACGATAAGCTTTAAAACTGAACCATGTCAAAGAAGAAATATCATGCCTTTACGTGAGATTAACATGCTGCAACAACAGTTGCTGAAAATATTTCCATCAAACAGTCCTGCAGTGTGATTTGGTTTTTTTTTTTGTTGTTTTTTTTTTTGTACAGGTTCAGGCATTTCACGGTTGTTTCAGGAAATCCCTGAAAATGACTCGGTTTCCAGTCAAGAATGCTGTAAATGGCTGTGACAGGAGCTAAGGAGCAATTTTAGACCATTTTATTTGAGATAGGCTTAGTGAAGGATTCAAGGAAAAACGGTAAGGGAGTACTGATGTAAAGAACGTGGGTTTATGCCTAAATGGAGAAACTCATACTAGTTTTGCTCCCTTCACAAAAAATACATAAGAACATCACTATAGACACTGATTGTCAAAAACGTATAAACAACTTTCAAATAAAGTTTTGCTCTTTGTCCACAACCCGACTGGTCGGCAGCACAACGATGGCATATTCAGCATTAGGCTTGTAGCAAAGTTTGGTATTCAGCAGACATGTTAGAAGAAGCAGATGCAGTCAAAGTTCATTCATCATTGCTTGAATGTGCAGAATAAGGATGTTTGTTTGGAACTGCAACAGCAATATCACATCATAGTCAGAAAATATCATTGTAGTATACATCTTTATTGATGTACAGTTAAAAAGAATCCAACAATCCAATGCATGCAGTGACATGAGAAACATGAGAACAAGGGATCAATGATGTAAATCACAGTAGAAGCCATGCATTGAGCTGTTTGTGTTCCACATCACAAGCCTGAAAAGGGCTTTAAACGCTTACAGGTCATCTTATTCAGGAGGCATAGACCTGTTAAATTAGCCTACGTGGAAATACAAATAGCTAATCAGGTAGCCAATCACACCAGTATCTCAGGGGATTTAGGTGAGTTTGTATGTAGCACGGTAGTTTGTGCCAGACTGGGATTTTCCCACATGGCCATCTCTGAGGTTCACAGATAACAGTCCAAAAAAAGAGAAAAGATCCAGTGAACTGACTCGCTGAAAATGACGGGAGGTGATAGAAAAGCAGCAGTATAACCACCGTTTCCAGGTATGCAGAATTATACCATCTCTGAACCTTGAAGCAGGTGGTCTATGGCAGCGGAAGACCGCACCAGACTCCCGATGGCAATAACATGACATTGAGGCTCCGTTTTACACAGAATCACCAAAATTAGATAGGAGAAGGTTGGAAAAATGTTGTCTGGTCTGATGAGTCTCTGTTTCAGCTGTATCATTTAGATGGTTTAGTCAGATTCAGGAGATTATGGAACAGGCCTTTTTTAAAATACTATTATTTTGGCACATTTTTGGGCCCCTTAGTACCAGTTCCTTTTAATGCCACAGCTACCCAGAGTATTGTTACTGGCCATCTCCATCCCTTTATGACCACAGTGTGCCTATATTCTGATGGATGCTTCCACCAGGACAATGCATCATGTGTGAAAGCTCTCCAGTGGCCTCTAGTCACCAGATCCCAGTCCAATAGAGCAGTTCTTCTTAATCCCAGTCATCAGAACCCACAGTCTGTCTTAGACATTTCTGTACTTTGATACCTGCTTGATAAGGGGGTCTATTCATCTGAATCAGATCTGTTGGAGTAGGAAAACATGTAAAACTTGCAGGGTGTTGGGTCCTGGAGGACCAGGATTGAGAAATGCTGCAACAGAGCAGCGTTGGGATGTGGTGTAATGGGAGATTCTCATCATGGACGTGCAGCCAGTAAATCTGCAGCAACTATGTGATGCTGTCATGTTGGCGTGGAGTAAAATCTCAGAGGATTGTTTCCGACATGTCACTGAATCTTTGCTGGGAAGAATTAAAGCAGATCTGAAGGCAAAAGAGGGTCCAGCCTTTTACTGGCAAGATAGATCTGATACAGTAGCCAGTGTGTGTCAATTCAAAGATTTTGCAATCAAATTACTGCAAATACCTTCATACAGAGCTCTTTTTGAGAGAATACTTTCACATCGATGGCTTCAACTGACTGCTTTGTAAAACAACAATACTAATGGTAATAATAGTAATGAAGAGAGCGATGAAGCGACATATCCGTCCAACAGTTCAAACTCCAGCTGATCATTCAGAAACCATTAAAAGGAGAATCAGTAAATCCACAGATGAGAAGCAGGAAGTATGAAACATTTGTCAGATGACGAGTTTCCTTTTCTGTGAAGCCTGCGCCAGCTTTTGACAATGAAGCAGAAAGCGTGGATCACAGAGGTCTTACATCTGGTTCTGCAATATTTTCCTTTATAAACTGTCAGCTGTGAGTCAGACAATGTAATAGGATTTCAGTGGATTGGAGCACACACTAGTCACTGTCTTTTTTTTTTTTTTTTTTGTCTTTAAATAAACTGCCTTTTCATATATTCTTAACTGCAAATAGACATGTTCGGCACCACACACACACACACCTCACGCACTCTAAGTCCTTTCAATTAGATAGCACAGCTGTGCATTTTGTATGATATGCAAACCTTTTAGGGACTTTTTGGAAGGAAGACCAATGAGGGCGCGTACTGTTTTGCTCCGTGGTATTTTTGGATACACATGATTCTTTTTTTTTTTCCAGGCAAAATCCTCGCTGGGGAGCAGCCAACACTGCCTTGGTCAGATGGCTTCCAGCTGAATATGAAGATGAGGAGGGGGAACCTAAAGGTTGGAACCGAGGAAGGCTCCATAATGGATTCCTACTTCCCCCGGTAATCTACAGAACGCCGGTCCGACGGGCACAAAAGTCTCAGCTGGAGAAATTACAGCAGACATGAAGCGAGCTCAGCCTGCAAGTCGGTGCAGCATTCCATTTATTTTCTAACCTGTTTTAGAGCAGATAACGTCCACGGCTATTTAGGAAGAGGCAAATGTGTGCGTGAGATGACACCGATAGCAGCTGCATTTGAATATTGCAGCCAGCGCTTAAACATTCACAACTTCCTCAGCTTGAAAATGAGCCGGTTTCCAGTCATGTGGATAAACATTATTCCCTTCAAACAGCAGATGAAACTGTTCCGCTGATTCTCACTTGGATTTTTTTTTCTGTCCTAATTTATGCACTCATTACAGAGTGAGGTCCGTTAGTGGAAGAGCTTATTAAATATGCATCAGTTGTCTGCATTCTGTAGTTTACCTCCACATATGAGAGTGATAATTTAGTGTTTTAGATCATCAGCCATCTTTGATCCTCACTATTCCACTTTTTATTATATGAGGTTGAGCAAGTAACATCTTAGATACTCAGTGTGTTGCATAACTCATTTTAATTAGTTGCCAAACTTCTCTTTTGCTTCAGAAATTGGAACAAGCACAGCCCCTCTGTAGAGCATCAGCTATTTATCTATTTATAACATTAGTCAAAGGATTAAAGAATGAACTAGGTTGGGCTTCATTTTAGTCAGTGATGATTTAATAAAAGCAAACGCAACTGTAAAAGTCATCCATAATAAAATAAATCTCTGTCAACAGCCTCGGAGGGTCAGCAGGGAAATAATAAGGAGCTCCTGTAAATGGAGAGATGATGAGTACTCTCAGCTGCTGGTGGAGTGGGGCCAGTACATTGATCACGACGTAACCTTTACACCTCAAAGCATCAGCAGAGCTGCGTTTTGGACGGATGTAGACTGTCACGAGACGTGTGAAAATGTGCATCCGTGCTTTCCCATCAAGGTAAGCTGAAAGCAGTTTTTTCTGCATATCTATATAAACTGTTAGAATTCACTGTACTTGAATTATATTGAGGAGAAAATAACACTGTTATATTCAATTAAAATAAAACTGGGGAGAACTATTTAGCCTAACTTGAGGATGCCATGACGACATTTTACCTTCCAGGACAGCAGTTCTGTGGCAGATAGCTGTTTTACCATGAGGTTTGCCGTGTTTAACATTGCTACCAGCATTTTGTACCAAGGCATCCCACAGTTATGCATTCACCCTTCCATTTTCTATAGACAGTCTATTGCAAGGCCAACACAAACAAACAACCACTCACGCTCACTCCTACAGAGAATCTAGAAATGCCAATCATTGCAGCTATACTTGTTTATTTTTTTTTATATTTTATAAAAGCATTGTGGGAAGAAGATGGAACATCCCAAGAGCAGCCATGCACACAGAGAGAACATGCAAACTGAACACAGAAAGGCTCGAATCAAGGTTCAAACCAGGAAGCTTCTGCAGCGTTGTGCTTGATTAGAGCTGCACCACACGACTCTTTTTAGCCATTTATGTCTGTTTCAATAAAAGTGTTCGAGATGTAGAACAAGAATGGAAAAAATTAGGAGGACTGAGAATTGTGTTTGTAAAATCAAAGCAAGAAATCAATATTTTAGGACCCCCCTCTTAACAAGTTAAAGGCCAGGGCTTGACTCAGAGCTGCTGGAGAAAGGTTTATATAAAAGAGGCAAACCACTTTCATATGTTTTGGGACAGCCCTAAACTCACTCAAAACTGAAGAGATATCCAAAAGCATTAAAACGCTGTACTTAATACCTCTAAATTTTAATTCACTTGAGGGAATCTGTAGTCCTTGGATATGGAAGATGGATATGAATTGTAAATATGAATGATGGATAGTTAATTGCGCAATGCAGCGCCCCCTACATTAGAAGAGGGGCACAATACCTATTTGGAAATATTTCAAAGGGGAAAGATTACTCTCTTTAAAATTTGAGAAGAATAAAGTCAGGACGACATGTAAAAACTGGATTGAATACATGGAATAAAAGTAGACTACTTTTACCAGTTAACTAACGATAAAAAATTATAGATGATAATTAAAGCACATGGTGACTACATGATGAGAATGTGTGTGTACATTTACTTTAAAGAAGATGCTGGTGATGATGTGGGCATTCGCCTATAGCAGAGAACAAAGAACTCCTGAAGGATTTCTTTAAGAATAAAAGATGTTGAACTGACCTGAGGTTTACTTGGGGGGGGTGGGGGGGCTAAAGTCTTTTTAAACCCGAAATGAAAGACAATCTCGATTCTTCTGCAAGACTTTCCCGCATTTGGTGTTTTAATGGTTACTGTGAAGAGCTGACTAGTAAAATCTCTAGGAGTGGAACTTTAGTTGAACTCCATAAAGGCCGTGGCATACGGTTGTTTTCATACTTATGAAACAATAGATGTTCAGTGAAGGAATTGTCCTTCTAAAAGTAATCCCGAGTCCTCCTCAATGTTGAACCTTCCTTAATAAATACAAACTATTTCTTTCCAGTTCTATTAGCAAGCACTGTACTCGAGATTCAAAGTAATATATTTTTATTATTACTGTCTTTCCCGCAGACTGAAGAATCGCTCTGCATGCCTTTCCATCGCTCAACACCAGACTGTCATGTCAGTTTTGGGTCTGGAATACAACAAGCCGTGCAGAGACAACAGCTGAATGGCATCACATCTTATATTGATGCTTCGCTTGTGTATGGTCACACTCCACAGCTAGAGAGCTTCCTTCGCGACCTCTCTGGCCTCAACGGGAAGCTTGCTGTCAACGACCGATTCAAAGATCCAAATGGAAGAGCTTATCTTCCTTTCATAGCCAAGACGCCTTCAGCTTGCCGCATGGATCAGCAGGGGGAGAGAGTGGACTGTTTCAGTGCTGGTGACAGCCGGGTCAATGAAGGTTTGCCCCTGATCACTTTGCATACGCTGTGGCTCCGGGAACACAATCAAATTGCAGAAGCATTGAAGCACATCAATGATCACTGGAGCACCGAGACCATATACCAAGAAACCCGCAAGATTATTGGCGCTCTACACCAGGTATGTGACCACCGAACCAAAAAGCTGGTAGAAAAGTTGCATGGAAAAACTGAAAGTGACTTATATTGCACACTAAAGGAATCCAACTCTCACAACTACATGTTTATATTTGGTTATTTTTGTTTATGTTAAAAAGGTTTTGTAATGAAATGACAGTATAAAATGTTCACTTTTCCAGGACAGGAATTTACACATTGAAAGGATTGTTTTTTAGGAAATATTTCAGGAAGGATTTCAGGAGATAGTTGGGATTTATATGATAAATATTATGATAGTATGATCTAATATGATAAAGTCTGTATACAAAGACTAAGGTTGAATCTGAGTTCATTCAAGTTGGCACAGATGGTGAGAGGTCGGAAAATGTGAGGATGTCAAACAATGATCTAAGTTTTTGACCATTCATAAACCATTTAGCCTTGTTTTGTCGTTCACAAATGGATTTAGTCTCTGTTTAGACATTGTGTTTTATTTTTATGCAGAAAAAAAACATATTTTATGAAGACTTTTTTTCATGCTACTTGGTACTGTTGTGCTGGATTTTTTTATTTTTTTTGGAAAATCTAACAGAGCACAAATATGAACCTTAAGCTATAAGCAATGTGTTGGTGGTGTTAGCAACCCCAAAGTGTTGGGTTTTCTGCAGAAATCTCTCACTCATTCTGACAAATTCACAACTTATTTGAAGTTATAGCTGCAAAGTTGGACTATAAGGACCCAAAACTTCATTTACAAACACAAATTAAACCTTGTATTTAGAAAAGATCATGATTATTTACTAAGTTTCAAGGCTACTAATAATAAGAAATGTAAATGTGAATTGATGTGAAAGTTCTTATCAGAATAAGGGAGTTTCATCTAATTTATTTATCTTTGTTTTACTTTTAAAGTAATTTTGTACAATCTGGACAGGCCATATTACTTTACCATTACCTTTTGGACTCGCTGAGGATGGAAGACACAGCTGTATGATAGAAAAAGTCATTGTAATATGGTCTAAAGGCTCTGTTGAGGAAAACAAATTATGTCTGAGGGGAAACAAACTAAACTAGCATTAATTAGCATAGTGACTTGAGCAGATGCCTGCAGATCGAACATGTTCTAATTATGAAAGGACAAACTGATATGAGGGATAGCAAGGTGAAAGGACGAGTTTGTTTTTTTTTTTTTTTGAGTAATTTTTCATTAAAATGATCAGGCTTGAGAAAAATTAGGCATAACCTGGATTTGAAAGTTGATTTTAAAAATGGACATTGATTCAAACAGCCAAACAAACTAGAAAATAGTGACTGACTGCAAGCTTTTCTGTGTTTCAGCTGCTGAAGTCGATGGCAAAATGAATGCACAAATATGAGACAACTTGCATCAAGTAAAAAGTCTCCACTGTAGTATTCCAAAGAGCACAAAGCCACAGAAAAGATGATATTTTACCAACCATAACAACAATACTTAAGCTATAACTACAAGCGGAAAAAGACAAGCATATATCAACCAAAAGACAGCACAAGTGAATTACAAAAAACTTAAAGCCACTGAAACATATGACTCATAAATCATTTTTACATTAATACCAGAAATTTAATTGATCTCCAGAAAATTAATCATAATAGCTGATGAAGTGAAGGAGTCACATTTTCTACTTCCTGAATTTCAAGCATATTCTGGGCACTTTTCTAGCATAACTTTAAAATGATGAACAGCTCTATTTTTGTTGCTGTGCTCTGTTTTAAAATTTGATCTCTGATTGTGTTGGAAGTTATCAGATTTGTTGTGCAATGTTGACCTTTCACACAACAGCAGTTTGATATTTTAACAACGGGCACCATGATTGTTTCATTGTTTTATCCTCTGAAGTTCCAGAGCCGAGTTGAAACATGGCCATTTCCTGATTAACGTTTCAGTATTGATGACTCCAAATAGCCTTAAATTAGACCAAACAAAGGATAAATAAATCATTGAAGAGAAGCTTATGCAAAATGACATACTGTATTAAATGAGTCAAAGCTGCCACTCTGTGTTAAATGTGAAAAGAGCACCAGGCACCACATAGATCTAAAGGTCAAGAATTAGCCAAGATTCGTGCATGTTAAGTCATGTGTTGTCTTGATAAATAAATGAATAGGAAAGAGTGCGTTTTTAGCAGCATTTAAAAGAACTCTGACTCATTTAAACTAAGTCAGCCATGATAAAAGGTGAAAAGCATCTTTACAGGAAAAATCTGCACCGGTTTAATTGATTCAGAATCAATTATCAATTATCCAAAGCTGACAGTTGCTGCTTTATTGTCTAAAAAGCAACCAGATGCGTAATCAGCCATTTTGCTGTCACTGCAAACTCTCACAGGAGTCTTTTCCAAATCACAAATTCACTAGTTCAGATTTCTACACTGAAAGCGTCAACTTCTTTAAACCAGTTATTGTTTAACTCTTTAAGTAATTGTTTAGCATGGGTCACATAATGTTAGTACTTGCAGATTACAGTTGTGAGGGTCAAAGACACAAGTAAGAAGTAGGCTAGCATCTGGTTTTGTCCATCTCCACTGATTTAATAAGATTTCAACACTTTCATCTGAGTTTACTGGCTTCTAGTTTTGTTTTTTAACCACACTTGCTGCACAAGTCATTAAATCTTCACTCAAAAGGACCGTTTATCATTCATTTTATATCTTTAGTTGATTAATAGACATTCAAAAAAGAATAAAATACAAAATAAGACCATGAAATATTTTCATACGAGTTTGGATTGGATTTGTTATGATGCTTGATGAGATAGCAGTGGGTCAGCTGAAGGAGTCCTATCAGGGCTTTTTGGACTGTGGGACTTTGGAGGCAGCTGATGGGTACTG
Organism: Telmatherina bonti; assembly: GCF_933228915.1. NCBI lineage: Eukaryota > Metazoa > Chordata > Actinopteri > Atheriniformes > Telmatherinidae > Telmatherina > Telmatherina bonti. Next base: position 11,098,877 of record NC_136631.1, read on the forward strand.
ACAGGCAAAGTGGCATTGGGCTTCGGCTGTCGCCAAGGCAAAAAGTGGAGCATGGAAGGGGTTCGGTGAGGCTATGATGAATGACTTTCGGACGGCTTTGAGACAATTCTCATCCACCATCTGGCGACTCAGGAAGGGGAAGCAGTGCTCCGTCAACACTGTGTACAGAGGAGATGGGGAGCTGCTGACCTCAACTCGGGACGTTGTGAGATGGTAAAAGAAATACTTCTAAGACCTCCTATATTCTACCAACATGTCTTCCGTGAGGAAGCAGAGCTGGGGGACTCAGGGGTGGACTCTCCCATCTTTGGGGCTCAAGTCGCTGAGGTGGTTAAAAAGCTCCTTGGTGGCAAGGCCCCGGTGGTGGGTGAGATCCACCTGGAGTTCCTTAAGGCTTTAGATGCTGTGGGGGTGTGCTGGCTGATACGCCTGTGCAGCATCGCGTGGACATCAGGGACAGAGCCTCTGGACTGGCAAATTGGGGTGGTGGTCCTCCTTTTTAAGAAGGGGGACCAGAGGGTGTGCTCCAACTACAGGGATAGTCTAATCTTGGATTGAGGAGGAGCAGTGCAGCTCTAGACCCTTTTTGGGGTCCTGGAGGAGGCATGGGAGTTTGCCCAACCAGTTTGAACGTGCTTTGTGGACTTGGAGAAGGCGTTCAACCGTGTCTCCCAGGGACTCCTGTTGGGGGTACTCCAGAAGTAAGGGATACCGGACCCCCTTATACAAGCTGTCCGGTCCCTGTATGGCAGGTGTCAGAACTTGGTCCGCATTGCTGGCAGTAAGTCAGATTCGTTTCCAGTGAGGATTGGACTCCGCCAAGGCTGCCCTTTATCATCAATTTTGTTCATAACTTTTATGGACTAAATTTCTAGGTGCAGCCAAGGTGTTGAGGGAATCTGGTTTGGTGACGTCAGGATTAGGTCTCTGATTTTTGCAGATGACGTGGTCCTGTTGGCTTCATCTGGCCATGATCTCCAGCTCTCGCTAGAGCAATTCGCAGCTGAGTGTGAAGCGGCTAGGATGGGAATCAACACCTCCAAATCTGAGACCATGGTCCTCAGCTGGAATAGGGTGGATTGCCCTCTCCAGGTAAGGAGTGAGGTCACGCCCCACGAGGGGGACTTTAAATATCTCAGGGGCTTTTTCACAAGTGAGGGAAGGATGGAACGTGAGATGTGTGGCATCTGCAGTAATGAGGACTCTACGCTGGTCCATTGTGGTAAATAACGAGCTGAGCCAGAAGGCGAAGCTCTCAATTTACCAGTCGAGCTATGTTTCTACCCTCACCTATGGTCATGAGCTGTGAGTCATGACCAAAAGAACAAGATCTACATGCGGCTGGAATGAGTTTCCTTCACAGGGTGGCTGGGCTCTCCCTTAGAGGGGCTTAGAGTAGAGCCGCTGCTCCTCCGCATTGAGAGAAGCCAATTGAGATGGCTCAGGCATCTGGTCAGGATGCTTTCTGGATGTCTCCCTGGTGAGGTCACGTCCATTCGGGAGGAGACCTTGGGGGAGACCAAGGACATGCTGGAGGGGTTATATCTCTCAACTGGCCTGGGAACACCTTGGGATTCCCCTGGCAGAGTTGGCAAATGTGGCTGGGGAGAGGGAAGTCTGGGCTTCCCTGCTTAGGCTGCTGCCCCCCTCGACCCGACCCCGGATAGGCGGCAGAAAATGGATGGATGGATAATATTGACGGTTGCCGTGTTGACACAGTAGTCACATGATCTGTGACCATGAGAAAATAGCCAGCTTTGTGCCTGAATGGCCAACAAATGAGCACACTAATGGGCTATCTAGTGGAGTCCCATATAGTAAATGAGGGGTCAGGGAATAGTGCGTACATCCTGACAGCCATGGTCTCCTCCATGGACGCCATGTTTGCTTTTGTCAGAAACTGATGACAGAACTTAGCAGTGAACTCAGAACTCTGCACTGCCCTCTGGTGGATATACTGACTAACAACAATGCCAATGTGAAAGACAATAAAATTAGACCAGTGACATTTGTAACATTGCAAATTTGTCGAGCTAAAATGCCATTTTGAGGTTTTTGAGCATTTTGTTCTAGGGATTTTTGTTAATTTAAAACATTTTATACATTTTGATCAAATGATTTGCTGCATAACAAACATATCTTAGGTTTTTTTCTTTTTTTTCCTAAGCGACTAGCAACATTTTCAAAGGTTTAAAATCATGTTTTGATGCAGTATTCTTCTTTGCAGTTATCTTGATAAAAATTGAGCAAATGTGTTTCTGCATCTGTCATGGTCAGCCTATTAAATGTGTCTGCTAAAGTAACACCAGCTGTCTTGTTATGCAGCAGGTGTTCATAGCCAATCAGTCAACATCTATCAAGTCATAACTTTTCATCATGTAGTCAGAGCACAAACAAACCTCCCACCAACTTACAGAAATGTCTCCATATCATTAGAAAGTTTTGCAATAAGTTTAGCTTTTTCTTTACTCAGAAAAAGTTGGGACACTGTGAGATATGTAAATAGAAAGAAAATGCAGTGTTTTACAACTTATTTATGGAATCGCTTTGATGAACTGAAACCAGTTTAACAACATATCAAATGTTAAAACGAAGGTTTTTTTTTTTTTTTTTTAAATGTGTTCATGTAAACATTGATGCTAAGTAAACTTGGGGTAACCACCTCCTGAGAGGCATTTGAATTTTGGTACACAGTTAGCAAGTGACAGATGAAGGTGGGGGATCTGGATGTGTGACTACCGGCACCTTAGACTGGCTTCAGTGTTAGGTGCTGGATTCCCCACCAGCAAGTTGCATCGCTGGTGGGAAAAGAGCCTTAGCTGGTGTGTGAGGCAGTGCAATTGGTAAGAGACTTCAGGGGAATTATATCAACAAATAGCTAGAACAAACCTTCTGGCCTGAGAACTCTTCAAGGTCCCCCAGGAGGAACTGGAGTGTGTCAAAGGGAGCACAATGCTTTAGTTTAGCGATTCAACTTTAGAAAATGGGGAGAAAATTGATGGAAAGATCCTAATAATACATTTCAATAAAACTGGGACAGAGAAATTAAAGTAGCACTATGTATTTCTGACCTTTTAAAAATATGTATTTATGACCTGCTGAAATGCCACAGTTCCATTAATTATGCACATTCCTGGAGCCTTCATTGCCCAGCAGTGTCCTGAGGCAGAGGGATTGCATTTTTACAACTTTTTTTTTATCTGGGACGCTGCGTCCCTTTATGCACCACACCATATTCAGCAACTGGCTATCAAAACAGTGGCTATTTTGAACGCGCATTGTGGCTAATTCGTTAGAGTAACCCGAGAGGACATTATCAAGGGAGTTAAAGAAAACAAAGTGAGAAAGGGGATAAAAGTTAGAAATAACATAAAGATCAACATCAGACTACTCATTCAGGTAAGAGAAACATCACAGTACAGGTGGGATGCATCACGGTTAAGGTGGGATGCCACATTAATTTGCAATGTTTAACGGGTGCCTCTGAGAAAATCTCTGGGAAAATGTCCTTATTTTCTGCTTCTTTAAGCATAAAATTCAATTAGACTTAAAAAAAAAGTCCAGAACAGCTCAGCCTTAATTCCATGCATTAATTTTCTTGTCGCTTATTTGTCGGGTTGAGTGGGCAGTTGCTTAAGCAGAGAAGTCTGGACTTGCCTCCCCCGAGCGATGTCCACCAGCTTGTCCAGTGGGATACTAGGCCAACAAAGAGATGCAGTCACTCTACTGACACCTGGTGTTCCCAGGGGTCTCCTCCCAGTGGGATATGCCCAGAATATCTCACCAGGGAGATTCCCCGAAGGGATCCTAGCCAGATGCCCGAGCCATGTGGCTCTTCTGCAGAAGTGACTCTACTCTGAGTCCCTCTCGGACAGCCGAGCTACTAATCCTGAGTTCTAAATGTAGGTCATTATTTTTTGTGTTGTTTGTGCTGTTTGCATTGAAATATAAGGTTTCAATAATCATCACATTCTATTTTTATTTACTTTTAAACTTCCCAACTTCTTCTGCTTGTAAAAGTTACTGTCTTCATGAACCATCAGATTGCCCAAGAATGATTGATTAAACCGATTTCACTCCTTCCAACTGCAGGTGAATCATTATTAATGGTGAAGAAAATGTTGGGTGCTTTCACTTTTCATAGAAAAATCTTATTTAATGCAAATAATTAATTTAATCTACCTAAGAGGAAAGATATTTAAGGAAGAAGAAAATAATTCTCTCGTTCAGAATTTGGGTACCAGGCTTTTGACTAGAGAACTGGATCATCAACCACTTTTCAGATGACTCAGGAAAAATGTCAGAGAAGGGATTTACAACATTAAAAAAGGTATAAGGTAGAGAGGTTCTTCAAATAATTTCTCAGGATGAAGCATAAAAGGCAGGTAGAGGATTTACATACTGTAGCTACAACCATGACCAACTTGGAAAATCTTTGGATGGGAATAGGTATAAAGATGAGGAATTATCTCTTCTAGCCAGGCTGCAAACTGAAGGAGAAGAACATTATCAGCCGTTTTTAAAGGAGGACGAGAATCTGAGCTGAAATTAAACCAAACAACGTGACTGGAGTTACAAAAACTAAACCTTCTTGCCAAAAGAGAAGTTCATCCACAACTCTTCTGTCTTTCATTTAGTAACAGCAACAGTCAACAAAGCACGTAAAAGTTGTTCGGACTTTGTAAACACATGAACAACTGGCCCATCCCCAAAGCAATATAGCTCCATAATCTGACTCATGGCTCATTGTTACATATGTTAATTATTAAAATATTGATTTGCCATTTTGAATGAAATGGTTATTTGCTTAATTAGGAGAGAAAATAAACCACTGGCCTTTTCCTCAATCTGTCTTTCTTCTGTCTGTTTTCAGTCTTTCTTTTAACTGTGCAAAGTTAGATACAGCTATCAGTCTTTTCAGTTTGAGGCAACTGAATTTCATTGTCCAAGAACACACATACAGGTACATCTCAGAAAATTAAAATATTATGAAAAAGTTCAATATTTTTTGTCACTCATTTCAGAATGTGAAACCTATAAATTTTATAGATTCATTACACATAGAGTGAAACATTTCAAATATTCAATCCTTGAAATTTTGATGATTGTGGCTTATAGATAATGAAAACCCAAAATGCAGTGTCTCAGAAAATTAGAATATTGTGAAAAACTTCAATCTTAGAAAGTCATGGTGTCACACCCTAATCAACTAATTAACTAAAAATACCTGCAAAGGTATCCTAAACCTTTAAATGGTCTCTCAGTCTGGGTCAGAGGGTTACACAATCATGGGGAAGACTGCTGACTTGACAAATGTCCAGAAGATGCTGAGTGGAAGGAAAAGGTGCACCAGCAAAAGGCAGAACCGCAGCCTTGAGAGCATTGTCAAGCAACATCCATTCAAGAATTTGGGGAGCTTCACAAGGAGTGGACTGAAGCTGGACTCAGCGCATCAAGAGCCACTACACACAGATGAATCCTAGACATGGGCTACAAATGTCACATTCGTTGTGTCAAGCCACTCCTGAACCAGAGACAACGACAGAAGCGTCTCACCTGGGCTAAGGAGAAAAAAGATTGGACTGTTTCTCAGATGAAAGCAAATTTTGCATTTCGTTGGAAATCAAGGTCCCAGAGTCTGGAGGAAGAGTAGAGAGGCACAGAATCCATGTTGCTGGAAGTCCAGTGTGAAGTTTCCACAGTCAGTGATAATTTGGGTAGCCATGTCATCTGACATGTTTGAGCCATGTCAGACGTGTTAAAATTCAGCCATCCAACAGGAAATTTTAGAGTACTTCATGCTTCCTTCTGCTGACAAGCTTTATGTAGATACCAATTTCATCTTCCAGCAGGACTTGGCACCTGCCTACACTGCCAAAGGTACCAAAAGCTGCTTCAGTGACCATGGTGTTATTGTGCTTGATTGGCCAACAACTCACCTGATCTGAACCCCATAGAGAATCTGTGTCAAGAGGAAGATGAGACACCAGACCCAAATATGTAGATGACCTGAAGGCTGCAATCAAAGCAACCTGGGCTTCCATTGGACCTGAGCAGTGCCACACGCTGATCGCTTCCATTGCCACACCGCATTGATGCAGTAATGCATGCAAAAGGACACTCAACCAAGTAATGAATGCATGGAAATGAACATAGTTTGTAATAAGTCGCTGTTATAAAAGGTTTTAGAATCGGTGAGCCATGAGTCATCGCCAAAAGAGCCTGACATTCTTGGACTGACGTTGATGCAGTTGAAGTGCGAGAATTGATCTGGTCAGGGTGTTTTAATGTGCAGGTGTCTTTTGCGCAGATGTTTTGAAGACCAGCTACAGAACTGAATCTGCTCTTGATTGCGACTTGTTCTTCATCTGTATGTGGAAACTTTGCGTTCTCACACCAGTTGAGTTATTGCATGAAACGAGTCATGGGAGAGGTCAGCTGATTGGTGATATGCCCACCCTATCTTCCAGTTCCAGTGGCCAAAAAGCCCACACTTGGGAGTACTTGCACATGTGATGGAACAAGGTTGAACTGTTGTCTACAGCTGCAAAAGACAGCAAACTCCATGAGAAGATCATCCAAGTAATAACTTGTTGCTCTCTGAGAATGAATCTGCATGATCATGGAAGATTTGTTTCTTACTGTGGACACAATCAACAACATCTGGCAGTAAGAGTAAATTTTCTGCCCGGACCTGGGAGGATGATGGGCCATTTTTTTGCAAATAAAAATAGTGGAACCACTAATTAGTGGTTTCTAATGAACTAATGTAGATTAAAGTCTATAGTTTCCCTCCTTCATTTGAAAATTAATTACCTAAAGTTGCTTTAAAAAAAAAAAAATTACGTAATTTTCTGAAAGTACTTTAACTTCAGAACAGAAGACAAAAGGCTGATTTTGTTCAAACATATCGGGACTCAGATGTGTGTAAGAGTGTGTCAGAATACTCCAGAGTGCTCTGGATGAGCAAACATTAGTGAGAGATTTGCAATTTCTGAAAAGTAGGAATGAAGAACAAGTTTGTTCTCAAGATGTGTTGATGGATGAAGCCCCATAATCTATTTAATCTTTTGATAAACCATTACCCATTTTGCTAATTTAAAATAAAATTTTAAGCGTTCAATTTGACATTTGGGACCTTTCTAAAGGCATTTAACATAATAGGGAAGGATTGTGATTTCACGTGCACCATAAACATATAGAACTGGATAGTTAATGTTGAATGAAGACGACATTAACGGTTACAAAGCTGTATCTGTTATAGAAAGCTCTTTGCCAAGGTTAAAATAGTATGGCCAGAAATGGTTCATACCAGCTTTTATGCCACTGAACAAAATAATTAGTTGTAATTTAATTAATATTTCCTTTTATATGGGCACTGAGACATCTGCCTGAAGTGAAAACTTATCCGGTTATCCTATCCCACTGGGAAAAAAGGATGCAACTGCAGCCCTTGCAGCTTTCAACACCTGTCAGCTCATTGTTGTGGTTTTTGCACCATATGGTTGAATCTCAATGTTGTGTTTGGTGGTTGCTTCATGAGTGCCTTAATTTTCCTGGTTATTGGAAGCAAGTCTATAATTTATTGTTTAGTAAATATGTGTTTTGGTTGGTTAACTGGTTCAAGTCTTGTTTGTAGCTTTTAAGAGCAGATATGCAACACTACACCCTGGTTATAGAAGAGGTGTGCCATTTCAGACCCTACAGGTCTTGAGAACTCTGGGACTGACACCATCTGGACCTGCAGCCTTGTTCTGGTTCAGTTTCTCAAGTTGCTTCATAACCTGATTGCAGGAGACAAGCATGGTGGAGGTCTCAGGATGTCCTGATGTGGAGGGAGATGAAGCTGTCTTCTGGTCCATGACTGCGCTGCAGGGTGACAGATTTAAGGTGTGACAGGAAAGCAATGGGCTTATGGAGAGTGTGTGGTCTATGGGCTGGAGGTAGGGGGTGAACTGTATCTATTGAAGAAAATGTTCAGCTCAGAAAATAGAAAAAAAATTTAAACAAAAAAAAAAAAAATTATAAACATTTTCTAAATAGTTTGTGTTGCCCTTGTATTTAAAGCACACTAGGAATGACGCATGAAAGAAAAGACATAAATAACCTGACTTTGAGTAAATTCTTTGGCATCTGTCATATTCTTACAGACAGTAGACTTTGCTTTTGTTCCTCTTTGTAGATTCATTCACATCTACAGGCTTTTTAATAGAACTCCATGTGTGCACGGACAAATTCAGCCACATTTTGATTATTTTCTCATTTTATGTGCCCTTGAGAGATACAAGGTGAAGTTTTAAATTCAGAAATATTTCTTTGATAGGACTAGATGGTCTTCTAGTTATATCTTGTAAATTCCACAAAATATCACCAGTTTTCTTCAAACACTTTAAAGCAGCGCGACTGAAGGCTGGCAGATTTATGCATTTTGGCGCCCCCTATTGCCATTTTATCCTGCATCCATCTTGCATTCTCTCTTTTATGTTGACTCCTGTCTTATCTCTTGATTGTCATTGTCTCTGTTTGATTTTCTCACTTCCTCCAATAATGTCTTCCTGGGGTTCTTAGCTGAATCAACCATTGTGTGCATCCAAGATGGCCATTGCGTTGATATCCAGTTGCCAGTGTTTGATGTGGTGCTATGAAGCAAAACGGAACCGTTATGTGATGTTCTGGTTGAGAAAATGCTTTGAAGTTTTGATGTACAGGTCCTGGAATACTGCAAGACTATGAAAGGCCCAGGAATCTGCATAATGCATACCATCAAAATGAGTCAAAGGACAGATTTATTGTTGTGATAATGTAATATCCCGATAACTCTGATCTTGTTTTTATTATTAATGTAACTCCTTGTATCTATACATTTGAGCAGTGACATTAAAATGATAGCAGCCTAATACTGAATCTATGTTCCTCATGCCAACAAAGGACCTCCAACCAGTTGGACTATAGATTAAGAACACAAACAGATCCTGTGGCCATTGTGGATGTGTCTTTATGAACTGAGCTGCTTTCCCACAGACCAGCTTAACATATTAGTGTTCAACATTAATTCTGTCAAAGCTCCTTCATGGCTATATCTTGCTGAGAGACATGAAACCAAAGGTTTTAACAGTCATGAGCATGTATGTATTATGTTTTATGTGAGGAAAGAGAACCATAGAAAAACAAACTTGTTGCGTGAGGTGCAGATAAAAACGCTGAAGCTGTGGGCAGACCAGAGAGTTACACAGCATTTCCTCTGTCATACACAGGTCAGTTTGCAATCTGTTGGGAGAAAAAGGCCAGTTTTTTCATTTTTAATCAAAATTTATGAATATTGGTTGGATGTATTATTGCTGCACCATCTTTTGACATCAGTCTTGATCCTCAGTCTCTCAGACACATTCGGGGAAATCAGCTGATGCCAAATAATACAACACAAATGTCGAAAGTGAGCTGACTTGTTGACTAACCTTTAGGTAAAAAGTTTACCTGATCTGCTACTTTTAAGTGATTTGGATTAAAAAGAAGCAGCACTTTCTTGAATAGTTATAAGAACAGAGACATTTGCAGCAGTTCATGTTCATAAGTAGATTTATGCTTTTAAACAGAACTTTATATGTTGTACAAATAATACTGCAAATCAATTTTTACACTGTTGACATCTCCACTGGGGCCTGCAGGACCTCCTTCAATCCACCTATAACTCTTTTTTTTTTGTTTTAGCCTGATTTTTTTCTCCCTTCACATAAGTCAATTGTATCAACATCATCCTTTACATTGGCGTGGATGTCAGAAGGAAAATCATCAGAGAGAGGGCAGTGCAAAGTTCAGAGTTAACTTTGAAGTTCAGATCAGTTTCAGACAGTACAAAACATCTTAATACTGGGTGTACATTTTCAAAAAAAAAAGACTTAAAAAGTGGCAAAGCAGTAGACAGCATCATTCTGTGCAGTTTTTCAATACGTTGCAAGTTTCTTCTTATTTGCTCTTTTCTCTGGTTGCATGTGAGCTTTATGTGCCTCACTGCCCTGATGGTTTCCGGTGGTACTGCTGCATTTGCTTTGTCTGGGTAAACATTTACAAACAGACTCAAAAATGCATGTAGAGGACGCAGTGGGACAAAAAGACTTGTCCACATGCATGTTTAACATGGAGCCTAAATAAGGTTACATGAGGACCACATCTGCTCTAATTCTAGCAGAAACAAGTTAAACAAATCTGTCCTGAGAGAGAGTGACATTATATTTTTGGTGTTAGGACTCAGTTTTGCATCATAGAGATTGCTGTGATATTTATGCGTTTGTGTGACGTGTTAAGATTCAAACGTTGAACTAAGGTTTTTTATTTATTAATGAGAGCAGATGGAATTTGCTGCTCTGAATTATGAGAAATCACTAGTCCAACTGTGGAGATATTCTCACAATACTCATCTCGCTGGGAACTCTGGCTTCTGTGTAGCTGTCTGTATACATTACAGCATATTAACAATCTCCCCACGAAAGCTGGGTTGTTTATGAAATGAATGTTCAGGTTCAGACTTGGGATATATTATGGAACTCTGTGACTTGATGCCTAGTTTTTCACCAGTTTTTCTTTGTTTTAACTTCCAGATCATAACCATGAGAGATTATATCCCAAAGATCCTTGGCCCTGAGTCATTTGAACGTTACATTGGCCCTTACAGGGGATATGATCCAGCAGTGGACGGCTCGGCCTCCAACGTGTTTGCTACTGCTGCATTCAGGTTTGGTCACGGCACCATCGCCCCAATCCTCAGCAGACTTAATGAGAGTTTCCAGGAGCACGAGCACTTCCCTCACTTGAGACTTCACAAGTCGCTCTTCAGTCCTTGGAGAATAGTAAAAGAAGGTCAGTGCACTCCTATGAAAGCTTTCTTATGGAACTAATATACCCAACGAGCACATTGTAAAAACAGAGTAGTGTGGAGGAAACTACTTTATATGGGTCAGCTACAGTGGCCATTATCTGACTTGGTGTAATAACTGGTTCCAGGACATTCTACAGATACACATAAGCGAGATCTCTAATGTACTTTATCTGCCGTGTGAGACATCCTGCACCAGTATATTATACCTAATACATGACCTATACAGTGTGCACCCACTCACAGAAGACCCATTACCATAAGTATTATATTTTACCTTTCAGGCTGCAGGGACCTTTTCCATTTAGTATAACTACATTATTTATTTATTACTTGTATAGCTTTTAATTTTTTTTGTAATATCCAAGTGGGGAATATAGTGTTATTCATCCTAGGGTTTATTTTCATGGTTATAAATGTGGGGCATACTGCGAAGGCATCAGCTTTATAGAGTCAGATATTTCAAGTGAACAAAAGCCACCTTTTTTTTAAAATTTCATTACAATAATAGACACTTTAAAATTGGAATTGGGATCATAATATGAGCTAAAAAAAAAAAGAAAAAAGATAGTCCACATAGCTGAGGCGAAAAAATTAAAAGCATAGCTTGTTTGGAGTCTGCAATAGACTAACTCTCTAACCATGACATATCTGTGCGTCAGCCAAAAGTAGGTTGATTAAAACTGATTCGTGTAGCCAGGTCTTGTGGGAAGTTCCTCATCTCTGATGAGGAGTGTCATCTGGATGGATTGCTTGAAAATTCCACTTTGTTCACTATCCTATAAGCTCATGATAGGTTACAACCAAGAATTCACAGCTTAGCTCTCGAATTTAGTATCTAACATTGTTATTAATGGCTGCTTTAACTAACTATAACCAGCCATTAACAGCACAATGAGAAGCTGCTTGGTCATACATGAATGAATGAAATGTGGAAATGGAAGCAAAAAATTCTCATTCTGAGCTCATGATGATATTGTGAACAAGTTTCCTGTTCTTAAAAGTATTTGGTGAAGTCAAGTTTGGTCCTTGATATCTACCATCCAGAAACATTTCGATGCAATTCGTGTTTAACACACCTGAATGAATTTCTTCTTCTGCATGTCATTCAGTTCTGCAGAGGCTTGGTAACGAGCCATTCATTTACTTTAGGTGTTTTGGAGAACAGTTTTATCTAAGCCTATTTTCCATTAGTATCAGCTTGTCTCAACTTAACTCGCCTCAACTCGTCTCAGCTTGTGAGTGTGCACGACAATCTCTATAACAACACAGGACCTAGAGGAAATCTGCTACTTGGTCTGTGGTTCACCAGTCGCTGACCATAAACGGTATCCATTTGTTGGAACCACTTCCAGTCTCGTCTGTTTTATCCACTCTGACCATAGTGGTCCTTGATCTGCCTATAGTCACATTTGAGCTTTTCCAGCTTCTCTTAACACTGTTTGAAAACTCTTTTGGTACCCGTAGCTATTGAGTTGGAAAGCTATTGATAGCTTTTTATTCCGTGTCGCTCAATCTAGTTCCCTCTGTATCCTTTCCTCAGCAACCAAGCAAAGAAATGTTTCCACCTCAGAGTTAGGCCATGGAACAGACTCTTGTTGCACCATTGTTTGTCCCAATAATGTAAACAACTTATTTTTGCGAGTTGGAGGCGCTCTTCCAGTGATGCCACTCCCTGACCTCTGATTGGCCTCGCCCCTGACCAATAGTGGCATGCAGTCTGGCAATGTCTCACACAACCCCACTCAGCTCGCTTAGAATCTACCCTGAGGAGGTACAAAAAAAGTACTGGTCAAAGGGTACAAAAGCCAAGTGAAAATTCCTACAGTTGAGGTGAGTTAAATTAAGACAAGCTGATAGTAATGGAAAAGGGCCATAAAATTTTCAGGATGGTAGATCTCGAAGACCAAACTTGGGCACTGGATTAAAGGTAGAATATCATTAGGTGTTTAAAAACAAAACAAAGCACATTACATTTAGGGAAGCTTCCCAGTTGTTTTTCACATTGCTATGGCAACACACCCCACAACTCTGTTTTCCAAACTGATGCAGAGAAATCCTGCAAAGCATCAGTATGTGATGACATGAATACTGCGTAGTTAAAGTTACCCGAGAATTCTTGTTAGCTGGACTGCAGGTGCTGACACCACATTTGAGTCTTGAGAATTTAAGTCTGAAGTAACCTCTTTGAGTTCCTGATTGTCAATTCTGAATTGTTTTCAAAATCATTAATCTGTTTTAAAAGCAACCTCTTTATCCTCAGCTTTTCTTTTGGATGGTGTGTTTGCTGCCAGACAATAACAGTGGTAGCATTGCCATGACATTTTTTCACAAAACCGAAGCAATTTTTGTAAGTTTCAATTTGCTGGTGTTTCCATTAAACAGTGTTTAGCGCATTAGCCTCAAGTCTTGTACAATCTCGTGAGAGGAACAAGATTTTTACGAAAATTGCAGGTTAAGCAAGGTATCCGCCTAACATTATTTTTGGGGATTTCATTTGCTTTGGAAAACTCCCTTTGGCTTTAAGTTTTTTCCCTTATTTTTTTTCCTAAAATTCTGAAACTTCCTGTTGTTTGTTCCACACTACGCTATCTTTGCCAGAAATGAACTGGTCAAGTCCCCTCATGTCACATCTGGTGACACACTAAATGTCAAAAAGTGTTTCCATTACCCCTTTTGAGATATGTTTCTAAACAGAAACATGTGAAAAACCACCTCATGAGGGCATAAAATTTTTTTAGCGATATTTGAGACTTTCTTTTAAAAATGTTTCCATGAGCAGTTTTTTATTGCTATATTTAGTTTTGGTGCTATTCTATGTGTTATGGAAACGCACCTAGTGTGTGGTTTTTTCCCTCAGTGGAATGTTCCTCATGCTTGTGTCTGTAAGTCTGGATTGAAATGTGACCCGTTAATTCCTGTACTTCTACAGAAAGTTCAATTAAAACTTCTTGTCTTAGTTCAGATGTTCTCTCAGCCGTCATTAACTTTGTTCACTGCTCATTTTTCATTGCATTGCAAATTAAAGAAACTGTCCAAAAAGATTTTTTTTCTGTATCTTTCTACAGCCTTCTCTTGCTATCTGGATATCTGCTATTAATTTTTAAGATACTCTGAGAAGCTATAACTTCTACTTGCTTTTAAATAGTTAATGCAAACAAAAACCATTGCGAAACCAATGCTGAATGAGGACACCATAACCAGAAACTGCAACAATGCTGCAAGAATAAGCTTGTACAACCATGTTTAACAACCCTCAGGTGACCAGTGATTTCCAAAAGTTAAAACATCATTAGAGCTAACTACATAAAAGCAATAACACTAACAAATACAGACATGAGTCATAAAAATAAAACATTAAAGAGTTAAAAAGTAGAACAAAAGAATAAATTGTAAAAATGATTTAAAAAAAAAAAAGAAACTGTCACCACGTCACTGGGTATTAAGAGCAATTATAAATAAATTAGTTATGAGTTTAGACTTAAAGCACCAGATCTGAGCTAAAACGCAGGTAGGGGTGTAGCTTATTTCAGAATCTGAATAGCAACTGATAAAGCTTGACCACCTCGCTGTTTATATTTAGATCTGGGCACATTTAAAGCTGGTGGAACGACTTTAAGACCCTTCCCTGCTCAGGAATCTCTGATGAACAGGGTGGTGCTAATCCAAGGAGGAGCAACTTCCTCCAAATATTAGGTGTTTCTCTGCTGCAACACACCTGACACACATCAGACTTGTGCAGCGCTTCACATCAAACTCTGCACAAATCTGCTGAATACTCATTGATTTAAGTCAAGTGTGTTGCAGCAGGGAAGCACCCAGCATCTGCAGGATGACAGCCTTCCAGGACTGCAGTTGCCCATCCCTGTGCTAATCCATTAAATGCTTTAAAAACTAACATTAAATGTTTAAAATCTAATGTAGATTTGACTGGAAGCCAGTGAAAAGAGAGAAATGTGGGTATGATGTGTTCTCGTCTGGTTGTGCTTGTTTAAAGCTGAGGGAGGACTTCTGGACACCAGTGTACAGATTTACACTGGTCAAGTGTTGAGCTGATAAAAGTATGGATAGCTGTCTCAAAATCTTTAATCTTAAAAATGATTTTTAAAAAAAATTGAATTTATGACTTTATTGATTTGCTTATCGAAATTCAAAACTATCAAAAATCCCTCCCAGATTTCTGACAGCAGAGCAGCCCATTACACATAAAGGGTCAAAACCATCTCGCACAGTGCTGAATACAATACAGACAATTTTATCCTCATTTAAATTCAATGCAAAGATTAACTGTCCATAATATAATTTGATTACAGGCTCATAAATCATAAATCTGCACATCATCAGCCAAGCAGTGGAAATATACATTGTGTTTAATGGATCTGAGAGGGCAGCATATGCAATGAAAAGCATATAGGACCAAGACTAGAGCCCTGTGGGACGCCACAGAACAGAAGAGCACTGTATGAAGACGGTCCTCGATCGAAAAACGGCCTGATAGATATGATTTAATCATTTTAGAGCTGTGCCACAAATTTCAACATCATTTCTCTTCTTATTCAGTTTTAGGTAAGTTTTATTTATGAAAAATGTTTCCAAATACTTACCGTATTAAAAGCTGGGGTAAGTAATCTTGCTAAGAAACTTTTTTTTTTTTTTTTAAATTCTTAGTGAAGTGGTTCCTTGTCCTGCAAGTCTATACATTTTGCAATCATGAATAATAAGAAATGTAGTTAGATCCCTCGGTTTAATGTAAATCTGTAAAAACTCTAACCAATAAAAATGTTTGAGCCAAACTGAAGTTGTTCATTTCTTATATTTTGTAATGATGATATGGTAGTATATAATTAATTTGAGGAGCTAATATATAAAGAATGTATAAAGACATTGTATAAAACAAAAAGACTTTTCTTCCAAGTTTTTATGACTTGGGTCCTTTAGGCTGGAATGTCTACTGTACTCTGAGACACGACTGTCTGCTCTCAGGTGATGGTAGTCATAGTTATCAGATACCAATCCTATGACAAAGGATTAAAGGAAAGCTCGCTCATCACAGTGAAACTTCTGTTCCATTATTTTGATTCAAAGCAGTTCCAGCCGAGTTGCCATGGTAACTAATATTTGAACACACTTCTGCTCCTGAACAGGCTAGCTGCCAAGCTTTGAATCTTGTTTTTAAAGATTGTTTGGATGGGTGAAAACAGAAAAGGCCGTGCCATCACATGCGTTCC
Organism: Telmatherina bonti; assembly: GCF_933228915.1. Lineage (NCBI taxonomy): Eukaryota > Metazoa > Chordata > Actinopteri > Atheriniformes > Telmatherinidae > Telmatherina > Telmatherina bonti. The sequence goes on from NC_136631.1 coordinate 11,114,975, forward strand.
ACATTTACAGTACTTACTTCATGTAATAAAAATAAAGAAGATTTGCGCTATTTCCAATATAAATAAAATCCAAAACTTAAACACATTTACTTAGTGGCAACAGAAATTGTAAAAAGACGACAAGAAAAATGGTGGGTTAACTGCATTCCCCAAACACACAACCTCAACGCAGAAGTATAGTCTGCTCTGACCTTTCTTGTAGATGTAGTCAGTGTTGCATTTCCAGTCCAGTTTGTTGTCCAGCTGAACTCCAAGACATTTGTATTCCTCCATCACCTCCACCTCCTCTCCCAGGATGGAAACAGGGCTTTGTTTATTCTTGTTCCTCCTGAAGTCAGCAATCATCTCTTTTGTTTTGCTGGCATTTAATATGAGATGATTGTCACCACACCATTTAATAAACTGACTGACCAGTTCTCTGTACTCTGCTTCTTGTCCATCCCTGATACACCCCACAACTGCAGAGTCATCAGAGTATTTCTGCAGATGACAGGACTCAGAGTTGTACTGGAAGTCTGAGGTGTACAGTGTGAATAGGAATGGCGAGAGTACAGTTCCTTGTGGTGCACCAGTGCTGCTGACCTCCATCTCAGACACACAACCTTTCAGTCTCACAAACTGTGGCCTGTTTGTGAGGTAGTCATAGATCCAGGTGGTTGTGGAAGTATCCACCTGGAATTTATGGAGTTTCTCACATAACAAAGCAGGCTGAATGGTATTAAAAGCACTTGAGAAATCAAAGAACACGACCCTCAGAGGGCTGCCTGAATGGTCCAGATGAGAGTGTGCTCTCTGGAGCAGGTATATGATGGCATCTTCAACCCCAAGTCCATTACCATATGCAAACTGTAATGGGTCCTGAAAGGTGTTTACTTGCTTGTTGAGGTGAGCCGGTAGGACTTTTATGATGTGAGATGTCAGGGCAACTGGTCTGTAGTCACTTGGTTCAGCTGGTTGTGTTTTTTTCAGGCACTGGAACAAGGCAGGAGGTTTTCCACAGCATCAGGACTCTATTTTGTCTCAGACTGGTGTTGAAAAGTTGCTGGAGAATCGGACATAGTTGTTTTGAGCAGAACTCTGGGACTGACACCATCTGGACCTGCAGCCTTGTTCTGGTTCAGTTTCTCAAGTTGCTTCATAACCTGATTGCAGGAGACAAACAAGGTGGAGGTCTCAGGATGTCCTGATGTGGAGGGAGATGAAGCTGTCTTCTGGTCCATGACTGCGCTGCAGGGTGACAGATTGGAGGCGTGACAGGAAAGCAGTGGGCTTATGGAGGGTGTGTGGTCTGTTGGGCTGGAGGAAGGGGGTGAACTGAACCTGTTGAAGAATATGTTCAGCTTATTAGCTCTGTCCAGACCTCCATCAGGCTGGTCCCCCTTTAACTTGAAGCCGGTGATCTTCTTCATTCCAGACCACACATCCCTCACGTTATTCTGCTGGAGCTGACTTTCTAACTTCCTCATGCAGTCCTCCTTGCACTTCTTAGTTTGTGTTTTAAGTTGTTTTTGTGTTGCCCTCAATGACTCCCTGTCTCCATCCCCGAAGGCTTTCTTTTTGATGTTCAGCAGCTTTTTCAGGTCACTGGTGATCCAGGGTTTATTGGGGAAGCACCTCACTGTACTTGTTGGGACGATGTAAGCTTCTTCTCCTGGTGCCCCTCCTCCCCCTCCTGCAGTGCCTACCTGAGAGCCACACCCTGCATATAAATAACGTGTTAGAATGAAAATACAAAGAAGCGAAGAAGAAACTCAGAAGGCAAACATGGTTGAGAAAATGTAGGAAGGATTTCCCCGACCTCCTCCTGCTAAACAGCCAAGAAAGAGAAAATTGTTGGTGGAAAAAGATACAAACTAGAAAAGCACTTAGAGTGCAAACCTCCACGACAGCCTTTAAAAAATTCCTGGATCCAAACGGTGATCCGGATCACTACCAAAATTAAATCAGTTCTTCCTTTTCACATTTCCAACAACTCCTGAAAATTTAATTAATATCTGTCCATAACTTTTTGAGTTATCTTGAACACACACCAATAAACATAGGTAAAAACATAACCTCCTTGGCAGAGGTAAGAAAAAAGCCTTGGATCATGCAAGGAGCAAACCCAGAGTGGGAGGAGCCAAGACAGGGCGCTTCTTTCAGATCCCATAGCTCCCAAACATTACCTACCCCAACTTTAGCTTCTACTGAACAATAGGAACACACCAGCTGGGATCTTTAGCTGATCTGCAGTGGCTGATGCTGCAATAACATCATGTCTAACTCTCTGAACCACATCGCCCATGACTTATGTTATTATAAACAGGGCATTTCTCTGCTCTGTCCATTTATTCTGTCTCCTTACACAAAATTGTTTGGACACCATTGAGCAAAGTGATGCCCAGGAGTGATACACAAGCCTGTTTTCTGAACTTCATCAAAGAAAGCGTCACATCCAGAGAAAAGTACTCGCAAAGCAAATGCTGCTTTTCTTTATTTTGGTTGAGCTCTGAACCTCAGAGCAGCTGGTATAATAATATTTTTGTCATGTTCTTTGTTCTGCTTCTGTGTCAAGGTGGGATTGAACCTACAATGCGCGGTATGATTGGAACTGCTGCACCAGCTGTAAATGTCAACACGCTGTTGGTAGAGGAGGTAACAGAGAGACTGGTGGTCCTTGACACAACACAGCACATGGATCTGGCTTCCCTGAACCTGCAGAGAGGCCGCGACCATGGCCTCCCAGGTAAGACACTGCGTCAAGGTGAGCAAAGCCATTCAATGGCTCTGAGGTGAGCTTTGGAATATCAAGCCATTTCTCCCTTTCTTACACAACACAGTCAAGCCTACTGTGTTAGGTATTTTCCTTCATACACTTGTTAGGTTAGCACATTCACATCCGCCTTTTTGCTTCAAACCCTAGTCTGTTTGCTCGAAAAAGTCTGCTTTCTGATTAGGATGAAAGAAGTGGACTTGGTCCGCCTACAAACGCATCCCAAAGGTCTATGGTACATTAATCTTTCCCAGCCCTTTATGTGATGAGATGTTGCTGTAGCTGCACTCTAGCCCTGAAACTTTTGCAGAAACTTTGTTACATACATTGGATTTTTCAGATGTATGGGGGCTGCATCCGAAAAATCAAATGTATGTAACATCTGCTGAATCCCAGTAAAGATTCTGCAGTCTGCTCCCTTATGAAATCTCTGGAAGATCAGAGAGAGACAAGTGATTTCCACAGTGTACCTTTTGCATCATGTCATGCTTACTGTGTTGCATATTCAGCTAACCCTCCCAACCCATCCAGCTGTGAAAACGTACAGTATTTCCAGCAGGAAGTCTCCCTTTGAAGTGAAGTTTCCAACAAAGAAAGTCGACACTGGACTCTACACACGCTCACACACTGGGATTAACAGTTAACTCCTTTAACTAATCTAACTCAAGTTGTTTACCATAGAGTGTCAATCAATGGATTCAAGTCAAACCAGGCCTGTTGGTCAAGTTAATATTAATGAAAGGTTTTGTTTCTATGTAAAGGTTTGTTTTTGGCTAAGATTCCCACTCCAGAAATACTTTTTCAGATATAATACTGTTCAGACTTGTGTAGCGAAAACCAAAACGTCACAATGTGTAACATGGTTTAGTTTTTCTCTGCATGTAACAAACCCCAAAGCAAACTCGAAAACTCACTTATTCTGGTGAACTTGACATCAGCAAAGTTGATCAGAACGCGTCCCATCAGTGAGACCACCTGTGCTTTATAAACAGCTTTTATACACACTCCAGCTCTGCATCCTAAGTGACTTTGTAAATGGTTTTTCCCAAAGTTATAGCTGTAATAAATGCTAAAACAATAAAATCCCATCCTTAATGGGAAGAAAGCATTGTGATAAATTTTCAGTCTACATATCATGATTATAATTATTATTATGTTATCTGCAAGGAGACTTTTGTTCTGTAAGTTTAAGCTAAAATAGCATGTCAGTACTTTTTTCCAAGGCTAAATTAAAGCAAATAAAAACTTCATTCAGTTGTTGACAGACTGACACACCCCTCAGCATCAGTTCCCACTGAGTTCTTACTAAATAATGTATTACTTTCCTTTTCCATTCTCTGAGAAAGATTCTGAAGATAATACAAACACTGAAGTCTATATCAGGGGAAATTGCTGTCACATCGAAAATATCAAACAGTCAAAGTGCTCCACGTCACAAGTGCGGTAAACTGCGGGTATCCTTGCACTTCTGCTGAAATTGCTCTGATGTTGTTTGGTTTAAATGCTGTTTATTTACTGAGGGTTTGTGGGGGATGTGTCTATATTTAGAGACTAGAAAATATGTGTGACCAAAACTTTAACAGCCATTTTAAAAAAAACTTACTAAGTCAGCTTGCTATCACCTTTAAAAAAAAACCAAAAAAAAAAAAAACAAACACAGCGGGTATTAAAAGATTTCTGTCTAAGCAAGTTACAGGAAAACCTGCTCATGCGTTTATTTTCAGCAGGCTGGACTTTTGGGATGGTGTTTTCACAGCTCTCGGTAAAAAAGTCACCCAGAAAGCTGCTGCCAGACTTCTTACTAACACCAAGAAAGTGGAGCATATTGCAGTCCTTGAATCATCAGACAGGCCTCCTCTGTGTCAGAGGATGGATTCCTTTTTAATCCTGCACAGCTAGAAGAACTAAATGGTCTCAGATCTACTTGTACATTTTGATGCTTTTGGAGCCCCCAGGTTATCTGGAACAGACTTACTCTGAAGATTTTAAAAGATTAAAATTGTTATACGTTTGAACATATCAGTTCTGCTTTTTGCTTCAAGTTTTTGTGCCATAAATATGTGCTATCACTTTGAAGCATTTAAGCCACCTTGTAGGTGAATGATGCTAATAGGCGAATGAGTTTCATCTGGTTTACAGTGAACTCCATTGATTTTCCACATAAATGGTCTTTAACAGGTTTCATTGAGTCCTACTTCATATGTGTGAAAAGCTTTTTGAGGTTCCAGTGGGAGCTGTGTGAAACCTGATGTGGTTTGGAAATAAGTCATGTGAAAATAAAAAATAAAAATAAAAAATCGAGGCGTGTGCGTCTAAAGAAAAGAAAAATCTAACCAGTCTTATGTGGTGCAGCTCTGAGGGGAAAAAGTTCAATGTTAATAATGACCCACTGAATCTCTAATCAAGCATGTTGTGGTCAAAGTAAAACGTGTGTTGTTTCCAATTTGAGGCTCATTTTCAATTGTTTATTCAAAGAAATGTGGTGCAGTGGATATTTCATATTTTATTGACCTGGGCTCCATCTGACGCCCTTAACATTTATATTACATGTGTGTTTGGATCCTTTGTAGCCGAGGGTAGAAAAGAGGGTAGGAACTGTCGATGAAAACAGGTTAACTTGGTTTCATCTTTTGAAATGCTTTACAAATGGATGAAAATGAATTAGAAATAACATAATGTCAAAAGCAACTTAGGCTAAAAGGTCCCACAAAAATACATTGCATACAAATGATGATCAGAAGAGGCCTTTTACAATCAAGTATCTCCTGTTATTGCAGTCATAATACAGTTGATGCATATATACAGGCTTTAATACAGTCATTCTCAGGTGTATTGGCACTTTTTAAGAAAAAAATACTGCTGTCACTGCAATGAGTTGAAATTGAAACAATTCATTTTAAATAAAAATTAAATGAAAATCCCAATGTTGCTTTTTTTTTTTTTTTTTGTGGTTCAACAAATATTTTTCAGAAACAATCACGATGGGACCTGTAAAACTAATATTTAAGGCTTTCACTGCAGTCTGGTGTTTTCTGTAACTCTTAGTCAGACTTTAGCACCCTAAAACTGAGCAAAAACAAACAGAATCCACTTATATATATTTTGCCTAGATACCCCCAGATATGCCTCATGCATGGTGAAATCTGTTCTGGATACTCTCCCACCATGACAATTTCAGAATGCATGTCCAGAGTATATCAATTCCAGGTATGAGACCACGTGATACTGACAGAATCTACATCAGCCTTTTTAGAGTCCATATCACTTTCTTCTTCAATGTACAATGGGCGCGTTTGTACAATCTAAATTGATGACTGAGCACCATTCATTCCCTATATATGTTCTTTCACTCCCTAACAAGCATGCTTATACAGTTATGGTGTTGCCCTGCAGGTTAAGTCTCTTATCACTACAGTTTTTGTGTCTGTGTTTCTTGTGTCTGTTTGTTTCGACTGGGGTACTCCCAATGATTGTCTGCTGAGCTTTCTTAAAGGCGGTTGTTAGAACCTTTTATTTCCCTCTCTCCTATTCATACTCCCATGCACTCATTAAACTATATACTCTGTTATTTAGAAATAACCAAAATGACAAACTCAACTATCAAAGAGAACCTTGAATCTACAAAGCTTTATTTGCTTTATGTATTTTAAGGTCCTTTTGGAGCATTCCGCTTGCTATGATACTGGACAGGATAAGTGAAAAAAAAAACATAAAAAGAAAACATAATGGACGACATTTAGAGGATGATGAAACACAAGGCTGAGCTAAAAATAAAACAAATACTGGGATTTAAATTCCATTGTGTTGAAATTACTTTTCAGGCTACAATGCATGGAGGGAATTCTGTGGACTGATGCGAATTAAGACACTGAATGATCTGACAGAGGCTGTAAGAGACTACAGGGTTGCTGAGAAAATACTGAATATATACAAAAATCCCGACAATATTGACGTCTGGCTCGGAGGACTTGTTGAAAACTTCCTGCCGGGTTCAAGAACTGGGCCACTCTTTGCTTGTTTGATCGGAAAGCAGATGAAGGCACTTCGTGATGGCGACAGGTACCATTACGTTTTTCATTTAGATGGATAAAATGACAAGAAGGCCCCTGCAAAAGATGTTGAGATAATCTGTTTCTGCTCTCCAGGTTTTGGTGGGAAGCTGAGAGTATTTTCACCCAGCTGCAAAAGGATGAGCTTTTGAAAGTTTCCCTATCTCGTGTCATCTGTGACAACAGCGACATTCAGGAAATCCCTCTCGATTCTTTCAGATATGGGAGATACCCCACCGATTATGTCTCCTGCAATAATATTCCATTGATGAATCTGGAAGCTTGGCGAGAAGTGAAGAGTCACGGTGAGCCTGAGAAATGATCATCTTGTCATTGCAAAGAAATCGTTCCTTTTAATTTGTACTGTTCCAGCATTTATTAAACTTTCACCATTTAAATGCAGAATTACAGCAGTGTGGCTCACCAAGACAGATAAAGAATGGGGATTATATATTGTCCCCCAAATCTGGAAAATTGACAGCACTGTACTCTTGTTACCATGGTTTCAAATTAGAAGGTGCTGCTGAAATGGTATGCGATGGAAATCAATGGTGTGGTGAAGCCCCTCACTGTACAGGTAAGTAAACATCTGTTAATGTCTTTTACTTTTATATTTCATGACATCATTTTGCAGTGCTGTCACTGTGGAGCAGTCTACCATGAAGAAGAAGTTCCAGTCTGCTGGTTTGTCCCATGTCCTCGAAAGGAAATGCTGCATATTTGGATAAAAAAAACAAAAAAAGAAACAAAAAAAACAACAACTATATTTTAGATCAGTTTTTTGTTTGGACTTTATTTACCTTCTATCAACACATGCAGTATTGTTGTCTTGTCTGAGTGGAGCTTTACTGCTGCCTGCTGGTGTGATGGAGAAAAAGGGAGTGTACATTGAACAGAGCTCTTTATTGATAGTCAGCGAAATGAAATGAAATGAAAAATACTTTATTAATCCCCAAAGGGAAATTCAATATTGTAGTATATGATAATTAATTTGAGGAGGTCTTGTTCCAGAGGCTGAGTGCAATCAATGAATTATAAATCCATCTCAAGATGAATGTTAAACATCACCCAGCTGTCTTTCAGATGACAGATTCTAAGTGAGTTTACATTACTGTTTATAATTGTTTGTATGGTAAATTAAAAACCTGAAGCAAACACGTTGTAGTCTCAACAGAGAAAATATTTAATCTGAAACTCATTACTTTTTATTTTGAGGTTTTTTTTTTTTTCTTTTAAAAAATAAAGTCCCAACCTGAACTTGCAAACAAGGTGAACAAGAATATTTGTTCCTTCCCTGATGGCCTGAGCATATTCTATGACAACAATTCCAAGATTCATTGTGCTGGAATTGTGAGAGTAATTCTGGGAGCCTGAGACATGATTGTCACAACAATACCACCACAAAATCCACTGAAAGTGTTTGTAATGATCACCTGTCCTTCTTACAGATAGGCCACAAATAAAATAAGTCTTTCTCATTATAACTGTAATTCTTATAGTCTTGATTAAACATTATCTAACAATGATTCTGTTTGATAAGTTTGTTTATATGTATGGAGACATTATTTTATCTAAATGGTATATTTTCCAATGCTTCAAATTGCACCAAATGTTGCAATGATGTTGATTTTTTTTCTTTGTCAAGATTTTAGAAAAAAATTGCAAATTTTTACAAAACTTTACAAATATTGTGGCCTCCCACAACCTCCCTGCAATATAAAATGACCGGTTTTTTTTTCTTTATCTTTAAGGTTTTCTTCCACGAAAACATCCTTGATTGCAAAGCAGGAGATCCAGCCGATGCCCTATGACCAAACTCAGAGAAACGTCGCTCCTAATTCTTCATCTGTCTGTATGATGTTCTGCCATGTTTTTTTTATTTTTATTTTTCCCAGATATATACTTAATCCAGAGTTTTATTGATGTACAACTCAAACTTACTTTCTCTTTATATTTAATAAAAATATTGTAAATGCAAGCTGTTCATCAAACTATTGACTATTTTGCATTCAGCTTCTAAACTACCCTTTTTCTTCTTTTGCATTGTACTCAAGCTAAATATCAGTTTAAGAACTTACAAAGTAGTAGTAGACTGATTGTTTTTAAGTTGATGCTGTTTTGTTTATTTCACCACAAGCTTTTACTAAAAAATAAGAGTTGAGCAGAATGTTGATCAGAAAAATACACAATGTAGCTAAATGTCTTTCAGGAAAAATCACAAAAATGGCAAAGAAAGAAAAAAAAAATTATATTCTGCAGATATTACAAAGCCATGGGTGAGGAAGACTAGGGTATGAGCCGGTCCAAGGCGCTGAATTCATCCACGGGAGAATGCTTTTCATTAGAAACTCTTTTTTTTTAATTTTTTTTTTTAACAAATATGCAACAGCAACTCTTTACTGTTGCTTGAAGCCTGCAATTAAAACAGATCTACATCAAGTGAAATGACCTTGACACAAAACATGAAAAATGTTGGGTTTGTTTCCTCTGCAGTAAACCAAGTCTGTATAAGTTTAAGAATATGAAAGTGCTATTTCTTTTATGATTACTAAAAAAACAGGAATAAAATGCCAGCGGAGGTTAGTGAGCATTGTCTATCCTTTTGTTCTGGAAACTAGTTTTTAAAACCCAAAGCATGGACACTTCTAAAGACTAACAGCAAACAAATGACAGATTTTTTTATAAGTAAAGTAAGAACATGGGGGTGTATATTAGATATTAGGTGCTCAAGATTATTGAGGCATCATGAATGCATTTAGATAAACAGTGGCTGACAAAATGATACTAACTTTGTCAGTGTTTCAGGAAATCTTTCAGTTCATTTCCAATCTAAGCACAGCACCAAAACAGAGGCCCTTCTAAAGAAAAGTAAGCTGGAAATAATCCCATAAGTATGTTGTCTGACTTGAAGCCAAAGATTTAAAAAAAAAAAAAGCTTCGAAAGCATGACTAAACATTTCTTCAGAAATCTATTGAACACAGGTGTTTTCATGTGGAGGATGGTCAAATCTGTCATTAAGAATAAAAATGATTTAAACAAACACAAAATGAAATGGAAAATGTTTTTACAGTTTTTGTTTTGTTTCCCAGCTGCTTGAGATCTAAAAAGCTTCTCAGACCCAGAAATAAAATACATTTGAGAAAAACTTCATGAAAAGGAAATGTTGGTGCGGTAGCTTTGAAATACCTTCGAGTTTATCCTGTCTGCTTCAGCAAAGTCAGCTGGGTGGGAAAAAAAAAAAACGCCTTAAAAGTAGATCTACAGGCGCTTCAAAAGCCACTTGAAAGATCTGGAGATAAATCTTGAGGGTTTTAAAGTGCAATCCTAAAGAGAACTTGACATTCCTGATCTGAGTGGGAGGTGTCCTGAGAAAAGGTTCAAGATAATGGTCAGAGCAAAACTGAAGATGAGAGAGCATGCATGTCAGTGTGCATGAGGAGATTTGGATGGTTAAACAAAGAGACAAATTATGCACAAAGCTGAGTTATGATTTTCAACCCAACCTTTTTTTATACCAGCATATTTCAGGGTACATCCTGGGCAAGTCATGTGGAATAGATGGATGGATGGATAGATATAGATATTATTCCCACAGTGGGGAAATTCCAGGAATTATTTGAATGTAAAGATTGATAAGTATATTATGAGTTTGTTGTGATATTAGATTAGAAAACAAAGAAATAACATAAATGCTGTACTGCGTATGAACTTTAATATTATCAATAACATTAATGGCAATAGCAGTTAGTAATAATGGTAATAAGAAAATGATTGTTATACATTTTTTCTGACTGTACACTATTATATGTTGCCCTGGTGGATGGATACACAGCTAGTGCATGTGACTGTACAGCAAGAAGTACTGGGAACAGAGCTGATTGTGCAGTTAGACATCCACAGTAAGGAATGACCTGTTGTCTCTCCTTCAGACACCGCGGGTGGAGAAGTCTGTTACTGAAGAAGATATGAACTGGAAGTTTTCACAAAGAAGAAAAAAAAAAAAAGATTAAATATCACTTAAAAGTAAAACAGATCGAACATGCTACTCTGAGTGATGTTTCTTTCCCATGATGCCGCTTCTCTATAAGGGCACCTGCTGTTTAGGATGCAAACTGCAGTACATAACATGCACCTCCAGCACAGGTATAAATGCCTATGGCAATGTGTTGACTTTACCGTTCAAATGTGCAACATTTCAAGCATAATCAGACCATATGATTATCATGTTGCTGATTTAAAAGTTATTTTTTTAGAATCCTACTGAGTCACCTGAAAAGACGTTTCTCTTCTACTCCACTGTGAAACTTTGTGCAAAAAATTTAGCTTCTGGTCTTCATCCAAAATTCCAGCAGCAACATGAATATTGTTTTTCATTTTACAAAAACATTCTGTTAAAATTTTCTATTTAAGAGTAGTACACTCATAAATCACATCAAATTCAACTTTAATTAAAGCACTTTTCATATAAAAGCACCTCAAAGTGCTTTATATAACATAGATCAACTTTAAAAACATCTAAAATCTTCACACACTCAAGTATAAAATATCAAAGGTAATAACACACACCTGGTCATATTTTTTCTCACACAGAAGTCATTTCACTCACACCTCTCCAGCAGACATATACCCCCACCCACTCCTTTTTGGACACATAAACGGAATATCTAGTTTTTGTCTCTTTAACCGAAACATCAATGTAAAAACGTAAGTGGAGATAAACATCTGGGATACACATATGGCTTGATGCCGAGGTGAAGAAAGAACATCTTGGGGGTCAGCGCACATCAGGACCTGCCTTGCCAAGGACTGCATAGGGTGTCACCATGAGAACCACCCAGATCAGGGCAGGCTGGAATCCACGCCACAGCCAGGGCCGCAGTGCATCAATCACCCCGAGCAGGATGATCTCCATGGCAACAACATTGCAGACCGAGTAGGCATAGCTCCCAATGTGGAAGATCCCCATGAGGAAAACAGTGGAGTTTTAAAGTTAACATGAGGTCAAACAATATTATAATGAATAATATAAAGTTAAACTGTAAGCTAAACTAAAAAGACTGATCGTTTTCCTATTTAAAATCTGGCCACTTCTGTCACTTCTGTGCTCATGTTGCCGTAGGATGTAATTTAAAAGCCAGTCTGCTGTGTGCGCAAGTTATATTGCACATTTCATGTACAAAACAAGGTGCTTTACATAAAAACATTACAGGTGTTGTAAAGACAAATCACAATAAAATCATGATTAGGTGGCATAAATGGTGGTGGCACCTGCGATGGATTCCCATAAAGTTCTTAGAATATGTACGCTCAGAAAATTAGGTGGATACAAATGTAAAACACTAAAGCATTGTTTGAGACACACCTAAGTTAATTTTTTCTGTGTACAGTAAGGCTTTCAGTGTTATTGGAAGCAGTCACACTGTAGCTTAACTTGTTAGGCCTTCATCTATGATTCAAAACAAATATTCTCAATTCTGAGAACATTGTTTAGGTGTCAGGTTTAGATTGTAAATCAGTCGTCAGTCACACTTGTTTGCTGTGTTAGAAGAAATGTCTTGTTTTCTTAAAAGCAGTCACAGAATTCAGCCTTCAGATTTTTCTTCAGTTGTGTGAAATGTTTTAAAAATAGGTATTTTTATTGGGTGGACTGCACAAACACTGCAAAAAATGTTTTTTTTTTCTTCTGACAAATACAGTCTTTTGTATAACATTATCGGCTACAGAGGTTTTTTTTTTTTACCAGCCAATACAAAAATTATTACATTGTTGCTACACTAATAACAACAAAAATGTTACCATGTTATATTATTGACAACTTATGTTGTTGGCTTTATTATATAGAAACTGTCCAAAATTAGGTTTGGGTCTCTGCTTTTTGCGGATGATGTGGTCCTGTTGGCTTCATCCGGCCGTGATCTCCAGCTCTCGCTTGAACGATTCACAGCACAGTGTGAAGCGACTGGGATGAGAATCAGGACCTCCAAATCTGAGACATGATCCTCAACTGGGAAAGGGTAGATTGCCCTTTCCGGGTTGGGAGTGAGATCCTGCCCCAGGTGGTAGAGTTTAAATCTCTTGGGGTCTTGTTCACGAGTGAGGGAGGAACGAGTGACGGTGTCTGCAGTAATGCGGACTCTGCGCCAGTCTGTCGTGGTAAATAAGGAGCTGAGCCAGAAGGCGACGCTCTCGATTTACCAGTCGATCTACGTTCCTACCCAAACATGGTTATGAGCTGTGGGTCGTGACCCGACTCCAGATAAGCAGAAGAAAATGGATGGATGGATGGATGGATGGATGGATAGATGGATGGCCAAAATGAAGTTATTTGCAAGTATGGCAGTTGTGACCATTAATACATTATTAATTGCTAATTGTGTGAGTGTGAATAAAACCTATCATGTGATGTTTAAACTGTGTGAATCTAGGGGGATGGGGTCCTCTCACACCCCTATTTTAGGGGCTTTATTGTGGTGGGGTTCAGGCGGGGGAAGACTGCTATCTAATAGACCTGAGTCTAGGTTGGCTTGGTTGGGGTTGGTTGTGATCGGGGGGGTCTGGTGCCCAGGGAGCATGGCTTGTGCCCTGGGGTGCGGCCTGGCTACTGCTTGGTGACAGTCTGGGGATCCTGGCTCTCCCTTGGCATGCGCTGAGCCCTCTGTCTGTAGGGGTGGTGGGTTGCTTTCCAGCTTTTGGGGCCCTGAGGGCCCACGTTTTGTCTGCCCTGGGGAGCCGGTGCCTGGCGGGGCCAGCCTTTGCTGGGGCCTGTTCCCTCTGACTGCAGGAAACTCTGGTTGGTGCCCCCCTCTGCCACCTCCTTGGTGGCTGCGTGGCTGGTCCTGGAGTGCAGTGGTCAGGGTCTGTGCTTGGGAGTGGCTGCCTGGGACTCAGAGTCCTTTGGGCCTGCCTCTTGCCTTTTTGTGGGCAGGATCACATTGACACGATCACTTACTCCTGAACATGCTCCACTCCGCATGTTTTGCATCTGACAGAGTCACTGAATCGTCCTGCTTGTTTATTCACTAACAGCAGCTAGTTTTCTTTCTGTCTTTCTCATTTATATGAACTTGTAAGTTTCTGGTGCTCCTGATAGTTGTTGGCTTTGTCCCCCTGCAGGGGCACCATAAATGTGTTTATGTCTGTGTAAGTCTATGTACATGTGTATACATGCGTGTGTGGACATGTATGTATGTGCGTATGAATATAAGTTTTTTTTCTCTCTTTCTCTACAAGGTATTTTCTATGTCCCCTTCCTACGTTCTGTCTGCTGTCTTCTCTTTTTCTTTTCTTTATGTATTTTATTTTATCATATTTCCTTTTGTCTGTTCTCTATATATCATCTTTCTATTATCCCCAGTCTGGTCCAGCATATTATTCAAACTCTGTAATACAAACACTTTTGCAAAATAAATAGAACAATAATATAAAAATCTAAAATATCAAGGGGATCATTATATCTATAAAGGACATAGGTGAGAGGAACTAGCCGGATGGGTTGTTTGAACTGAATCAATCTATATCATGATTGTTTTGTGTCACAATTATAGTTATATTATGTGTGTAATATTGTTATTGTTATTGTTATGTTGGTCCCCCTCGCAAATGAGATGTCACATCTCAAGGGCTTTTCCAGAAATAAAAATTCCTGATAAAGCTCTCCTTGGCAAAGTAAATTTGCTCAGCAGAACACAGTATCAAGACCATCGTTCTTCTTGCTAAAAGGTGGACAAGACAAGACACGAAAACTGTATGAATCTGTTTCCATAAAACACATTTCAAATAAAGTATAATTAAGTAAACATAATTAAGATAATACTGGATGCTTGTGTTTGACCACATGTGTCTAAGTCCATGTGTTGCTGCCAGGGCAGCTCACTCTGGAGCTGAGATCCATCTTGGCCTGACTAATTTCCTTCCTAACTACAAAAACAATGGAAGCGTCTCCCTTTTTTTATTCTTACATCTGCCTATTTAAATTAAGAATATCAAATATCTGTTTTGCTAGCTTCCTTTTTTAAATTAAATAAAGTCATGTAGCTCAAGCTTGTAACATCCTTATTGAGACATTTGCTGAGACATTTTAACCTCCCCACTGTGGAACAAATAAGGATTTTAGTTAAGCTTATGCTTAGCTTATCTAAACTTAGCTTACACTAAAATACTCTGAGGGTTCATTAAAGTTGATTAAATGCTCTGTGAAAATGTTGATGAATCAAGTTGATGTTTGGACCTTAAATACACTCACTGAAAACAAAGTAGAACATGTTTTACCCACATTATCTTAAAACTACTTGTGTAACTAGATTAGCAGTGCTAAGTAGCTTCATGCTAACATTGGGTCAATCTCCTTGCTTAACATTAGAGGTTGTACTTGCACAGGGACAAAATCTCTTCTAGGAAATTTACAGCCAAATGCCAATATTTCTCATGGTTGACTACTTAGAAAAAACTACCCATATAGAGATTTACTTTAAACTGGTTAAGTGAAACTGGTGATCCATGTTTCCTTTTTTTTTTTTTTTTTTTTTTTTAAAAAAAGACTTTTCAGTCCTCTTCCTCCAGTGACTTGTCAGTCACCTGATGTACAATCAGATTTCAGAGGTGGTAGCAGGTTGTGTTGAACCATGAATACCTTTGTGGTTTTGCCAGGTTGACATCACACACAAAATACTTCAACCCATTAATTTAGTTTCTACCTTAACTTTCAGCTTTCACCTAGCGCACAGTAATTAAATAGCTCCTTACCCAACCACAAGACCAACTTGTTTTGTAAAAGTATTTAGATCATTAAATCATAAACTAAAAATGGCGAGCTTGTGTAATTCCCATGGTGTCAGATTTAATGTCATAAATAAAAACTGTTACGCCATGGGGCGTAACAGTTGTATAACCTCTGACTCAAAGTAACATGACAAGTGGAAGATGCAGAGGAACAGCTTTGAAACCTGTGTGATGGTTTCAAAACGTGGGGTAAAGGATGGATGTGATTTACCTCATTATGCTTCACAATGCCTAATATATCATAACTGAGATAGTTTCTTAGACATTTTATTAACTTATGGTAAAAAAAAAAAACTTTGCTTAAATCTCTGATTTAAACAACATCATACTGCTGCCTATTGCTCTCTGGTGGATACCGTTTGCACTACAAGAGTCTTGACATTTTGTCTTGTTTTTCATGTATTTTTTTTAAATCATTTGCCAAATGAATACTTCAAATGAAAAAGAAAAAGAATCGGCTCATTATTTCTTCAGGTCAGGTGATTCAGTCACTTGAAGGAGAGGTAGGGTCAAATGTGAAATGTGATGTTTGCTGTCTGAAGCATTTGAATTGCTAAGTATTCATTAAAAAAGTATGACAAAGTATTCAGGGGTTGTTTCAGAAGAGGGAGAGTTCATATGCACTATTATGTACATGCATCCTAAAAACAGATAAACACAAACTACCATTGTATTACAACCACTGGAGTCAAACTGTGGAATAACTTAAGTGATAATGTGAAGTTATGTCCTACTCCTATCAAATTTAAAAAATATCCTAAAAAAAAACCAAAACACATATATTACAAACATACAGGACAGAATTACTTTGGTTTTTGTATAATGTATGTATGTGGATGTGCATGTCTGTCTGTATGTATGTGCTTCATGTGTGCATATATATGCGTGTACATGTATGTATGTATGTATGTACACTTGTGTACATGTAAATGTCTCATCTTCATGCCGCTTATCCGGGGTCGGGTCGCGGGGGCAGCAGCCTAAGCAGGGAAGCCCAGACTTCCCTCTCCCCAACCACATTTGCCAACTCTGTGGGGGGGATCCCAAAGCGTTCTCAGGCCAGCCGAGAGATATAATCCCTCCAGCGTGACCTGGGTCTTCCCCGGGGTCTCCTCCCAAAGGGACGTGACCGGAACACCTCACCAGGGAGGCGTCCAGGAGGCATCCTAACCAGATGCCTGAGCCACCTCAACTGGTTCCTCTCGATGCGGAGGAGCAGCGGCTCTACTCTGAGCCCCTCCCGGATGACTGAGCTCCTCACCCTATCTCTAAGGGAGAGCCCGGCCACCCTGTGGAGGAAACTTATTTCAGCCGCCTGTATACGAGATCTCATTCTTTCGGTCACGACCCACAGCTCATGACCATAGGTGAGGGTAGGAACATAGATCGACTGGTAAATTGAGACCTTCGCCTTCTGGCTCAGCTCCTTCTTCACCACGACAGACCGGTGCATTACTGCAGACTCTGCGCTGGAGTCGTAAATCCAGAATTACACGTAAATGTGATGTATATAACTGTATGAGAAATTTTATTTATTTGTGGAAATTATTAAAAACAGTTAGAATGTTAAAATTATCCATTGACAAAGTGAACAACTTAAGACATATGGCATGCTATGACAATGATATATATTTTTTCTTTTCATTGAGTATCACCAAGAAAATCAATAACCATTTATTGGTGCATTATATATATATATATTTTTTTTTTTTTTTTTTTTTTTTTGTTTGTTTAAAACAAGGGGGCAGATATAAGAAATGTTCTCTTTCCTGCTCCTTTTGGAGTATGGTGCTCAGTTTGTTTTGTTTTTGTACTGTAAAGACTGTATGACCATGTGAGAAATAAAAAAAAAAGAAATAAATGACCATGTGAGAAATAAAAATAAAAATCAAATATGAATGTTTAATAATTCAGTCATCACATATTCGCTGTCACGGGATGGACGTACTTGTTATGAAGTGAAACTAAAAGGGAATGGTGATGAGCTAATGTCTCATATATTGTCTATGATTCATCATGGGGTATTGGTCTCGCACTGTGTTGCTTAGACAGGCTTAACCTTAACTGACCATTGTTTTATAACCAACTCCAGGCCTTACTCGGCCAGTGTTGTGGACGTTTACCTGTTGCAACACAACTAATTCAAATAAGACTATCCTCCAGCATCCTATCCAACAATCTTTAAAAACAAGATTCAAAGCTTGGCAGCTAGCCTGTTCCGGAGCAGAATTGTGATGAAATGATAGTTACCATGGCAACTCAGCTGGAACTGCTTTGAATCAAAATAATGGAACAGAACTTTCACTGTGATGAGCAAGCTTTCCTTTAATCCTTTGTCATAGGGTTGGTAGCTGATAACTATGACTACCATCACCTAAAAGCGGACAGCTGTGTCTATCAGAGTACAACAGATATTCCAGCCTTAAGGATCCAAGTAAAAAAAAAACTGGAAAGAAAAGTCTTTTTGTTTTATACAAAGTTTTTATTTCTCCCTTTAAGAAAATGTAGAGATAAAAAAAGTTAATGTATTTTAGTAACATTTATTAACATGTATTATGTCAAAATTCTTATAGTGTAACCTTAAGCTTTCTGGTGTCCATTAAGAAACAAAAGACAAAATTCAGATTATGTTCAACTGGACTTTGACGAAAGCTTTTATCATAAAATGATGCTAAATGTCACTGTATGCATGATATATGTCGTGCTGGGTTGACTTGCACTTTGCTCTTCCTGTTTACCTCATGAACTCTGAAAATTTGATATATTAGGTGATTCTGCAATATTTAACGCAGCAACTCAGTTCGTAACTGATTCTGCTAAAAAAAAACAAAAAAAAAAAAACAAAACAAAACAAAATAGCCTACATACAAATTTATAACAAGCCCAATTCAACTATGAAGATGATTTTGATCTCGCGCTCCATCCTTCCCTCACCCGAGATATTTAAACTCCTCCACTTGAGGCAGGACCTCACTCCCGACCCGGAGAGGGCAATCCACCCTATTCCGGCTGAGGACCATGCTCTCAGATTTGGAGGTGCTGATTCTCATCCCAGCCGCTTCACACTCGGCCGTGAATCGCTCAAGCGAGAGCTGGAGATCACGACCAGATGAAGCCAACAGGACCACGTCATCCGCAAAAAGCAGGGACCCAATCCTGAGGCCACCAAGTCGGATCCCCTCAACACCTCGGCTGCGCCTAGAAATTCTGTCCATATAAGTTATGAACAGAATCGGTGATAAAGGGCAGCCTTGGCGGAGTCCAACCCCCACCGGAAACGAATCCGACTTACTACCGGCATTGCGAACCAAGCTCTGACACCTGTCGTACAGGTACCGGACAACTCGTACAAGGGGGTCCGGTACCCCATACCCCCGGAGTACCCCCCACAGGAGCCCCCGGGGGACACGGTCGAATTCCTTCTCCAGGTCCACAAAGCACATGTAGACTGGTTGGGCAAACTCCCATGCCCTCTCCAGGACCCCAAAGAGGGTATAGAGCTGGTCCACTGTTCCGCGACCAGGACGAAAACCACACTGCTCCTCCTCAAGCCGGATGGTGGACCAGAATCTCCTCAAAGCCGTCCGGAAGTCTTTCTCCATGGCATCGCCGAACTCCTCCCATGCCCGAGTTTTTGCCTCGGCAACAGCCGAAGCCGCATGCCACTTAGCCCACCGGTACCCTCCAGAGTCCCACAGGCCAAGAAGGCCCGATAGGACTCCTTCGTCAGTTTGACGGCGTCCCACACTGCTGGTGTCCACCAACGAGTCCTGGGATTACCGCCACGACAGGCACCAATGACCTTACAGCCACAGCTCCGGCTGGCCGCCTCAGCAATAGAGGCACAGAACACAGCCCATTCGGACTCAATGTCCCCCGCCTCACCCGGGACATGTTCGAAGCTCTGCTGAAGGTGGGAGTTGAAGCTCGCTCTGACAGGGGACTCAGCCAGACGTTCCCAGCAGTCCCTCACAACACGTTTGGGCCTGCCAGATCTGACCGGCTTCCTCCCCCACCATCTGAGCCAACTCACCACCAGGTGGTGATCAGTTGACAGCTCCGCCCCCCTCTTCACCCGAGTGTCCAAGGCATGTGGCCGCAGGTCCGACGATACAACTACAAAATCAATCATCGAACTGCGGCCCAGCGAATCCTGATGCCAGGTGTACATATGGACACTCTTATGTTGGAACATGGTGTTCGTTATGGACAATCCATGACGAGCACAGAAGTCCAATAACAAAACACCATTTGGGTTCAGAGGGGGGGGACCATGCCTCCCAATCACTCCCCTCCAGGTCTCACTGTCATTGCCCACGTGAGCACTGAAGTCCCCCAGCAGAACAATGGAGTCCCCAGAAGGAGCAGCCTCCAGCACTCCCTCCAAGGACTCCAGAAAGGGTGGGTACTCTGAACTGCTGTTCAGTGCATAAGCACAGACAACTGTCAGGACCCGTCCCCCCACCCGGAGGCGAAGGGAAACTACCCTTTCATCCACCGGGGTAAACCCCAACGTGCAGGCACCAAGCTGGGGGCTGATGAGAATGCCCACACCTGCTCGGCGCCTCTCACCATGAGCAACTCCAGAGTGGAAGAAAGTCCAGCCCCTCTCGAGGGTACTAGTTCCAGAGCCCAAGCCATGCGTCGAGGTGAGTCCAACTATATCTAGCCGGAACCGCTCAACCTCGCGCACAATCTCAGGCTCCTTCCCCACCAGAGAGGTGACGTTCCACGTCCCTAGAGCCAGCTTCTGCAGCCGGGGATCGGACCGCCATGGTCCCCGCCCCTTGCTGCCGCCCAGCTCACATTGCACCCGACCCTTATGGCTCCTCCCGCAGATGGTGAGCCCATGGAGGTGGGGCCCATGTAACCCTTTTGGGCTGAGCCCGACCGGGACCCATGGGCGAAGGCCCGGCCACCAGACGCTCGCTCTCATGCCCCACCTCCAGGCCTGGCTCCAGAGGGGGGTCCCGGTAACCCGCGTCCGGGCAAGGGAACATTCATGCCCAGGTTGGTCGTCATCATAGAGGTCGATGAGCCGTGCTTGGTCTGGTCCCTCCCCTAGACACCTGTTTGCCATGGGTGACCCTGCCAGGGGCATAAAGCACAAACCCCTCCACCACGATAAGGTGACGGCTCAGGGAGGGGATGTCAATACTTATAGTGTAATATTAAGCTTTCTGGTGTCCATAAGGGACAAAAGACAAAATTCAGATTATGTTCCACTGGACTTTGACGAAAGCTTTTATCAAAAAAGGATGCTAAATGTCACTGTATGCATGATATATATTTCATGCTGGGTTGACTTGTATGTTTGAGGAATCAATAACTCCAGTTCACCCGCCAAATCACATTTCAATATACATGTCTCTTTGCAAATCACTGTGGTGTTACAAGTGCTGGGAGAACTGTTTGCTCTTTCTATAATTAGATTGGGTGGTGCAACTTTGTAGATAGGCATGAGAGCAAATACAAGACAGCACCACAGTCTAGCCAGCTGAAGTTTTTCCTGTCATTTTCCTGCTATCTTCAACAAGGGCTTTAGAAACGGATACAACCCATTTCTTAACTACTAAGAAATGGGTTGAACTTTGCCTCCAAACTAAGACAGTAGGCGCTTGGATGCCCCACCTGAAACCAATTCTCCTACTGGTCTTGTGAAGAATATTCACACTGTTATATTTTTAACATTGTGCGGGTTCTCATGTTACCAGTTACTTTCCTCATCTTTCAATGTGGTATTTTTGGTCCTGAAGTGCAACATTTCTTTGATGGTTTCGTAACCGTGCTGCTCTGGTCTGCTGCCTCGTCTGTGAAAACCCCAACAAAAACCGCACCGACAGAATCTTTCTGCCCCCAAACCAGCTCAGGATGCTGAATGGAGAAGTTGCAGCTAGCTTTGGGTTGAACTCCCATCACTTCAACCAGCAGCGCTGTAGCAGCAGACACAAGAGTCTGCTGGAAGAAGAAGAGCTGCGTGGTGTTTATTGCTAAAGCTTGTAGCAAACCTTTCCCTGCTAAACAGGCAGTTTCTCACAGTCCTGGAGTTTCTGGAAGGTTAGATGTATAAGTTATACTTGGATAAAATTACTTTCAGGTTATTTAAGGAAAGATTTTTTAATAAAACGTGTGTTAAACTAACCAAAAAGGTTGTCTTTGCATCATTATTAATTATATGATGTAATAAATAGCAGTTTATTGATCAGAGGTGCTACATTAACTGTTAGGTTGACGTCAAGTGCGGGGGATTCATATGCGGACTCAGCTTGGAGTTTCAAACAATGCTTTATTTGCTTCCTTCTGATTTCGGTTTCTTTCCCAGGTGGATGCGGAAGATAGGTTAGTCGGCAGGCAGACAAGCGGGGAGGTAAACCTGGCGGTCAGAGAGGCGGGCAGGCAGGCAGGCGGGCGAGCAGGCAGGCAGGCAGGCGGTAGGGCAGCAATCGGGCATGCAGGCAGGATCTCTGACGGGGAAAAAAAACACACGGGTTAACGATCAGGAAATCACACTGGGAAGAATCCTTCAGGCCGAGAGTTGTACCAAAGGCGTTCAACTATCTGGCGATGAACAGCAGGCTGGGCAGATCTTAAATAGTGCTGCTGCTGATTGCCAAGATGCCGATCAGGTGCTGATCCAGGTGCCAGGATGCCAGACACGCCCACCAGGGAACAGGATCACAACATTAACATTAAAATCATATATTGCTGCCATTGCTAATGTACTTTTACCTAAACGGATTTTCCTCATTTAGGTTACTTTTATTTTTTATTTGGTATTTAATTTTACTTAATGGAATAATGTCCCTGCCATCACTGTTCACTTTTTATTCATCACTGTAACCCTCACTCTTGCAGCTTCAGCTTGGCGTTGCTTTTGTTCCAGCAAACATCTCAAGCTATTCTAAACGTATTAGAGATTTTTGAAGAGAAACATTTCTCCATTTTAAAAAAAATACTCTTGGGCAGGAGCTGCAAAATTCTTTTTTTTTTTTCTTCCTGCAAAATTGAACTCGCAATTTCTCCTGCTTCAATAATGACGCATCACATCCACCAAATTTAACAAAAATCTGTTAATTTTGTTAAACGGGGCGGGGGGGGTGGGGGGGTAGAGGTGACACTCCACTTGGTTTGCACAAATAAAACTGCGACAATTTACAATAATCAGTACAGAAAACGGTGAATAACAATTCAAATATAAACACGGATAAAAACACATTTACATATCAGCTGTTTAAAAGAACGGAGTCTTATCCAGGAATGCAGGGAGAAGCTGGTATTGTGTGTGATGGAAGTGATGGATTTAAAGTGCCACCATTTTTTGGTGAGTAACTATATTGATTATACTATTAAGCAGAGTAGCTTGAAGCTTTGTTCTGGAGCGGCTAACTTGAATTAAAAAAAAAAAAAATTCAGACAGGGCGAAGGACAAAGTATGGGAACTTACAAAGTTTTACTGAAGGCATGCTCACAGATGTACTCAGATGTGTTTTTTGTTTTGTTTTGTTTTTTTTGTTGTTTTATTTTCATAGATTCAATCCATTCTGTTCCATTAGTCATTGAAAATACCCATGTTTATGTTTTTATTTTTTTTTATCTGTCATGCAACATGCACAAAAACTGAATCTCAGAGGAAAAAAGATGTAATGTATGAGATTTAGGCACCAACTTTTTTCCATCTGCAGGTTCAGGGTAGATTAAAAAAGAATACATACACAAAAATATACATTTAAACAAGCAACATGTCACTTTAAGAAGTTCCATCTAAATCTCGATCCATCGTGATCTTTTAGAATCAATTGTTTCTAAGAAGATGACCTAGTTTAAAATGTTTAACTTAAAGGGAAAAAAAAGAAAGGTGTGTGTTCAAGGTATTTATTTTGATCACAGAAGCAGAGCAGCAAATCCCTTTGAGGTGAAAACAAAGTATTGTCTCCAAATTATGACAAATATGTGTGCTCCTACGTTAAAAGAACTCAGCCAGTCATCATTCATAAGTAGTGACATAATGCTTGGGGGCGGCGAGGGGGGAGGGGACTTTTTTCTAAACCATTGATTCCAATTCCCTAGACAGGTCAGCGATCCTTCACAGGGCCAATACAGAAGGACAAACAACCATTCACTCTCACATTTGTTACGAGCAAGAACCAATTAACCCTTTAACTTTCACATGAACAAAAAGACCAAAGAAAAATGTTTTTTTGTGTTTTTCCGTTTGATTTGGACAAGAATAAACAGAATAAAAGTTTAACAATTGGTTGAAATTTTTAAAAAAAGTTAATAATATTGTAACAACAGTGAAATGGTTGACATTTGAAAGAGTGGTGTTAAAACACACACTTAGTTTAGCTTTTACATACCTAAACCAGTTGGTAGAGATTGATCAGGCAGGTTTATTCCTGCAATTTTTAAAATAAATTAATCAAACTCACTGCAAATTGATCTTTACCACATGGTAGACCAGGACCTCAAAGGGTTAAACAAACATGAAAGACGATGGGAGTGTACCTGAAGAGAACCCATGCATACACAGGGAGAACATGCAAACTCTGTACAGAAACCAGCGCAAACCAGTGACCTTCTTGTTGTGAGGCCACACCACTAACAACCACATCACCACGCAGCCCAGTCTTATTAATATTATGAGACATTTTTATGCACTGAATTCTGTCTGTGAAGATTTATAAAAATGGAAATGATGAGATTTTTAGTTTTCATATGAGGAAGTGCTCTAGATTAGAAAGAATAATAAATGGATCAAATATAAAAGTAAGTAGGTATATTGCATTTATACATTAAAACCCTTTAAATTAGAATTAGAAATTCCAGATCAGTGCTATAAATTAGAGCCTCTTTCTGGAAACAAAGTTAGGATTTGAATTGGCGTTTATTTTAGTGCCTTAAGACCTGGTGTGTGTTGTTAATGTGTTTAGAATCATAACAAGATATAAAGTTCTGTCCATGGCCAACAAGAAATTGTTTTAAAAAAGAAAAAAAATCTTATCATTTTTAAATGAGAAAAAGCTAACGTTGGGAAATTCAATAGAAAGCTTTTTCAGGTGCTCGACATACTGTTTTTTTCAAGTACCTTGGAGACTTGGCGGATTTTTGTGGATATATTTCTCTAAATGCACCTGTGATGGAACAGATGTCTCAGTATTGCATAAGAGATCATCTACAGAATAATTCTGCTGGTTTTAGCCAAAATATTAATTGCATGATGAAATTATAGGATTGTTTTAAACTTTCTGGGAGAACAGCACATCTGCTGTGTGTTGTGCCATTTAATTGTTTTTGTTCACAGTTTTCTTTTGACTTATTGCAGCTTTGTTTCTTGTTGAATGTGAGCTTCTATAAGTACTAACAGAGGCCAATTAAATCTTTCTGACTTTTGTAATGATCACATAATGACTTGGCGTCAGATGTTGGCAGTTAGAAACAATTGTGGTCTAGCTGCAATTTTATCACCTGGGTGTGTGAGATACACTTCAGTCAAATGCATCAAAAACAGGTGTGGCTGACAAGACTTGTCAGTGCTGCACGACAGGTGACCTGGCAGAGATTAAAAGTCTTTTATTTCCTCTCAAGAGGTGCCATCAAATTAATCTCACAAGCTGTCTAATGCGTCAATCAAAACAAATGAAAGCCAGCAAGGGTTCAATGCACAGTGACAGGCCAAAAGACAAAGTTGCATTATATTGTAGCATAATAGAAAACTGGTTTCTATTCTCATATTAACTTTCATTGCTTCTCTGCTCAAGCATTTTTCCACCAAATTTCCAAATTTCAGCACGACGTTTACAGGGCATATTGTTGTGTGAACCTGAGTGATGAAGAAAAAACTATATTGGTGTCTCATGACATTGGAACTCAAATCTGGTTGTGCTGGTTAATAAACAGCGTGACTAAGAACAGTGGTTGTTTGATACATCAATTTTTCCAAGAACTGCTTGACAGGCAGGTATAGTGTATGAGTCATGAAAGAAAAGGCCTGTGGTGACTGAAAACAGGGTATGAAATGTCATACCTTGAACATAACAATTTTAGATGAAGGTTTTTCACCAAAAGACATCAAAATGACCTGCATTTGACTCTGACATGCTGGTTCTTATTTTTTTGTCTAAACTGGAACTGTGTCTGTGCATCAACGGTACAATGCACTTATATTCTTTCATGTCCTACTTGTCTGAAGTTTTTATGTCCAACTGGGCCAACACTCCTCAGCTAAATCACAGCTGAACACTGGAGACCCCAGGGGTCAACCTTAGGCCCACTTCTATTGTCCTTATTTTTGCTCCCTCTTGGTTCGATATCACAGGTTTGCTGATAAAGTGCAAATTGATATATTTCTAAAAACCAATGTCACTGTTCAGACCTTATTAGATTGCCTTCAGTACAATTTCCTGCCTGAACAAAAATAAATTTGAGATTGTTGCTTTTGGAAACCAGGCTTTTCTAGAAGATTGTGACAGTGCCATTGTTAAACTATTTTTTTTTGTACTTCTGCTGTTTGTACATCAAATTTTCTCAATCTCAGCAGGAGACAGTGATTCATTATTTTATCTTATCATTTATCAGTCACTTTAAAGTGGATTTATACATGCACAGTATCTGCATGAAGTAGGATAGATGTCGGAATGCGCTATCACACTGAAGTTACGTTGTCATGTTGCAGTTTCTCTTCCAGGGATACTGCGTAAATTTAACGAGAAACTCCAGAAGTCCAGAAACGCGCAATCAGAAAACCAACCACTCACAAGGGAGTACTTCGACATCATGCAGAAGGTTCACATTAACTCGTCAAGTCTACACAGACCTCCGCAAAGCATGCATTGGTGATGCCGACATGCAAGTATCAAAGGAAGGAAATATGCACTCTCCCAAAATCAGACTGGTTCTTGAATCTTTGTGCTGGATTTCTGTCTAACTTAGAAACTAGTTTTGTTTTTTTTGTTTTTTTATTAACCTTCATCAGACTGCATAAAAATGACATTTTTTCCTGATAAAACTGCATTCTTTTTCACAAGCAGAAAAAAAAATGGCTACCTGTTTCAAAAGCACATATCTTTCTTGTTTATTGTTGTAATAAAGAATGAAAAAATATGTTCATCATGTCTTGACTTTTACATAGATTGCTTGGGAAAAAAATGACACACACAAACAAAAGTTTATTTACAGTGTTTCTTCGGGACTTTTTAGTCAGGATCAAGGGTGTATTCTACCTTAAAATTCAAAGTGAGCAACACGAGTCGATCGTCTTGCTCTGTCCCACTTTGCATCTTTTACTTGGTCCCCATACCAATTAGTCTCGCAGACGAACAGAGCGATGATCTCTTCGTTGAAGAATAACTCAAACTGTTCCCCTTCAGACACATCATTGTCTTCTAAATGTGGCCCTGCAAGTTCACAAACAGTAAACTGTGTTACTGTATTTCGACGCATGAATGCGCCGGAAGCTGTTGAGCGCCTGCAAAAATCGGGCGAAAGAATGCGCCGGCAGTGTGTTGAACGTTGATGTTTAATGTCTAATATTTGAATGGTTGGGCCCATTTATTCATCTGAGCTTTTGCAGCCTTACTCTAAGGCCAGCCAGAACTCTAAGGTTTGCTGACGAGTCTTTTCTGACTACTACAAGGGCTTGATTGATTGATTGACCCCCCTTTTTTTTTTTTATTGTTGTCTGACTTTTGTGTTGTTTGTCATATACAGCAATTTGTTTAACTGATGTTTTAAATAAATAATCCTCAGCCGACACAATACTTCAAAATATGGTGTTTGTTTTGGTTTTTTTTTGTTTTTTTTTTTAATGGGTAAACTGGATTGCTCAGTTTAGTTAAAGGTGGGCCATTTATTTCTAAATTTCTCTCTTTTACTTAACAAAACTGAGACCATTGTGAGTGACATACAATACAAGAAGGAAGTGAAAGATTTTTTAAATAAAATGTTGAGTCATTTGAGGCATTCTGCTGCACCACAATCACCAAGTTAGTGCCTCTGGCAATCCACACCTTTCTCCTCTAGAAGTTTCTATGTGTGTGACAAAAAGAAGTATTGTGAGAATGCCGGCATCATAAATTTTAAAGTGAGTCTGCGCTGGACCTTCTGTGTGACATTATTAATATAAAGGCTATAGAACTGCATTGTTGCATGTGCATAAGAGATAGTCTTCCAGATCTTTCTAGATGATCGCAATTCTATTCATGGCAACATAATTGTAAAATATGTTTTAATTATAAAAGTATACACCCTGGTGCATGAAACAAGTAATGTCAATACAAGTATAACTGAATCTTTTACCTTAACCAGGGTTGGTTCTGCAATTTGTTGTCTAGAATGCACAGAATAAACTGTTAGCATATTTTGTGGGATTTTCAGCAAAAATGCATGGATAAAAGGACTAGTTGAGGGTTAGGTTTCTTCCACACAAAGAGGAAATGCAAATAAAAACTTTTCTTTTAAATCAGGCTAGTTGCTTTACAAATAAGCAACAGTATTTTTTCATTGAAAAATCCAGAAATAAACACAGCACACTGTTGATACAATAGTCAGCATGTGTTTTAATACTGATTTATATTTTTGGGGAAATAAATCATGTTTCATACTACCTTAAACAGATTTTGTATATTTAAATTTTTAAAAATGAATTCAAAACTGAACAATAATTCAAGAATGTATTCTTCTTGACTTACCCTAAATGGAATCTCACTAAACATGCTGAGCATTATCCCTATGCTTTGTTTCGACTTCAATTGTAAAGACTGGGTAATGATTGATGTGCTCCACCCACTGTATACCTATTCCACATTTTAAGTGCAAGCTTCACTTTGCTTAAGCACAGAAAAGCCTTTAGGAAAGGTGAGCTCAGCCACACATTTTCACTAAGCTTATTTTGTAAACGCTTCTGTTAACCTACATTCATTGTGCAGAAATTGATCATGCAATCTCATCTCATTTAAATTCTGCAGGAATTAGTGAAGTAATGCTTATATGTAAACTTAAGTTAAAAAGAAATTAAAATATGTAAATTCAATATGTAGAAAGGTTGGTTTTATCTATTGTTTCTAAAATGTAAATAATATATTATGACAGGTGCATATGTATTTTAAAACATTTTCAATTTTAATAGAAAGCAAATAATGTTCTTGTAGCAACCAAAATGTTGAAATTTTTGGGGGAAAAAAAAAAAAAAAAGAAAAAAAAAAGGGATTAAATTAACTTGAATTTTTAGGACAAAGACTTCATGTAAAATATTCTGAAACTAAATAGGACATGCTATTTATAATGTTTTACCTTTAGTCATTCATGCAATATTTGCATTACTAACAGGTGACTAAACAGGCATTTTTCATATCATTCATTACGTTTTTTTTCCCTAGTATTTCAAATAGTTTGACTGGATGTAAAAAAGCCATACAAATAAACTAAGGATCACTGAGGTAAGCAGAGCCGTGCTCCCATGATGGGCGGCTCCAGAACTTCAGTGCAAGTTCTGCTGCTTTCAGCGTTTGGAATTGGTAAGTGTTCCCAAAAACTTTATCACCTGAATACATGAAAATGTGTGTCGAGTAAAGTTATATGTATATATTTGCTTGTCCTTGCAGTATGTATGTCATCACTGGCCTCTGCAATTGTGAGTTTGCGTAGCTTCTTTTGTTTCAATCAAAAATACATTACCTGTTAAACAAGTGTTAAAGATGCAGTTGAACTAATATTTTGTGTGGCAAATTTATTTCACAGTCCAACACAACACAAGGTATGGACAAATACTCATAAGATAAAAAAAAAAAAAAAAAAAAAAAAAAGACGGCTCCAAAAGATCCATTAAACGCACGAACAGAATGTCAGAAATTAAGCTATTAACCCGCTTCCATGCTTTTTCTTTTGTAGGTCCAAGTATACTGACAACGGATGAAAGGTCAGCATGAAAAGTTTGCAAAATCTTTGCATAATCTTACCAAACATATTTCTGGTTAGCAGAAAAATGAATAAAATAGTCATTTATCAGGCCATTTAAATTAAAAAAAAAAAATGTATTTACTTTTTAAGGAATGCTTCTACACCAAGCAGCACTCTTGTGGAATCTTGCCAAGTGGTAAATCTACAATATGCCAGTCACACTGTAAGCATTTCAATGTGATTATAAATGAAAATGTCACTGAAAAAAGTAACACAATATTTTGTATGATGTTAGAAAATCACCAGTAATCATTATTGAAAAATGACACCTCCTTGTGGTTATTTACAGACATTAACACTGCCATTAATGTTTTTTCCAGATATCTGTGGCAGTTGACACTCTGGTTGAGCAGCTTTCATGTAGAAGAGGTCAAAACAGAAGCCTGCCTGATGAAAAGTCCAGAGAAGTGGAAAAAAACCTCAGACGGATTGTAGAATCGACATTAAAAGTCTTGTTAGAGCTGGTAATTAATTATCTTTCTTTTAAATTACATTAAATATGTGAAACAAACATTGCAAGTATTTCGCTTAATGTTGGTGAAAAACAAAATTTACAGACATTGAGTAGGCTTTAATTTGGGGCTATTTTAAAGTTTTAGTCATTTTATGTTCCTGTAAGGTCTTCATAACATTTACAGTAAACTACCAAAATAGAATTAATGAAATATTGTATTGATGACTACAGTCTTGTATCCTCAACACTGAACCAATATTTAATTCATTTTGTTTCACAATAGGGTGCCAATGAATCTGGACTTAACTTACTGAATATATTTGGAGTACTGGAAAGTCTACATCTTGGTAACAACAGTGACCCTACATTTGTCAGCCAGTGGTTCTCATTGAAAATGGCTCCACTGTTGCCCTACATCACTGAAAGCTTTCTAATCCAGCTAGCAAACCAGAATTTCAGCTGCACCTCATTCCAAGAATTGTAAGTGAATTGAAATGAATTTGAGAAAAACATTTGCATTTTAAAAGGAAGAAAACTGCAACTGTGGTTTGTTTGTTCAATCTGTAAAGTGTACCTTTAATATGAGGAAAAAGAAAGGCATTGTTAATTTGCACAGAGTATACAGAAAAAAACGTCATTGATATAGGCCTCAGTTGACATTATACAGATGTGAAGGAGCAACAAAAGGCATATGAGTTCGACAAAAGGATTTATTTTAAATTATAAGTGCAATATGGTTAAAAAGAAAAATGTAGGAAAGGAAAGATGATGACTGAATAAAGTTGAAAAAATAAATACAGGACTAATTAAAATAATATATACATATATGAATACATACATTTGTTTATCTATTCGGTGCTTTGACTGCTGACCTAAATGTTTTGATTTTGAAGAAAATAATTAAAATTTGTCTTCAAGGGTGAAGTTATTGAGTGACGACGTGAATATGGCAAAAACAAAGGAAAGGAATCTAATCTACAGTAACTTCATTCAAGTATACCTGTCGAGACAAAATACTGAAGGTATAACACAATTTCTTTTATAAAAGCTTAACATGGATTGAAAGCATAATTATGAAGCCAAATGGCAGAAGAGGAGTTAAAGTTTTAAATATTTTTTTTTCTTTCAATTTAACATTTTCTGTTTTAAAAAACACAGACCCTGGATGCAGAAAAAATGTGAATGACAGTGAAACATGGCTGAAAAGAAACATTGGAAACTTTTCAGTCTTTGCAACACTTGATCAACTTAAGCAAATAAACAACGGTTTTTCTTCAGTGAGTAAAATCAGTTTTTAAACAGAAAAATAGCCAGAATTTAAAAGTAAAACAGGAATTCATGGGGTTTCTTGAAAATAAACTGTCATTGCAGGTGGAAGTACTGGACCAGCTGTCATTACAACAAAAAGCTGAGTTGATACTGGATCCTGACAGCGGTGCTCTTGATAATGCTTCCCTCGTGAGGATGGTGTTCACAAGCCTGACACAGTCTGGTGATGAAGCGCAGCTCACTCAGTTTTTCCAAGCATTTACAAACATCAACCAACAGGTGACTGTTTAACACAAACTTGATCTCTACTTTACATACAGTGCTGGCTGGCAAAGGGTAACGTCCTTCTCAATAAAGACTTGACCCATCTTTGTAAAAGCCAAGTTTCTCTTTCAGTCGCGCCTTACGGTCTTTTGCTGAATTGTAGACAATGGCACATTGATTTTTTTTTTTTGCCTTTACATTTCTTCCCAACAACAAAGACCTGCCATCAGTCTTGCCATTGTTTTAACAAGATTTGAAAATGATTAAATATCCCTAAGTGCAATTTCAATTCTTTTACCTCCAGCAAAACATCACCATCATCAAAAATCCAACAGTACGAGACACCATCTTGAACGTGACCTTGACAGGCCTTGCACCTCAGTTTGAGTTCTTTGCGCCTGAAGGCTTTCAGCTGTGGTTCCAAGTCTACTTGCTTCCTGTGATAGCAAGCATCCGGCCTTACAGCTTATGGGTGATCCCCAGTAACATCACTTGTGCATCCTATGCAGCCATGTAAGACACATTTCAAATTTGAGTCAGCAAGATGTCAAACTGCATCCCAAATGTCACAAAAATGCCTGCTTTCTTCTCTTTAGACTCACTGGTCTTGAGGATAGCTTGACATTCCTGCCACTGGACCTTTCCATGGGTGTCAGATCAAGCGTGGCTTCACTCCAAAATGCATTCCCACGTAGGTGTCAAACATGATTTGCCTGATAAGTATTGTCACAACAGCCTCAGATTATCACAGACACAATATATAAATGCCTTTTTTTGTTTTCTCAAACAGGTTGCTCAGTGCCAGATTCTTTCAAGGTAAGCTCTTTTCTATACATATTGCACAGATAAAACATTGTTTCATGAAAGTTTACAAGACGCCAGTGTGACATGCAAACTTTAGAAATGCCATCGATTTACGGCATTATGCAAGACATAGCCTCATCTACTAGGCTAACGCATTTTCTTTGCATTTGTCTCCAGTGCAAGAAGACACCTGTTGATGGTAAGCCTGCTAAATATCATTTCTTTCCACTATAATTATCACTTTCAAGTGCCAATATCTGAAAGCCAAATGTTATCTTTTCACAGAGGACCTGATCTGCGATGCAATCAATGGGTGGGTTTATCACACTTTCACCCGCTTCTGATATTGCCAGTACACTTACACAGTGCAACCGAGATGACATTGGGTTTCTTTTCTTTTTCTTTTCTTCAGATCACAAGTCCAGCAGAGACTGGCGGCTGACAATTCCACTACAGCTCTGTGCAGTTTTACCATCACTGAGCTTGCCTGTGCCACGGTAGGTCTGTTGGAAGTAATCCTGTGAATCCTTTAAAACAACTGGCCATTTGCTACATCGCAAACCTGAGGCAAAGCTGTAGAATATCTGACAGGTTTATATTTTCCTTTTGTTTTGAATAATTCTCCCCCCCCCTCCACCAAGGCATTGGACCTCACAAGCGGACACTTGGCATCACTGTTGAATTGCTCTCTGGAAAGCCAAAGCACATACCCAGTAGAGGTCTGGAAACTTTTCTTCCAGAAAGCTTCTGCTGTTCTGGAGCAGGCTCTTGAAAATTTTGCCACCACGGTAAGTCCACTCCCCCAGTTTTGTAAAACGGATTTTAATCCTGCATGGATTCAATGTCAACTTGATTTCCTCTAATTCTAGGCCCCCAACAACAGCAGTCCATCCTTGGCTACAGCTCTTGAGGCTCTGGGAGAAGTGCGACTGGCCAACTTCAGCCAGGCACAACTACAGAGTCAGGATGTCATCAGCAACTGGTTCCAGACCAATCTCCGTCCCTTCCTGGCTTCTCCATCCACAAACTTTCTATTCTGCCTCAGCACCAACAACTTCAGCTGCCTAACATACCAGACTGTGTAAGTTAATATCCACTCCCCTCCATTGTGAACAAAAGAACGGACAGTCCGCGGATTTCTTCACATCAAAGATCTTTGCTTATATTTTAGAATCAGGGCATTCGGCAACCAAAGTTCCTTCATGGACAGCGACACACAGCAAGCGGTTTTCACCCATTTCATCAAGCCATTCCTGTCAAGAAATGATTCATCAGGTGAAAGCATGTTCTCAGGCTACATTTGGTTATATCATATGGCATTGAGATCTAACCAATATATGTGCTTTCTTGTTTTATGAAGATCCTGGCTGTGTCTCATCTGTCAGTGGTGGTCAATCCTGGCTGCAAGTCAATCTTGGCACCTTCTCTGGTTTTGCAACCCTACAGGAATTGTTTGACCTCAATCCAAGCTTCTCAAGTGTGAGTGCATGCTGCAGTTTTTCACTCGTTCTTCCAATAAACAATCTGTTGCACTAAGTTCTTGGCATCAAGTCCTACTCATTTCCTGTTGATTTCTTTTGTTGGCGTAGATCGAAATCTTGTCAGAACTGGCTCCCAATCAGGTGGCGCAGGTATTACTGAGCTCAGGGTCATTGAATGATACGGGTCTAATCGATCGTGCCTTTGACCGACTCGAGGATGGCAACGCACTGGAAAATGTGGATGAATTCCTCACACAGCTGAACGCAAATCAACGGGTGAGCAACACTTTTCAATTCAGCTAAAACAACATTCCGAGACTTGCAGCTTGCCATTCCAGCTACCCAGACGGGTATCGAAAGCTTTATGTCTTTATTGGGAATTTATTTTCATCACCTCATTCAATACTGCTTTCTAAAACATCCCTTCAAATGTAATGGCCGCATGAAAAGTGTGTGATGGTTGAGTCTTCCTTTTTGTCACCTGGCAGGTCCCAGACTTCACTCCTGTGGTGAGAGATCGTATCATGAACAGGACTTTCGTCATCATCAGTCCCCAATTCCAGGCCTTCAACAAAGATGACTTTTATGCTTGGTTCCATATCAAACTGGTTTCCATTCTGGCAAGTTTCACTCCAGAGATGCTCAACATTGCAACCTCACAAATAAACTGCACAAACTACCATGTTGTGTGAGTAAACTTTTCTGAAAAGAAGAAACAATTTAGTGCAGCAAAATACAATGTACGTTTGAGGAATTATATAAGAAACGTTTGTCCCAATCTTTGCAGTGTGAGCGGGCTGGCCAAAGTTTTCACTGCCATACCAATGCAGAGACTTCAAGGAATCACTGACGTGTTGCTGGGCTACCTGAGAATGTTTTCCAGTGTCATTAATACACCAGGTAGGCCTAATGTCATGAAGCTTGTCACCTGCTACTGCCTTGAGTGTTTGGATTTAAAAACAAAGAAAAATAAGACTACAAAAAGCAATGACTTGATGGACAGATAACGGAATTGCCTCTTGTTTGAGAAATGGAAAGAAACTGGGTGCCAGGTCGCATGTATTCTAACCTTCTTGTTCATGCTTCAGTTTGCAGGCAGGACATCCTGATTGATGCCGACTGGGTTGAAATAAACTTGGGTCCATTTTCTCAGTTTACAACATACTCTGAACTCAAAGCCTTTAACATCTCTGGGGTAAGTCCAAAGTTTTGCTCCTAGTCATTCCAGGGCAAAGCAGCACAACATCCAGAATTTCATTCAGAGAGAAACCTCATCCATCAACTTTCATTTCATCATCAGGAGGCAGTTGTGGCCATCCTTTCCCCACAACAGAAGGCTGAGTTGATACTGGATCCTGACAGTGGTGCTCTGGAAGATGCCGACCTTGTAAGGGTGGTCCTCACAAACTTAACGCAGTCTGGCGATGAAGCGCAGCTCACTCAGTTTTTCCAAGCATTTACAAACATCAACCAACAGGTGACTGTTTAACACAAACTTGATCTCTACTTTACATACAGTGCTGGCTGGCAAAGGGTAACGTCCTTCTCAATAAAGACTTGACCCATCTTTGTAAAAGCCAAGTTTCTCTTTCAGTCGCGCCTTACGGTCTTTTGCTGAATTGTAGACAATGGCACATTGATTTTTTTTTTTTGCCTTTACATTTCTTCCCAACAACAAAGACCTGCCATCAGTCTTGCCATTGTTTTAACAAGATTTGAAAATGATTAAATATCCCTAAGTGCAATTTCAATTCTTTTACCTCCAGCAAAACATCACCATCATCAAAAATCCAACAGTACGAGACACCATCTTGAACGTGACCTTGACAGGCCTTGCACCTCAGTTTGAGTTCTTTGCGCCTGAAGGCTTTCAGCTGTGGTTCCAAGTCTACTTGCTTCCTGTGATAGCAAGCATCCGGCCTTACAGCTTATGGGTGATCCCCAGTAACATCACTTGTGCATCCTATGCAGCCATGTAAGACACATTTCAAATTTGAGTCAGCAAGATGTCAAACTGCATCCCAAATGTCACAAAAATGCCTGCTTTCTTCTCTTTAGACTCACTGGTCTTGAGGATAGCTTGACATTCCTGCCACTGGACCTTTCCATGGGTGTCAGATCAAGCGTGGCTTCACTCCAAAATGCATTCCCACGTAGGTGTCAAACATGATTTGCCTGATAAGTATTGTCACAACAGCCTCAGATTATCACAGACACAATATATAAATGCCTTTTTTTGTTTTCTCAAACAGGTTGCTCAGTGCCAGATTCTTTCAAGGTAAGCTCTTTTCTATACATATTGCACAGATAAAACATTGTTTCATGAAAGTTTACAAGACGCCAGTGTGACATGCAAACTTTAGAAATGCCATCGATTTACGGCATTATGCAAGACATAGCCTCATCTGCTAGGCTAACGCATTTTCTTTGCATTTGTCTCCAGTGCAAGAAGACACCTGTTGATGGTAAGCCTGCTAGATATCATTTCTTTCCACTATAATTATCACTTTCAAGTGCCAATATCTAAAAGCCAAATGTTATCTTTTCACAGAGGACCTGATCTGCGATGCAATCAATGGGTGGGTTTATCACACTTTCACCCGCTTCTGATATTGCCAGTACACTTACACAGTGCAACCGAGATGACATTGGGTTTCTTTTCTTTTTCTTTTCTTCAGATCACAAGTCCAGCAGAGACTGGCGGCTGACAATTCCACTACAGCTCTGTGCAGTTTTACCATCACTGAGCTTGCCTGTGCCACGGTAGGTCTGTTGGAAGTAATCCTGTGAATCCTTTAAAACAACTGGCCATTTGCTACATCGCAAACCTGAGGCAAAGCTGTAGAATATCTGACAGGTTTATATTTTCCTTTTGTTTTGAATAATTCTCCCCCCCCCCCCTCCACCAAGGCATTGGACCTCACAAGCGGACACTTGGCATCACTGTTGAATTGCTCTCTGGAAAGCCAAAGCACATACCCAGTAGAGGTCTGGAAACTTTTCTTCCAGAAAGCTTCTGCTGTTCTGGAGCAGGCTCTTGAAAATTTTGCCACCACGGTAAGTCCACTCCCCCAGTTTTGTAAAACGGATTTTAATCCTGCATGGATTCAATGTCAACTTGATTTCCTCTAATTCTAGGCCCCCAACAACAGCAGTCCATCCTTGGCTACAGCTCTTGAGGCTCTGGGAGAAGTGCGACTGGCCAACTTCAGCCAGGCACAACTACAGAGTCAGGATGTCATCAGCAACTGGTTCCAGACCAATCTCCGTCCCTTCCTGGCTTCTCCATCCACAAACTTTCTATTCTGCCTCAGCACCAACAACTTCAGCTGCCTAACATACCAGACTGTGTAAGTTAATATCCACTCCCCTCCATTGTGAACAAAAGAACGGACAGTCCGCGGATTTCTTCACATCAAAGATCTTTGCTTATATTTTAGAATCAGGGCATTTGGCAACCAAAGTTCCTTCATGGACAGCGACACACAGCAAGCGGTTTTCACCCATTTCATCAAGCCATTCCTGTCAAGAAATGATTCATCAGGTGAAAGCATGTTCTCAGGCTACATTTGGTTATATCATATGGCATTGAGATCTAACCAATATATGTGCTTTCTTGTTTTATGAAGATCCTGGCTGTGTCTCATCTGTCAGTGGTGGTCAATCCTGGCTGCAAGTCAATCTTGGCACCTTCTCTGGTTTTGCAACCCTACAGGAATTGTTTGACCTCAATCCAAGCTTCTCAAGTGTGAGTGCATGCTGCAGTTTTTCACTCGTTCTTCCAATAAACAATCTGTTGCACTAAGTTCTTGGCATCAAGTCCTACTCATTTCCTGTTGATTTCTTTTGTTGGCGTAGATCGAAATCTTGTCAGAACTGGCTCCCAATCAGGTGGCGCAGGTATTACTGAGCTCAGGGTCATTGAATGATACGGGTCTAATCGATCGTGCCTTTGACCGACTCGAGGATGGCAACGCACTGGAAAATGTGGATGAATTCCTCACACAGCTGAACGCAAATCAACGGGTGAGCAACACTTTTCAATTCAGCTAAAACAACATTCCGAGACTTGCAGCTTGCCATTCCAGCTACCCAGACGGGTATCGAAAGCTTTATGTCTTTATTGGGAATTTATTTTCATCACCTCATTCAATACTGCTTTCTAAAACATCCCTTCAAATGTAATGGCCGCATGAAAAGTGTGTGATGGTTGAGTCTTCCTTTTTGTCACCTGGCAGGTCCCAGACTTCACTCCTGTGGTGAGAGATCGTATCATGAACAGGACTTTCGTCATCATCAGTCCCCAATTCCAGGCCTTCAACAAAGATGACTTTTATGCTTGGTTCCATATCAAACTGGTTTCCATTCTGGCAAGTTTCACTCCAGAGATGCTCAACATTGCAACCTCACAAATAAACTGCACAAACTACCATGTTGTGTGAGTAAACTTTTCTGAAAAGAAGAAACAATTTAGTGCAGCAAAATACAATGTACGTTTGAGGAATTATATAAGAAACGTTTGTCCCAATCTTTGCAGTGTGAGCGGGCTGGCCAAAGTTTTCACTGCCATACCAATGCAGAGACTTCAAGGAATCACTGACGTGTTGCTGGGCTACCTGAGAATGTTTTCCAGTGTCATTAATACACCAGGTAGGCCTAATGTCATGAAGCTTGTCACCTGCTACTGCCTTGAGTGTTTGGATTTAAAAACAAAGAAAAATAAGACTACAAAAAGCAATGACTTGATGGACAGATAACGGAATTGCCTCTTGTTTGAGAAATGGAAAGAAACTGGGTGCCAGGTCGCATGTATTCTAACCTTCTTGTTCATGCTTCAGTTTGCAGGCAGGACATCCTGATTGATGCCGACTGGGTTGAAATAAACTTGGGTCCATTTTCTCAGTTTACAACATACGCTGAACTCAAAGCCTTTAACATCTCTGGGGTAAGTCCAAAGTTTTGCTCCTAGTCATTCCAGGGCAAAGCAGCACAACATCCAGAATTTCATTCAGAGAGAGACCTCATCCATCAACTTTCATTTCATCATCAGGAGGCAGTTGTGGCCGTCCTTTCCCCACAACAGAAGGCTGAGTTGATACTGGATCCTGACAGTGGTGCTCTGGAAGATGCCGACCTTGTAAGGGTGGTCCTCACAAACTTAACGCAGTCTGGCGATGAAGCGCAGCTCACTCAGTTTTTCCAAGCATTTGCAAACATCAACCAACAGGTGACTGTTTAACACAAACTTGATCTCTACTTTACATACAGTGCTGGCTGGCAAAGGGTAACGTCCTTCTCAATAAAGACTTGACCCATCTTTGTAAAAGCCAAGTTTCTCTTTCAGTCGCGCCTTACGGTCTTTTGCTGAATTGTAGACAATGGCACATTGATTTTTTTTTTTTTTTGCCTTTACATTTCTTCCCAACAACAAAGACCTGCCATCAGTCTTGCCATTGTTTTAACAAGATTTGAAAATGATTAAATATCCCTAAGTGCAATTTCAATTCTTTTACCTCCAGCAAAACATCACCATCATCAAAAATCCAACAGTACGAGACACCATCTTGAACGTGACCTTGACAGGCCTTGCACCTCAGTTTGAGTTCTTTGCGCCTGAAGGCTTTCAGCTGTGGTTCCAAGTCTACTTGCTTCCTGTGATAGCAAGCATCCGGCCTTACAGCTTATGGGTGATCCCCAGTAACATCACTTGTGCATCCTATGCAGCCATGTAAGACACATTTCAAATTTGAGTCAGCAAGATGTCAAACTGCATCCCAAATGTCACAAAAATGCCTGCTTTCTTCTCTTTAGACTCACTGGTCTTGAGGATAGCTTGACATTCCTGCCACTGGACCTTTCCATGGGTGTCAGATCAAGCGTGGCTTCACTCCAAAATGCATTCCCACGTAGGTGTCAAACATGATTTGCCTGATAAGTATTGTCACAACAGCCTCAGATTATCACAGACACAATATATAAATGCCTTTTTTTGTTTTCTCAAACAGGTTGCTCAGTGCCAGATTCTTTCAAGGTAAGCTCTTTTCTATACATATTGCACAGATAAAACATTGTTTCATGAAAGTTTACAAGACGCCAGTGTGACATGCAAACTTTAGAAATGCCATCGATTTACGGCATTATGCAAGACATAGCCTCATCTGCTAGGCTAACGCATTTTCTTTGCATTTGTCTCCAGTGCAAGAAGACACCTGTTGATGGTAAGCCTGCTAGATATCATTTCTTTCCACTATAATTATCACTTTCAAGTGCCAATATCTAAAAGCCAAATGTTATCTTTTCACAGAGGACCTGATCTGCGATGCAATCAATGGGTGGGTTTATCACACTTTCACCCGCTTCTGATATTGCCAGTACACTTACACAGTGCAACCGAGATGACATTGGGTTTCTTTTCTTTTTCTTTTCTTCAGATCACAAGTCCAGCAGAGACTGGCGGCTGACAATTCCACTACAGCTCTGTGCAGTTTTACCATCACTGAGCTTGCCTGTGCCACGGTAGGTCTGTTGGAAGTAATCCTGTGAATCCTTTAAAACAACTGGCCATTTGCTACATCGCAAACCTGAGGCAAAGCTGTAGAATATCTGACAGGTTTATATTTTCCTTTTGTTTTGAATAATTCTCCCCCCCCCCCCTCCACCAAGGCATTGGACCTCACAAGCGGACACTTGGCATCACTGTTGAATTGCTCTCTGGAAAGCCAAAGCACATACCCAGTAGAGGTCTGGAAACTTTTCTTCCAGAAAGCTTCTGCTGTTCTGGAGCAGGCTCTTGAAAATTTTGCCACCACGGTAAGTCCACTCCCCCAGTTTTGTAAAACGGATTTTAATCCTGCATGGATTCAATGTCAACTTGATTTCCTCTAATTCTAGGCCCCCAACAACAGCAGTCCATCCTTGGCTACAGCTCTTGAGGCTCTGGGAGAAGTGCGACTGGCCAACTTCAGCCAGGCACAACTACAGAGTCAGGATGTCATCAGCAACTGGTTCCAGACCAATCTCCGTCCCTTCCTGGCTTCTCCATCCACAAACTTTCTATTCTGCCTCAGCACCAACAACTTCAGCTGCCTAACATACCAGACTGTGTAAGTTAATATCCACTCCCCTCCATTGTGAACAAAAGAACGGACAGTCCGCGGATTTCTTCACATCAAAGATCTTTGCTTATATTTTAGAATCAGGGCATTCGGCAACCAAAGTTCCTTCATGGACAGCGACACACAGCAAGCGGTTTTCACCCATTTCATCAAGCCATTCCTGTCAAGAAATGATTCATCAGGTGAAAGCATGTTCTCAGGCTACATTTGGTTATATCATATGGCATTGAGA
The DNA here is from genome assembly GCF_933228915.1 of Telmatherina bonti. Taxonomy (NCBI): domain Eukaryota; kingdom Metazoa; phylum Chordata; class Actinopteri; order Atheriniformes; family Telmatherinidae; genus Telmatherina; species Telmatherina bonti. Next base: position 11,156,127 of record NC_136631.1, read on the forward strand.
TCTAACCAATATATGTGCTTTCTTGTTTTATGAAGATCCTGGCTGTGTCTCATCTGTCAGTGGTGGTCAATCCTGGCTGCAAGTCAATCTTGGCACCTTCTCTGGTTTTGCAACCCTACAGGAATTGTTTGACCTCAATCCAAGCTTCTCAAGTGTGAGTGCATGCTGCAGTTTTTCACTCGTTCTTCCAATAAACAATCTGTTGCACTAAGTTCTTGGCATCAAGTCCTACTCATTTCCTGTTGATTTCTTTTGTTGGCGTAGATCGAAATCTTGTCAGAACTGGCTCCCAATCAGGTGGCGCAGGTATTACTGAGCTCAGGGTCATTGAATGATACGGGTCTAATCGATCGTGCCTTTGACCGACTCGAGGATGGCAACGCACTGGAAAATGTGGATGAATTCCTCACACAGCTGAACGCAAATCAACGGGTGAGCAACACTTTTCAATTCAGCTAAAACAACATTCCGAGACTTGCAGCTTGCCATTCCAGCTACCCAGACGGGTATCGAAAGCTTTATGTCTTTATTGGGAATTTATTTTCATCACCTCATTCAATACTGCTTTCTAAAACATCCCTTCAAATGTAATGGCCGCATGAAAAGTGTGTGATGGTTGAGTCTTCCTTTTTGTCACCTGGCAGGTCCCAGACTTCACTCCTGTGGTGAGAGATCGTATCATGAACAGGACTTTCGTCATCATCAGTCCCCAATTCCAGGCCTTCAACAAAGATGACTTTTATGCTTGGTTCCATATCAAACTGGTTTCCATTCTGGCAAGTTTCACTCCAGAGATGCTCAACATTGCAACCTCACAAATAAACTGCACAAACTACCATGTTGTGTGAGTAAACTTTTCTGAAAAGAAGAAACAATTTAGTGCAGCAAAATACAATGTACGTTTGAGGAATTATATAAGAAACGTTTGTCCCAATCTTTGCAGTGTGAGCGGGCTGGCCAAAGTTTTCACTGCCATACCAATGCAGAGACTTCAAGGAATCACTGACGTGTTGCTGGGCTACCTGAGAATGTTTTCCAGTGTCATTAATACACCAGGTAGGCCTAATGTCATGAAGCTTGTCACCTGCTACTGCCTTGAGTGTTTGGATTTAAAAACAAAGAAAAATAAGACTACAAAAAGCAATGACTTGATGGACAGATAACGGAATTGCCTCTTGTTTGAGAAATGGAAAGAAACTGGGTGCCAGGTCGCATGTATTCTAACCTTCTTGTTCATGCTTCAGTTTGCAGGCAGGACATCCTGATTGATGCCGACTGGGTTGAAATAAACTTGGGTCCATTTTCTCAGTTTACAACATACGCTGAACTCAAAGCCTTTAACATCTCTGGGGTAAGTCCAAAGTTTTGCTCCTAGTCATTCCAGGGCAAAGCAGCACAACATCCAGAATTTCATTCAGAGAGAGACCTCATCCATCAACTTTCATTTCATCATCAGGAGGCAGTTGTGGCCGTCCTTTCCCCACAACAGAAGGCTGAGTTGATACTGGATCCTGACAGTGGTGCTCTGGAAGATGCCGACCTTGTAAGGGTGGTCCTCACAAACTTAACGCAGTCTGGCGATGAAGCGCAGCTCACTCAGTTTTTCCAAGCATTTGCAAACATCAACCAACAGGTGACTGTTTAACACAAACTTGATCTCTACTTTACATACAGTGCTGGCTGGCAAAGGGTAACGTCCTTCTCAATAAAGACTTGACCCATCTTTGTAAAAGCCAAGTTTCTCTTTCAGTCGCGCCTTACGGTCTTTTGCTGAATTGTAGACAATGGCACATTGATTTTTTTTTTTTTTTGCCTTTACATTTCTTCCCAACAACAAAGACCTGCCATCAGTCTTGCCATTGTTTTAACAAGATTTGAAAATGATTAAATATCCCTAAGTGCAATTTCAATTCTTTTACCTCCAGCAAAACATCACCATCATCAAAAATCCAACAGTACGAGACACCATCTTGAACGTGACCTTGACAGGCCTTGCACCTCAGTTTGAGTTCTTTGCGCCTGAAGGCTTTCAGCTGTGGTTCCAAGTCTACTTGCTTCCTGTGATAGCAAGCATCCGGCCTTACAGCTTATGGGTGATCCCCAGTAACATCACTTGTGCATCCTATGCAGCCATGTAAGACACATTTCAAATTTGAGTCAGCAAGATGTCAAACTGCATCCCAAATGTCACAAAAATGCCTGCTTTCTTCTCTTTAGACTCACTGGTCTTGAGGATAGCTTGACATTCCTGCCACTGGACCTTTCCATGGGTGTCAGATCAAGCGTGGCTTCACTCCAAAATGCATTCCCACGTAGGTGTCAAACATGATTTGCCTGATAAGTATTGTCACAACAGCCTCAGATTATCACAGACACAATATATAAATGCCTTTTTTTGTTTTCTCAAACAGGTTGCTCAGTGCCAGATTCTTTCAAGGTAAGCTCTTTTCTATACATATTGCACAGATAAAACATTGTTTCATGAAAGTTTACAAGACGCCAGTGTGACATGCAAACTTTAGAAATGCCATCGATTTACGGCATTATGCAAGACATAGCCTCATCTGCTAGGCTAACGCATTTTCTTTGCATTTGTCTCCAGTGCAAGAAGACACCTGTTGATGGTAAGCCTGCTAGATATCATTTCTTTCCACTATAATTATCACTTTCAAGTGCCAATATCTAAAAGCCAAATGTTATCTTTTCACAGAGGACCTGATCTGCGATGCAATCAATGGGTGGGTTTATCACACTTTCACCCGCTTCTGATATTGCCAGTACACTTACACAGTGCAACCGAGATGACATTGGGTTTCTTTTCTTTTTCTTTTCTTCAGATCACAAGTCCAGCAGAGACTGGCGGCTGACAATTCCACTACAGCTCTGTGCAGTTTTACCATCACTGAGCTTGCCTGTGCCACGGTAGGTCTGTTGGAAGTAATCCTGTGAATCCTTTAAAACAACTGGCCATTTGCTACATCGCAAACCTGAGGCAAAGCTGTAGAATATCTGACAGGTTTATATTTTCCTTTTGTTTTGAATAATTCTCCCCCCCCCCCCTCCACCAAGGCATTGGACCTCACAAGCGGACACTTGGCATCACTGTTGAATTGCTCTCTGGAAAGCCAAAGCACATACCCAGTAGAGGTCTGGAAACTTTTCTTCCAGAAAGCTTCTGCTGTTCTGGAGCAGGCTCTTGAAAATTTTGCCACCACGGTAAGTCCACTCCCCCAGTTTTGTAAAACGGATTTTAATCCTGCATGGATTCAATGTCAACTTGATTTCCTCTAATTCTAGGCCCCCAACAACAGCAGTCCATCCTTGGCTACAGCTCTTGAGGCTCTGGGAGAAGTGCGACTGGCCAACTTCAGCCAGGCACAACTACAGAGTCAGGATGTCATCAGCAACTGGTTCCAGACCAATCTCCGTCCCTTCCTGGCTTCTCCATCCACAAACTTTCTATTCTGCCTCAGCACCAACAACTTCAGCTGCCTAACATACCAGACTGTGTAAGTTAATATCCACTCCCCTCCATTGTGAACAAAAGAACGGACAGTCCGCGGATTTCTTCACATCAAAGATCTTTGCTTATATTTTAGAATCAGGGCATTCGGCAACCAAAGTTCCTTCATGGACAGCGACACACAGCAAGCGGTTTTCACCCATTTCATCAAGCCATTCCTGTCAAGAAATGATTCATCAGGTGAAAGCATGTTCTCAGGCTACATTTGGTTATATCATATGGCATTGAGATCTAACCAATATATGTGCTTTCTTGTTTTATGAAGATCCTGGCTGTGTCTCATCTGTCAGTGGTGGTCAATCCTGGCTGCAAGTCAATCTTGGCACCTTCTCTGGTTTTGCAACCCTACAGGAATTGTTTGACCTCAATCCAAGCTTCTCAAGTGTGAGTGCATGCTGCAGTTTTTCACTCGTTCTTCCAATAAACAATCTGTTGCACTAAGTTCTTGGCATCAAGTCCTACTCATTTCCTGTTGATTTCTTTTGTTGGCGTAGATCGAAATCTTGTCAGAACTGGCTCCCAATCAGGTGGCGCAGGTATTACTGAGCTCAGGGTCATTGAATGATACGGGTCTAATCGATCGTGCCTTTGACCGACTCGAGGATGGCAACGCACTGGAAAATGTGGATGAATTCCTCACACAGCTGAACGCAAATCAACGGGTGAGCAACACTTTTCAATTCAGCTAAAACAACATTCCGAGACTTGCAGCTTGCCATTCCAGCTACCCAGACGGGTATCGAAAGCTTTATGTCTTTATTGGGAATTTATTTTCATCACCTCATTCAATACTGCTTTCTAAAACATCCCTTCAAATGTAATGGCCGCATGAAAAGTGTGTGATGGTTGAGTCTTCCTTTTTGTCACCTGGCAGGTCCCAGACTTCACTCCTGTGGTGAGAGATCGTATCATGAACAGGACTTTCGTCATCATCAGTCCCCAATTCCAGGCCTTCAACAAAGATGACTTTTATGCTTGGTTCCATATCAAACTGGTTTCCATTCTGGCAAGTTTCACTCCAGAGATGCTCAACATTGCAACCTCACAAATAAACTGCACAAACTACCATGTTGTGTGAGTAAACTTTTCTGAAAAGAAGAAACAATTTAGTGCAGCAAAATACAATGTACGTTTGAGGAATTATATAAGAAACGTTTGTCCCAATCTTTGCAGTGTGAGCGGGCTGGCCAAAGTTTTCACTGCCATACCAATGCAGAGACTTCAAGGAATCACTGACGTGTTGCTGGGCTACCTGAGAATGTTTTCCAGTGTCATTAATACACCAGGTAGGCCTAATGTCATGAAGCTTGTCACCTGCTACTGCCTTGAGTGTTTGGATTTAAAAACAAAGAAAAATAAGACTACAAAAAGCAATGACTTGATGGACAGATAACGGAATTGCCTCTTGTTTGAGAAATGGAAAGAAACTGGGTGCCAGGTCGCATGTATTCTAACCTTCTTGTTCATGCTTCAGTTTGCAGGCAGGACATCCTGATTGATGCCGACTGGGTTGAAATAAACTTGGGTCCATTTTCTCAGTTTACAACATACGCTGAACTCAAAGCCTTTAACATCTCTGGGGTAAGTCCAAAGTTTTGCTCCTAGTCATTCCAGGGCAAAGCAGCACAACATCCAGAATTTCATTCAGAGAGAGACCTCATCCATCAACTTTCATTTCATCATCAGGAGGCAGTTGTGGCCGTCCTTTCCCCACAACAGAAGGCTGAGTTGATACTGGATCCTGACAGTGGTGCTCTGGAAGATGCCGACCTTGTAAGGGTGGTCCTCACAAACTTAACGCAGTCTGGCGATGAAGCGCAGCTCACTCAGTTTTTCCAAGCATTTGCAAACATCAACCAACAGGTGACTGTTTAACACAAACTTGATCTCTACTTTACATACAGTGCTGGCTGGCAAAGGGTAACGTCCTTCTCAATAAAGACTTGACCCATCTTTGTAAAAGCCAAGTTTCTCTTTCAGTCGCGCCTTACGGTCTTTTGCTGAATTGTAGACAATGGCACATTGATTTTTTTTTTTTTTTGCCTTTACATTTCTTCCCAACAACAAAGACCTGCCATCAGTCTTGCCATTGTTTTAACAAGATTTGAAAATGATTAAATATCCCTAAGTGCAATTTCAATTCTTTTACCTCCAGCAAAACATCACCATCATCAAAAATCCAACAGTACGAGACACCATCTTGAACGTGACCTTGACAGGCCTTGCACCTCAGTTTGAGTTCTTTGCGCCTGAAGGCTTTCAGCTGTGGTTCCAAGTCTACTTGCTTCCTGTGATAGCAAGCATCCGGCCTTACAGCTTATGGGTGATCCCCAGTAACATCACTTGTGCATCCTATGCAGCCATGTAAGACACATTTCAAATTTGAGTCAGCAAGATGTCAAACTGCATCCCAAATGTCACAAAAATGCCTGCTTTCTTCTCTTTAGACTCACTGGTCTTGAGGATAGCTTGACATTCCTGCCACTGGACCTTTCCATGGGTGTCAGATCAAGCGTGGCTTCACTCCAAAATGCATTCCCACGTAGGTGTCAAACATGATTTGCCTGATAAGTATTGTCACAACAGCCTCAGATTATCACAGACACAATATATAAATGCCTTTTTTTGTTTTCTCAAACAGGTTGCTCAGTGCCAGATTCTTTCAAGGTAAGCTCTTTTCTATACATATTGCACAGATAAAACATTGTTTCATGAAAGTTTACAAGACGCCAGTGTGACATGCAAACTTTAGAAATGCCATCGATTTACGGCATTATGCAAGACATAGCCTCATCTGCTAGGCTAACGCATTTTCTTTGCATTTGTCTCCAGTGCAAGAAGACACCTGTTGATGGTAAGCCTGCTAGATATCATTTCTTTCCACTATAATTATCACTTTCAAGTGCCAATATCTAAAAGCCAAATGTTATCTTTTCACAGAGGACCTGATCTGCGATGCAATCAATGGGTGGGTTTATCACACTTTCACCCGCTTCTGATATTGCCAGT